>NW_012115466.1:584335-606550 GCF_000951035.1 Colobus angolensis palliatus
AAAAAAAAAAAAAAAAAAAAATAAGAGGGGATTAGTTTTCTAAATGAAGTAACAGAAACTTTAAAATCACACCCCCAAAAAAGGAAAAAGTATTTATCCTCACATTTAGTCTTTCAAAATGAGACTAGCCTATTAATGATACTTTTAGTTCTGTCAATCTTCTATTATTTCTCTCAGGTAAGAACCATTAAGACCACAGGGAAAAACATCCACCGGTCTCTGTGTGCAAGGCCCCATCTGGCCATTTCTCACAAGAAGCACCTCTCTGCAGATGGACACGTTTCACCACATGAGCAGCAGAGAAACCATTTTTGGGGTTCCCCTTCCTCCACTCCAGAAAATAAATACATACACAATGCAATTACAGACAAAGCACTATCACCCTAATCCAGGGGCTCACGTTCAGCAGGCTGCCATGGTGTGCAGTATTTAGATGGCTGGTAAGGGTGACTAAAGTCTTAGTGTGTCTGATCATGCCAGGCCTAAGGAATTAGTCAGAGCTGGGTTTGCAAATGGTGGCATTTAATGATTTATTGAATTTCAGTAGTTTATGATTTGCCATTTAAAAAAATATACGCTGTAAGAAAAGATGTTTATTTTGCTTTACAGGAACTGGATAATTTTCTAAATGCGTGCTTTAAGAGGAGAAAATCAGTACAAACAGCCACTGTAGCATACCTCATGTCTAACCTCATCACATGAACTCCAGCCCAGATAAGCAGCTTTCTGAACGTTATTGGTGGAAATATGATTTTCAGAGGGAAACGAAACCATCCTTGGGTCAGAAAGTTGGTGTTATCAGCTTGTGACATTATTCCTGTTGTATAATTTTACCTCTGGGACCATTATTTCACTTCAAGTGGACTGGAAATTCACAGTTAGCCTAATCAGTCATCTCACTCAAGGGCCTTCAAATGCATTTATTTTCATATTCTGAGGTGCCTGTGTGGCATTCACATTTTTTCTTAAAGTAGTTAGGGTCGCAGGTAGAAAATATGACAGTTAATTAAAAGGAGCTGATGAGTGCTTCCTCCAGAAGACCAGCTCTGCCAGGAGCCCCTGACTAAGGACCAGACTGTCCCATTAGGGCATGACCATTCATCTCCCGTGAAAAAGTAATGCAGAGTCTTACATAAAAATCATTCGAGGAGTAAGAAAAGATGAAAAAATCCAAGCTCCTAACTGCCATTGAAAATCCTCTCCCCAAGCCTTTGCTGCCTTGTAAGGTTTATTAATGTGTTTTCTATTTAAATAAATAGGTATTAGTTGTCCACCCTATACAAGATGCTGTTCTAACCTCTGGGAACATGATTGTGCTTGTGCAGATATGGTTGGTGCCATCATGAGGCTCAGTATTGACTTCCTAACTTCCATTGGTAGGAAATGCGATTTAAAGGCAGTGTTGCAGAAAGTGACATGGTGGAGGACGTAGAGCAGCAGTCCCCAACCTTTCCGGCACCAAGGACCAGTTTCATGGAAGACAATTTTTCCATAGACAGGGTGGGGTGGGGTGATGGTTGCAGGATGAAACTGTTCCACCTCAGATCATCAGGCGTTAGAGTCTCATAAGGAGTGCACATGCGCAGTTCACAATAGGGTTCGTGCTCCTATGAGAATTGAATGTGCAACTGATCTGACAGGAAGCAGAGCTCAGCTTCACTTGCTCACCTGCTGCTCACTTGCTGTGTGGCCTGGGGCTGGGGACCCCTGCCGTACAGAATGCACAGCAGGGCATGGAAACCAGGCCAGGGACATCAGCAATGTGAGTTTAAGTAGGAGTACACACAACATGGCGGGAGGGGAGTGAGAGAGGGAGGGGATGTTTCCAGAGCACAGGATCTGAATGAGTGCTGGCTCCGGAAGTCAGAGAGAACTTGGAGCCCCATGTGAGCGTGAGGACTCTGGTATGGGTGGAATAAAATTGTGAAATAGGAATCTGTGGGAGATAATCCTGGAGAAGTGAGGAAGATGCTGGACTACTTCTGGATTTCTGCCTAAAAACAATGAGAAGTCACTGGTAAGTTGTACGTAGACAAGTCACACGATCACATTTGCAGTTTAGTAAATATCCAGACTGTAGCGTGAACACCAAATCAGAAGGATTTGCCATAAAATTCAGAGGAGACATTAGGGAACTTAGTGGGAATGAGGGTGGAAGGCAGTGGACAGAACCGGTTGATATTGAGGAGGTAGAAATGACAAGACTTGCTAATAGATTGGATGTGGTAGACAAGTATAAAAGAAGAGTCAAATCTGACTCCAGGTTTCTGCCTTGGTCACCAGGGTAGAGAGTGATGTCATTTATTAACACTGTGAACACATCAGGAGGGGCAAGCCTGAGGCAGAAATCCAGGTTTACATTTGTGTTAACAGGATGCCCAGGGAGGGAGGATTTTAAAATAATTACGCCAGCTTTTTACCATCTGGAAAGAGAAGGTCTCCTTGGGGAATATTTTGTTATTCTTGTTGTTCTTGAAAGAGTAGTTTGGCTGTTTAGTAAAAATTAAAGTTAAAAAGCCCCCCTTGCCCTGGGGAAAGGTGCATTTAAAAACCTCATCCTGGCCGGGTGCGGTGGCTCAAGCCTGTAATCCCAGCACTTTGGGAGGCCGAGACGGGTGGATCACGGTGAAACTCTGTCTCTACTAAAAAAATACAAAAAACCAGCCGGGCGAGGTGGCAGGCACTTGTCCCATCTACTCGGGAGGCTGAGGCAGGAGAATGGCTTAAACCCGGGAGGCGGAGTTTGCAGTGAGCTGAGATCCGGCCACTGCACTCCAGCCTGGCCGACAGAGCGAGACTTCATCTCAAAAAAAAAAAAAAAAACCTCATCCTTCCAGAGACTTAGGAAAAGTAGTCCTTCCCTTTAGTATATAAGAAGATAAACCAATTTGCTTGATAAACCAGGAGCCCAGGAGCCCCGAGACCTTCTGTGAGATGGCCTCTGGTTTTACCAAGGTTTTACCTTGACTCAAAGGTACAGACACAACTGGGCAAGAACTGGGGACCACGATGTAGGTCTAGTGTCAAGGTAAGACCTCAAGAATCCTAGAGGAGAACTCACCAGGAACAGCTGCATGTGGTCCTGCAGCCTCATCTACTGGCCCAAAGACTTAGAAATGGCCAGCTCCCACACAGTGTTAAGCCGAAGTTGGAAATCACCCCGTCTCAGCTTGACTGTTGCTAAATAGTGTTCTGTGTATGTGAGCTGGAGCCCTGGAGCCCAAGACAAGGCCCGGGTCTTCAGGGGTCTTCAGGGGGTCTGAAGCAGTGGGTCCATCATTCTGACAGTACAAGAACAGCTTTCGACAGGGGCACTACCTGGCAGTGAAAGCAACAGCAAGAAAGAATCCCTAAGAGCATCAGGGATTGGCACTCTTGAATCTGAGTAGATTTTGGAACATTTTGGACAAATCGGGGGTTGACAGGAGATCCAAGAGAGACATATTAGAATTTCTGTTAATAAAAGCAGGTGGGCATTTGAGCTACTGAATGGACAGCTGGGAGATTTTACTCTACATGCACTAAAAACTAGTGAAGTAGGGCACACTGCCTACGTATTTGCTATATTTGTTAACATAATTGCTCTACTTTTAAAATCAACTCTTGAAGTCTATAGCAGAATGAGAAAAGGCGATCAATGTTATACATTTATATATTGTTACATGATTTTTCAAAGCACTTTTCTAAATGTGGGGAAACGTTCACTATTTTTGCCAGCTCATCATCCTGTCTCCTTTATTCTGGCCACAAAACGGCTCTTTTCTGTGAGGGACCCGTTCCATGTGGTTTAAATGGGGCTAATCCTGCCCAGAGGGCTGGACTCATTGAGGAAGGGCTGGATATGTGACCTAAGCCAGTAAGATGGTGATATGTCGCTCAGGTCAATAGGAAAATTCTCCATGACTTTCCTAACCTGTATATGCGGGAAAAACTCTTTCTCTGGAATCATGACTCAAAAGAGTGATGAAAACCTGAAACTGGCTGGGTATGGTGTCTCACGCCTGTAATCCCAGCACTTTGGGAGGCCAAGGTGGGTGGATCACTTGAGGCCAGGAGTTTGAGACCAGCTTAGCCACATGGTGAAATCCCATCTCTACTAAAAATACAGAAGTTAGCCTACAGACTATAGGCGTGATGACACATGCCTATAGTCCCAGCTACTCAGGAGGCTGAGGCAGGAGAAAGGCTTGAATCCGGGAGGCAGAGGTTGCAGTGAGCCGAGATCATGAAACTGCACTACAGCCTGGGCAACAGAACCAAAAAAAAAAAAAAAACAACCTGAAACCAGCTATCATGTGGGAGTCTATGAACGTTTGTAGGTTGAATAGTACTATCATTCATCACCTGAAAGATTGAAAACTACTAAATTAAAAGAAGAGGATGAGATTTGGAAGGGGAGAGCAGCGGACTGAAAGACTTGCCTACTTTCCTCTGAGGGGTTTGGCCAGACTGAAAGGAAAGTAGTGGGGGTGGGGGCCCTTCTCTGGGGGTAACACCTTCTCTCCTGAGATTCTGGTCAACTGAGAATTCCTCCTGGAAGGAGAGTTTCTCTTCTCAAATTTGAAAAAGAAAGGTAGAACCTAGAGTAAATGATGCCAGTAAAAATGGCATATTTCTTGGCAGAAGACTCTCTGCCAATGAGGTATGTCAGAGACAGACAAGGCAGCTATGAGTTCACCCAATTTTCGATGTTATTTTACTATGAGGACTTGATTTCTTCTTTTGTTAAGGTTTTCTGGGTATATTAATGCATTAAATCTCGTTAAATAAATAGAAATCTGCTTCCCACAAGTATGTTTTATTGTGCAAGCCACACATTCCACAGAAGGATCACAGACTGGTGGTGCTCACCCTGCACCCAAGTGTACAGCCTCGAACAAATAATAATCTTTTACTGTGGAAAGACAGACTGGAGCCTGATGACTGAATTTGCTTTTTCGCTCACTTTAGCGGTAACAGATCATAGATATTATGCATGCATACACACACACATACACACACACACACCCCTAAGTGGTGTGGGATATGTACTACATTAATATTCATTTATTTGTATATATACATATCTTTGCACATATATTGTATGTATAGCAAATGAATACATATATATTATTTATCTGTCAATAAGCATCAGACAACAAAAATCATTCAATCCATAACTCCTGCTCTAACTGGCACATTTTCTTGCTTTAAACTCCCAGTTTTCCAGGTTTGCTAACAAGCAGTAAATTAGGGTTTGTGTTTTGTTTCCATTCAGTTTTTCATCTTTCTAGCTAAGGAGGTGGGAGACAGCTGCAAAGTCATCGGAGGAAAAGCAGCAACAGAGCCTAGTTAATCCACACACCAGATAACCCCTTCCTTTGTAATTAACTTAATAGTCAATATTTATGTAGCAATCAATAAACAACTGCAATTGATTTACAGAAGATTATACATTCCCTGGGCACAAACCCTTCGTTTACTCACCTTTGAATAGTAACAATCCCCACATAATGTTCTGCACGTGGTAGGTATTTAGTAATAATTATTTTATTAAATTCCACAAGTGACATAACCAACCTTATCACTTGATCATAAGTAACTTCGGTATCTCAGTTGGTACTACAGCTAACTAGGTCTTCCCGCCCCCCCTCCCTCATCTTCTACATCCCCACTGTCAGCAAGAATTATTTCTGAAGTGGTTCTACTCATATGTAACCTGAGGTCCACTTGTTTGTTACCTAGTGTCTCAATGATGCTTAAAATAGCATGAATAATAGAGCAGGTGTGCCTATGATTGGTCATTGACAGAGAAATTCTTGCATGCTCAATAAGCATCTAATAGAGGGAAGTCCTTAGAATTTACATTCATGGTTATAGTGGCTAAGTTTTGTTAAAATACAGCAAAAGCAGAGTTAATTTTAATTAGTAGAAATAGGCTTAAAAATAGCCTCCCAAGTTAGCCTAGTTCTGCAATTTTACCATCCCATAGTGATAATGAAAAAATACTGTTCGTGAGTTTTCCTCTTTCATTTGGTTAAAACCCCCTCCTCCACATAAAATTAGATTCTATACTGATAGTATAATTACTGTATAATAGAGTTTGCTCAACCACTCAACACAAAATGCTTTGCTTTCATAGCATTTTAATATGAGCAGCATAATGGGCACCAGCTTGAAAATCAGCATGCCGGGAAGGAAGCTAGGACCCCAAACGAGCTTGAGTTTGTCAAATTTGGTTCAGCTGTTCAGCAAACTAGTTAATTCTAACCGACTTGACATGTGGATATCAAACATTTTCTGTTCCCAATCATGTATTTAGGTTAAAGAGAAAATGGTCTGGCCTCAGACCCACTGTAATATCAACACCTGCCCTGCAGCTCTTCCAGGGCACATCACGTGAGTGGCCTCACCGCTTCCCATGCACTGAGGAAATTGTATCTGTTCCACATTTATGGCTCTGAAGTGCTGATATTGAAAAGCCAGACATTCTCCATGATGCATCAATTTTAAATTAAATTAGACTTTTCTATTTCTCCCACTAAATACTGCTTTTATGGACTTAATGACTCTGTGTTGTTCACCATATACTAAAACCATTTATTCCTTTGGGGATAAGAGATTAACAAAACTAATATAGTGAAACCCCCTATTTACGTAATTGCAATTTTAGCCATAATAGAGGCTTTTTTGACTTCTTAAATGTCCACTATTGCCAGAGTTAGCATAGTTTATGCCGCATGTCCACTTTATTCTCTAATTCCTCTGAAATAACTAGTAAATCTCCCTATTGTTTGTGGAGAGACCAGTTGTAAAAGGCAATCAGTTTCTTTTACATACTTCCAATGAGTGCTAGAGAAAAAGCCCAACAGAGGGGCTTTCTTCACCCATTTTCTACAGGGATAACAAATTCAGAAGCCTGAACAGGTAAAATAAAATTAGGAAATGAGGCCAGGCACGGTGGCTCACGCTTGTAATCCTAGCACTTTGGGAGGCCAAGGCGGACTGATCACCTGAGGTCAGGGGCCCCAGACCAGCCTGGCCAACATGGTGAAACCCCATCTTTACTAAAAATACAAAAATCAGCCGGACATGGTGATGAGCACGGGTAATCCCAGCTACTCAGGAGGCTGAGGCAGGAGAATCGCTGGAACCCAGGAAGTGGAGGCTGTAGTGAGTCATGATCATGCTACTGCCCTCCAGCCTGGGTGACAGAGTGAGAGCCCATCTCAAAAAAAAAAAACAAAAGGAAATGAACTGGTCATAGACAGTGCCACACTGCAGAGGGCACAATCCACCTAAATACAGTCCTTTCATTTTCTGTTTTTTTCTTTTAATATATATTGATCTGGCCAAAAGAACCACTACTGCTAGGCTAATACAGCACTTCCCAATATCACTTCTCCAAAAGGAGATACTACAAAAATAGTTATAAGCTTTCACCCTTCAAAACATTTTCCAAAATGTCTCCTTTTCATTAAGGCCAAAGGACATGTAACTCCTGAAAATAGATCTAAATATCCATCACTTGAGAATGTTTGTATCTGGGGTGAGAAAAATTCATGTACCTATTTGTAGGGTAAATGCACCTGAGAGCAATAACTTAAGCAATACCCTTAGAATGACCCTGCATGGCAGATGCACCCGAATGTCTCTTCCAAGCTAGGGAGTTGGGAGTGGCTAATCCAGAAATTTGTTCCTGTATGTGAGGAACATCCGAGCCCTCAGCTCATCCTGTGGAACATGGGTCAAACAGGGCATTGAGGCCCTGAATTTTGGGGTTAAATGAAGGTTGCCAGGTGGGACCTGGCAGAGGAAGGGTATTAAGGGAAAATGCTGTATAAACTGAGTGCTGTTTGCAAGCAGTTGTGGTTTTCCTGTCCAGCCCACCACCATTGGACCATGCCTAAGGTGGCTCTCCTGTCCAGCCCACCGCCACTGAACTCTCTCCCCTGGATATCAACCCTCCAATAAAACCCCATGTCTCATTTGCTGTTTCTGGAGCTCTTCTTTGGCCTCTTAAACCTGGTGCCATCCCCACTGGAGTGCATAGAGGTTCGACACTACACTATTTTATTGATGCTTTAAATATGTTTTATTATTTGTGGTGACTTGAAATAATAAGAAACATCCTGGGTAATTTAAGAATTTACCTGCTTGTGTTCCATATTTGCAACATTTTCTCTTGCCCTTCCTCCCAAAAGAAAATGCAGGGCCAGGTGCAGTGTCTCATGCCTGTAATCCCAGCACTTTGGGAGGCCGAGGCGGGTGGATCACGAGGTCAGGAGATCGAGACTATCTGGCTAACACGGTGAAACCCCGTCTCTACTAAAAATACAAAAAATTAGCCGGGAGTGGTGGCGGGTGCCTGTAGTCCCAGCTACTTGGGAAGCTGAGGCAGGAGAATGGTGTGAACCCGGGAGGCAGAGCTTGCAGTGAGCTGAGATTGCACCACTGCACTCCAACCTGGGCGACAGAGTGAGACTCAGTGTCAAAAAAACAAGAAAGAAAGAAAAAGAAAAGAAAATGCAGTTGTCCACCCCCATCCATGGGGGTGTGCCTTCCAAAACCCCCCATGGATGCCTGAAACTACCTAGAGAACTGAACCTGCTCCACCACTTACAATGGAATTACAATCCAATAAACCCATCCTAAACTGAAAAATGTATTTAATGCACCTAACTACGGAATATCATAGCTTAGCCTGGCCTACCTTAAACATGCTCAGAAGACTCACACTAGCCTGCACCTGGTAAAACCGTCTGGCAACACAGTGCACGGCATGCCGCCTCTGCCCGTATCACAAGGGAGCATCGTATGAAAAATTGCTCACCACCAATGACCAGGGAAATGCAAATCAAAACACAATTTGATACTACCTTATGCTTGCAAGAATGGCCACAATTAATAAATAAAAAAATAATAGATGTTGGTATAGATGTGGTGCAAAGAGAACACTTTTACACTGCTGGTGAAAATGTAAACTAGTACCACCACTATGAAAAACAGTGTGGAGATTCCTTAAACAACTAAAATTAGATCTACCATTTGATCCAGCAAGCCCACTACTGGGGATCTACCCAGAGGAAAGGAAGTCATTATATGAAATAGATACTTGTACACACACGTTTATGGCAGCACAATTTGTAACTGCAAAAATATGGAACCAGCCCAAATGCCCATCAATCAACAAGTGGATAAAGAAAATGTGGTGTGTGTGTGTCTGTGTGTGTGTGTGTATACACCATGGAATACTACCCAGCCATAAACAGGAACTAAATAATCGCATTCACAGCAACCTGGATGAAGTTGGAGACCATTATTCTAAGTAAAGAAACTCAGTAATGGAAAACCAAACATCGTATGTTTTCACTCCTAAGTGGGAGCTAAGCTATGAGGACGCAAAGGCATAAGAACAATACAATGGACTTTGGGGCCTCGTGGAGAAGGGCGGGAAAGGGCAAGGGATAAAGGCTACATTTTCGGTACAGTGTACACTGCTTGAGTGATGGGTGCACCAAAATCTCGGACATCACCACTAAAGTACTTATTCATGTAACCAAACACCACCTGTTCCCAAAAAAACCTACTGAAAAAAACACAAAAAAATAGTATTGGACCACTTTCTACTGAAGGCATATTGCTTTTGCACAGTCCTAAAGGTGAAAAATCATTTAAGTCAAACCTCATAAATTGGGGACTATTTGTACATACCTATGATAAAATTTAATTTATAGGCTGGGTACAGTGGCTCATGCCTGTAATTCCAGCACTTTGGGAGGCCGAGGCAGGGGGATCACCTGAGATCAGGAGTTCAAGACCAACATGGCGAAACCCTGTCGCTACTAAAATGCCTGTGATGCCAGCTACTCAGGAGGCTGAGGCAGGAGAATCCCTTGAGCTCAGGAGGCAGAGGTTGCAGTGAGCCGAGATTGTGCCACTGAACTCCAGCCTTGGTGACAGAGCAAGACTCCATCTCAAAAAAAAATTAATGGATAAATTAGGCCCAATAAGACATTAACAGTAACTAAAAGCAGAACAACTATAACAAAATGCTGTAATAGAAGTTACGTAAATTTGGTCTCCCTCTCTCAAAATATTTTATTGCACTATACTCACCTATTTCAGACCTCAGTTAACCACAGGTAACTAATTCAAGGAAAGCAAAACGTCGAATAACAGGGGACTGCTACTGGAGAAGGCACTTATTGCACACATATGTCTAAGTGTAAACGCAGAACCCACAGTAATTCTCACGAAATACCCCACTATATGTCCACTTTTCCCAGCTCCCTATGTCAGTAGGTGGGACCACGTAACTGACTTGGCCAATGAGCTGTGAGAAGAAGTTACAAGGCCACATCTGGAATTGAAGCAATGAAAAACCTTGGTACAGTTCTCTAGTCTCTTTCCCTGCCATGGTAACCAAAGGGGGAAGATTATTCCAGAAATTGCAGATATAAGATGGAAAAGGCTACATCAGCCAGGTTCTGTGAGTAACTGTGTAAAACAAACTCCTTTCTCTTCTACCGCCTTAACTTGTTTTGTGCTGTAGTAACAGGACACCTAAGACTGGATGATTTATAACGAACAGAAATGTATTGGCTTACAGTTCTGGAGGCGGGGAAGTCCAGTATCAAGATGACAACATCTGCCAAGGGCCTTCTTGCTGCATCATCACATGGCAGAAGGGCAAAGAGAGGGCATGAGAGAAACAGAGAGCAAGAGGGTTGGTAAACCCACTCCCCCAGTAATGGCATTAATCCATTTATGAGGGCAGGGCCCTCTTGGCCTAATCACTTTTAAAAGCCCCACATCTTAATACTGTTACAATAGTAATTAAATTTCAATGTGAGTTTTGGAGGAGACAATCATTCAAACCATTCATCCACCATTCATCCACCTACCAGCAAGAAGAAACAAACATTGGCATTTGGGGGTGGGAGAGCTTGTTACAATATATACCTAGCCTACCCCAATTAAAACAAGAATCATACATCTTTGCAGTAGTAAAGATTCTCTCCTTCACTAAACTTCAGTCAGGCTCCTCTAAGTCTGACCTTGGCGTCTACCTAGTTGGGCCTGCATCACGCCATTTAACAAAAATCCTGCTAAGTCACTGTGTCAGTCAGGGTTCTTTAGAGGGACAGAACTAACAGGATAGATGTATATATGTAGGGGAGTTTATTAAGGAGTATGGACCCACATGATCACAAGGTAAAGTCCCACAATCGGCCGTCTGCAAGCTGAGGAGCAAGGAAGACAGCAGTGGCTCAGTCTGAGTCCTAAACCTCAAAAGTAGGGAAGCTGACAGTGCAACCTTCAGTCTGTGGCCAAAGGCCCCACAGCCCCTGCCAAACCTGGTGTAGGTCCAAGAGTGCAAAAGCTGAAGAACTTGGAGTCTGATGTTCCGGGGCAGGAAGCATCCAGCACAGGAGAAAGATGAAGGCTGGAAGACTCAGCAATCTGCCCACTCCATTTTCTTCTTCATTCCACTTTATTTCTAGCCACACTGGCAGCTGATTAGATAGATGGTGCCCACCCAGATTGGCAACACCTTCATAGACACACCTGGGAACAATACTTTGCATCCTTTGATCCAATCAAGTTGACACTCAATATTAACTACCACGGTCAATTTAGAGAGAATTCTCCACCTGTGATCTCTGATCATTCTCAGCATCTTTTCAGATTCCTTATCCCCCACCCTGATCACCCTAGCCTGTCTTCAGCAAGAATCCTTGTAGGTCTGTTGAACCAAAACCTTCCCCACGGCTGCTGTTTCCTGACAGTGTTTTCCATCCGCCCACCCCTGCCCTGCTCCTTGGCTATAAATCTCGACTTGTCCCAGCTGTATTCTAAATTGAGCCCAGTTCTGTACGGAGATCTCTTTTCTCCTATTACAATAGCTCTTGAATAAAACCTGTTTGGGCCACTTTATTGTCAGGCTCTAATTTTACTTTAACAGCAGTAATTCTTTAATTGTGTCTGTCCATCCACTCATTCCACTTGGTTTCCCTCATAAATTCTAAGCTAGATCAATATACAACCATAACTCCTCCAGCAATTTCGTAAAGGGCAGTTTTTATGAATCTCTAAGTTATCTCAAATTTTTTTTAGTTACATTAAGTCAAATACAGAATCCCAAAATTAATTTTGTTGTTTGAAATTAACTTATAGAAAAGAAAACTAGTTTTCTATTTTTCTCCTTAATATGCTATGTAAAGTTTTGAACTGATGATATTAATATATAATATTGCACCTGCACTGTAATGATTAATTATTACTTTATTAGGAGGATACATATGCTTGTCATTGACACATTAACTACTAAGTGTGGAGGTTTGATTGATTTAAGAGATTAAGGGATAATTTTGTTTTTAAACTCAGTCTTCCATGGAGGTAGTATCTGTGTGCTGCGGACAGTCTATAGGTGTTGCCTGTCACTGGACTGTGATGTATGAACACTCTATTCATAATTCAAACTGTCTCCCATTTGTTCATGAAAGCTGGCAATGCAGAGGGGATTCTGCTGAAAGAGCTACAAAAGAGTGAATTAAAGAGTGAATTACGGAGAAATGTAAAACAATATGACAGAGGAGCATTTGGGCAAAAAATAAAGCAACCAAATCCAACAAATCTAAAAGGAGTGATTTTTTTTTAAAAATTTTTTTGGCCAAATAGTACATTCAAATGTAAGTTCAAACAGCAAGCCTGCTGGTTCTCTGTCAGCAAAAAATGCTAAATAGGGGCTAAATTGTCTTCCTGGAGGGTGAGGAGCACAGACAAACTGAAAAGCCACCTGAAGTTTCAACCAAAAGCCAATTTAGATCAAGCTGAGCACACAGGTCTGCTGCCCAATTCAACACCAAGCTGTTTTTTTGTTTTTTGTTTTTAATGTATATAAGTCAAAAAGTACTTTACAAGCCAAGGAAAACTCAGAGAGCAATTTATGGACTAAGGGCATAGTTCCCATTCAGGTCCGGGGCCTGGAGTGCAGCCTGGGGCAGTTCCCATTGTGCTTCCCAGCCCCTATCTTTGTTTTTTACTGGTAAATTCAGAATAAACAGAAAGTCAAGTGCAGCGGAGGGTTGTACGGGTTAGGGAGGAAGGGCAGTTCCATCCAGTTGGTCCAGGTTAAAATGGAGGCTGTTACTTGCTGAGAGCAGATTTGCACTCCTTTTTTTTTTTTTTTTTTAAGCACTAGCTGAGATTCTCTCTCAACTGCCCTCAACACTGAGTCACTAACCAGCCACTGGGTGTGGAATTCTGGCAGCAGCAGTGCTTAACTCTGAGACTCCCCACTCCCCACCCACCAGCTCCTTGCCCTCTCTGCAATGGCTTTTTTTCAGTAATAGAGGAAAAAAAATTTGAAATCCTGTTAATTCTGAGTATTGTTTACAAGTGATTATTTCTGAAGGGGCAAGGAGTGTTTGCAAAGACCACTTTGGTTATATGAGATTTAAAAGGTTACTACAATTATTTTTTGGTGTATAAGATGCATTTGCATATGTAATTTCACAGAAGAATGGGGGCATTTTATGTACTTTCATCGTATGTTTATTGAAAGTGATCAGTTATGCTGTCTGCACAGACATAACAGTGGTATTTCTTCAAAATTTATCTTTTCCAGATTATTACTATATATTAAAACTTCTAATTTTCTACTGGAGATGCATTATACTACATTTATAGGAACAAAATAATGTATTTTCTCTTTTGTAGACATGGCTACCCGAAAGCAATTCAATATTTTGTATCCTCCTTCAGTCAGTAACTATGACTTATTAGATGCAGGTGAGTTTTTTATACATTTGTAAGAGGATGTGTCTCGCAAGAGCATTGATGTCTCTGGATCTGAGTGCCCTTATCTGCAAAAAGAGAGAGCTGAACTCCAAGTACCTTTAGCACTGAAAGTCTACAGCTTGCAATGGCTGTACCACAAAGATTAAAACGAGGCAACTCAGTAGGGGTAAAAAGTAAATAAATAAATCACTGAAATTGAATTAACTTGGTAGACAAAAGCAACCCTTAGACCTCCAATAGTCATTTTGTAAACATTAATTTTTTTAACTGACTAAGGAACAATTATGTATGCTTTTTCTCTTTAAATTAGATTGGAAGTTCCCTGAGGTTAGAACCAATGTTTTTAATTAAGAACAAAATTTCCCACAACAAAATTAGGACAGATCATACTGCCAGGTAAATGGCCTAGCGAGGGAATGTGTTCGTAAATACATTAAAAAGAACCCAGGTCTTAGAGCTCTCAGGTCAGAGACTTTTCTTTCCATTACAATTTTCTGTTGTCAAGGTTCAATGTAGGAGGCTTCTAGGAGAGACAATAACAATTGGGAGGAAGAAATCCAAGAACATTGAAATAGACATGAGCTACACAAGGATACTAAAGTCCTGGCACTGACTCTTTTTTACCAGCAAAATTTCTAGAAGAAAATACCCCCCTCCCTAGAAGTCTCTACAGCACACGTGGACAGCACTTAGTGATGAAGCCTGGGTTGGCAGCCCATGTTGCCTGATGTTTGTATCGAAACCCTTCCCTGGCAGAGCCTGGTACCCGGTGATGCCGACTGGGCTGGTTCAGCGCTAAGAGGCAGCTTCAGGGATGGACAGTTGCATTCTCGGGAGGTTGTATGCATCATCTCAGTTTGCAATTCTATTTTGTCAGAACAAAAGGGAAACAGTGGGGACTGGCTTGGCTGCTCTTCCAGATGCTTTTGACCAGGCAGGGGACGTAAAAAAGAAAATCTAGCTTGATAAATGCAACAAAGAGAGAGAAATATTCTCTATTTTCCCATTATGTTTAGCTGGGATGTGGTCTACTGATTATTTTAAGAAACCTATTAACAGAGTTTTACTGTTTTCCTGTTGTATGCTAGCAGCTTCATTAGTATGAGAGTCTCAGGCTGGCTGTTAGAAGCCTTGGGCTTTCATCCCCAGTCACCACCATCTTGGCACTTGATTTCTCAGAGCTTCAGTGTGTCTATCTATAATGTCATTTATAATTCCTGTCCTTCCCTACCTCAAACGGATGCTGTGAGGACAAATGAGATGGCTCAATATTACCTCCTTCCCTATCCATCTGGCTCTCTGATTTGCAAGGACCACATCAAGTTCTGGACTAGAAAACAACAGAGTTGTGCCAGGAATGAAGGGGGGCAGAATGGAGCCAGGCGGAAGCCCAACGGGACACAGAGGCAGAGATCCAGGCCAGAATTGGAACATTGCATTAGCCACAATTTCACATATTAATGTTATGCCCAGTTCCCAAAAATACACATTTATGTGGTTATATGAACATCTTTGAGTCATTCAGGATTTGGTTGTATTATCATTATTTGAACCCTCAAGTGCAAAAATATGGGGGCTATATACCGAAATTTTCTTCCTTTCTCAAGGGAGTATTCTTAACTTGTGTGGGCCACGTCTTGAGCCCCTTTTTTTGTCAAAAGTCATGAAAGTTAGTTAACTGGTCATTTTCATTCATTTGGGTCCGACTGAGGTAATTTTATAGCACCTCCTGGCTTTGAAAGATCCAACAGAACTTCAGCCTCCAGGCAACAGGAGTGAGCCCTGGAAAGGGTTTAAATGATGCAGGCTCTCCTCCCTGTACATCAGCTCCTTCTCTCTCCTTCTTTCCAGTCGAACTAATCCCCTCACAATTTCCCTGAGGCTTCTCCATCATGGACACCCACAGGATACAAATAAAAGGAACAGGACAGGGTGCAATTCTGCTCTTTGTCAGTGCTAATTGTGAGTCAGTTATCTGATCTGCAGTGACTTGCTCTTTCTGGAAAGGTTTGCATAATTTGGCAATAGAATTCCAAGATTCTCATTTATTGTAAACTGTGCCTTTGCCAATTGCTTTTGTCAGGGCTCCCCATTTCACCTCATGTCTCTGCTCTCCACTTTTGCAAATGCACTGATCTGTGAAAATGAATTAAACAGATTAAAAAGCAGCTTTTTTTTAAATTCATTGGAATAAAAAGGGCAAATGCACACATGGTACATCCTTGTACGTAACTCCATGAAAAAAAAAAAATTACTTCACACCAGAGGGTGGCCTGGCTCTCTGGGAAGAAAACAAACCCACAAAATGCTCTGTGACTCAAGTTAAACATCTCCTATAATCTACAGTGATGTTCTACTTAATGACAACCCACAATGATAATCCAATTATTAGGCTTTCAGCAAACCAATACCATAATGACATCATATATTCTTATAATTAAAGTTGATCTTTATACAAAGCTCTTCCTTTTTTTAAAGAGAGAGAAACAGTTATGACGTTAAATAACTCTCATCTTATAGACATCTCAAGCTCACAAATTTGTAGAGCCAAAGCACCCAAAAGGAGAAAGCACACACAGGTGTGTATTATCTGTAGTATGAGAAGGTTCTAGGTGCTATTTTGACCCCACCTGGCAGACTAGGGCCAAGCTAAAAGCAACCTGCATAGTAAGGCTGGACTTTAAGTGCCCCCAGAGCATCATCTTTGTACATCCTAGGGCATTTAAGACAAGTGATACAGTGGAGGGTTCCTGGAGCTACCACACTGCACTGCTCCAAGGAGGACCAATCGCAAGGTAGTCCTCATGTTTGGTGACCTCTGGAGGTGGGAAGTGCACTGTGTGTGCAAACTAAATTGGTGGTCCTGAATCCCTTTATTAAAGAGGAAACACGTTGGTTTTTCTGTTTATTTGCTTAATGTTGTTTGAGTAGAGGAAGGGCAAGGGGGAGCAAAGAGAAGACAGGAAGCACCTCTGTTACCCAAGCAGTAGACTACCCACAACACCACCCGCAAGCTCTGGTTCTTAGTTCAAAACGAAGTTAGCAAGGTTTTTTTTTTTCTTTTTTTCTTTCTTTTTTTTTTTTTTGGAGACGGAGTCTCACTCTGTCACCCAGGCTAGAGTGCAGTGGCACACAATCCCGGCTCACTGCAACCTCTGCCTCCTGAGTTCAAGCAATTCTCCTGCCTCAGCCTCCTGAGTAACTGGGATTACAGGCGCTTGCCACCACGCCCAGCTAATTCTGTACTTTTAATAGAGACAAGGTTTCACCATGTTGGCCAGGCTGGTTTCGAACTCCCGCCCTCAGGTAATCTGCCCGCCTCGACTTCCCAAAGTGCTGGGATTACAGGCATGAGCCACTGTGCCCGGCCAGGTTTTTTCATCTGTGTGTTGAATTCTCCTACAATCTGCTCACAGGTTTGTCGTGAGGAATAAGTGAGACAAAGCACAAAAACCTCATGACTCTCTACCTAGAGAATAGTAAGTGCTCATGAAACAGTAGTTACTGTCATGGTGATTACTTGTATTACTTTCTTAAATAGGCTTGCCTGAATAGAAAATGAACCCACCAGCCTCATCAGTAGCAAATCAGAGTTTCCCTTTTGCAAATAGATAAGAGGGGAGATGAAGCAAGTCTTATCATAAGCAGCTACTTTTATTTATTTATTTATTTTTATTGTTTTAAAGTAAGTTTTATACATATATTTTATGATTTTTCTCCTTTCTTAATTGTAAGAGATTTGAATTTAGTAAGGGAAAGAAGTGTTCACAGTGTCGCATGTGATTCAGATTAAATGTTTGTTTTTTGTTGTTTTTTAACAGCTCATGTCTATAACTCGAGGAGTTTGGTTTTTGTTTTTTAATTTTTATTTCAAAAGGTTTTTGGGGAACAGGTGGTGTTTGGTTACATGAATAATTTCTTTAGTGGTGATTTCTGAGATTTTTGTGCACCCATCACCCAGGCAGTGTATACTGTACCCACTGTGTAATCTTTTATCCCTCATCCCCTTTCCACCCCTTCCCCTTTTTCCCCAAAGTCCATTATATCATTCTTATGCCTCTTCATCCTCATAGCTTAGGTCCCACTTATGGGTGAGAACGTACAATGTTTGGTTTTCCATTCCTGAGTCACTTCACTTAGAATAATGGTCTCCAATTCCCTCTAGGTTGCTGCAAATGCCACTTTTTCATTCCTTTTTATGGCAGAGTAGTATTCTGTAGTTTGTGTGTGTGTGTGCACGTGTGTGTGTGTGTCCCTTTTTTTTTTTTTTTGAGATAGAGTCTTGCTCTGTTGCCCAGGCTGCAGTGCAGTGGGCTCAAGTGCTTCTCCTACCTCAGCCTCCTCAGTAGCTGAGATAACAGGCACACACCGCCATGCTCGGCTAATTTTTGTACTTTTAGTAGAGATGAGGTTTCACCATGTTGGTCAGGCTGTTCTCAAACTCCTGACCTTGTGATCCACCTGTCTTGGCCTCCCAAAGTGCTAAGATTACAGGCGTGAGCCACCGCACCTGGCCATCACATTTTCTTTATCCACTCGTTGATTGGCAGACGTTTGGGCTGGTTCCATATTTTTGCAATTGTGAATATAAGCAGCAACTTTTCAAGGAACCACCATTGTATTCTCAGAAATAATGGCACAGAAGCATCACTCCTTTGCTTTCATTGCCATTTTAGACTTTTCACAGAATGCTCACATCTCTCTGCTGTGTTTCTCATTTTGGATGGGACAAATTAGCACTGGGTGGGACAAATTAGCATTGGGTGAGACCATCTCATGCACTGTAGGACATTTAGCATCTGTGTCCCCTCCCACTAATACCAGTACTAATACCAATAGTACCAGAAATATGACGGGTATTACTAGGAGTGGCCAGGGGTGTTATATGTGGTTAAGCTCAGTTACTGGAACAACCCAAATAACACCCTACACATCTCCAATTGCTGTCTGGAGATAGAACTGTGCCACTTCAGACGTTTTGGTAAAGAAAGCATCACTATGTCCACTTCACAACTGGGGAAACTGAGGCATGAAGAGTGCCTGACCAAGTTAATTACAGAGCCCAGAGAGTAAAAACAAGTAGTAAATGACTTATGTATGTCACAAACCGTGATTATCAAGTGGGATGGGGGAAGGGATGTTACTTTGAAGGCTTTTGTAACTACACAAACACTGCCATAGACACTCACTGCAGTGAAAATCACTGTCATAATGAGTTATCATTAATGATGAGAGTGTGTTCTACTTCTTAGGGTCTGAAGACGTGAACATGACCACAAGTGCTAAAAAGTATGCAGATTTTCTTTCCGTGTACCTGGCTGTTACACTGGAAAATAAAAAGGAGAGGAAGAAGGCATAGGGATGGAGAAATCACGGCTCTAAAACACCTGAATCCCAATCCCTGAAGGCGGTCCAGTCCCTGACCTGACCCCATACCAACCCCATCCTTACAGTTTTAATACCTTGCACATTGACCTGTTAGCAATATTTCACAAAATGACATGTGGATTAGCATCGATAGTATCCATAATTAGCAGTTCTTGTTAAATGAATTTAACATCGTGTGTCCTCTCTGTCTCATTCTGTCATGTGGTATGATGTGGTATGATAACATTGAGATGCACCTTTTTCTTTTTTTTTTTTTCCGAGATGGAGTCTTGTTCTTGTCGCCCAGGCTGGAGTGCAGTGGTGCGATCTCGGCTCACTGCAAACTCCACTTCCCAGGTTCAGGTGATTCTCCTGCCTCAGCCTCCTGAGTAGCTGGGATTACAAGCGTGTACCACCATGCCCAGCTAATTTTTGTATTTTTAGTAGAGACGGGATTTCACCATGTTGCCCAAGCTGGTCTCGAACTCCTAACCTTGTGATCCACCCACCTCAGCCTCCCAAAGTGCTGGGATTACAGGCGTGAGCCACCGCGCCAGGCCCTAGATGCCATCTTTTTATTGGAAGGTATATTCCTCTGTTTTGTTGAAGTCAGTGAGAAAATATATTTCTCCATAATAAAATGTATTATCCTGCTAACTCTTCAGGAACATGTCTATTTTGATTAGGGAGAGGGATCGGTGTTCAGTTGTCTCCTTCAACTTTGTGTGAAAAGGAGTAAACAGGGGGGTGCAGTAGCTGGACAGAGAGGACAGCTGGTTCCATCCAGTGGCTTTATTTTGAGCCTCTGAATAAATTTCCTAGCTTGAAAAGAGACTGTGGCTTCTGCTGTGCAATAAGCTCAGACTTTCTTTTTTGGAAGTCTTCAGAGCTGAAAGCCAAGTTTGACCTTAAATGCTCTGAGCCTTGACTCTTTCCGGTGTACTTTGTAACTCAAGTATAAAAGAACACCTGAGTTCTTGCTAAAGGAAATAGAGGCTTCTGAATTCCTTTGTGTGCCAGAGAGGGTTCAACTTCCATGCAGGCTCTTCTAACACTTGGCTAACTTTTTCTATCTTTCTCCCCCTGCTAGCTGTCCTTTTCATTGCTTAGGAAAAGAATTTCAAAAGTATCCAAAATTAGAGCTGTAATGCTTAGGATCATGGAAAACATTTAGAATGATTTCAGTAAATCCACAACACACATATGTGCGCGCACGCATGGGCGCGCGCGCACACACACAGACCATGGGGGCTGAGGAGAAGAGGAGGTGGTAATGTCTTCATTTAATTCTGAAACAGCAACACAAAGTTTTAAAATCACATGCTTAGCTTTTAAGTCAAGAAATATTTTTGGAACACCAGCCAGCCATATGCCAACCCCTGGGTGAGGTACTGAGGAAGGGAGTTGGAAGAGAAAAGGGAGATAAAAGGCAATTCCCACCCGTCCCTGGAACTTTGTCCTCCTGGTGTGAGAAGGGCCAAGGACATCTCTCACACTCCCTCAGGATTCCAAGAGGTGCTGGCTAGCCAGAAGACCAGAAGTAAAAGAAAATTAAAAAAAAAAAAAAACTCACAGACAATAAGGGGTAATAGGAGGTCAGAGGAAGGAAACCTTTCCTGATAGCCAAGACATCAGATCTTCAGCAGTCCTTTAGGAGGTCCTACTATCTAATGACAAAGGAACCAAATAACCTTTTTAAAAACCGGGAACATGTACCACTTCATCACAGGAAATTGTATTTTGGAGGCATTCATTCACGCATTCACCAAATAGTTATGGGACACCTACCATGCCAGACACTGGAGAAACAGAGATATGTCTGGCTAAGTCCGTACACTCAAGTTACTTACTGACTCTACAGATTATTGTTCACATTCTTCACTCCCTCCGTATAGAAGGAATACACATCCATGTGCTTTACCACATAACCTGGCAATAATACTGCATCAGAGTAAGTGGAGCACATTTCTCCACACCACTGACGTTGGGTCTGGGCACATGACTTGCTTAAGCTAACAGAATGTTAGTGCATTTGACGTGAGCCAAGGCTTTCAACGTGTTTGTACAATTTGCCTTGGCCTCTCGTCCTTGCCATTTCTAGAAGAATAAATCGCCCTAGAAAAAACATGAGTGAGGAATGAAAAAGCATGCGGAGGAGACTTGCATTCAATACTCAAGCTAGAGTCCAGCTGAGCCCAGTCTCGATCAGCCAAACCAGAGTAGGCTTGCAGAGCAACAAGAGACATGTTTGTGGTTCAAAGCCACTAGGATTTCGGGGGCTGTTTGTTTTATAGCTTTATTAAAGCAATAGTTTATTAATACATTGACCAACGGCATGACACAACAAACAATGAAGCATGAAAAATTTGTGTTAGTGCCTTTTAGGGTGATCAGTGTTTCTGATTCACACAGGACAGTATCTATTTTCAAACTGAAAGGCCTGCATCTCAGAAAATCCAGTATGGTCAGTCATTTTAGTGCCTTCCTACCTCCAATTTCAGAATCCTTTTGGCCTGTTGGTGCTAGCCATACCTTTGCTTTAGACATCCAAGGCCCTCATGCCATGTCTAATTCTTTCTGCTCCTGTTCGAGACCCTCACCCACCATTTCCACAGCTCCTCACTTACCTCTGCCCCGTGAACAATTTGTTCACCATATTGTCTGTCCAGCATATCATTGTCCATGTATATTCTGTCTCCCTTCAAAACTTGCCTATCTCCAGTAGTTACTAAGAGCTGATAAAATTTATTTACCACAAGTTGTTACTGGTGATACAGTATTCCAAAAGATGTTTCTACTGAAAAAAAAAAACACAGTCTCCTGGAGTGGCAGTGCCTTAACCCAGGGCAGTAGATGTGGGTGCTGCTACTCTCCCCAACCTGAATCCATGCAGACGTCAGTAATCAACCCTGTTGATTACAAAAGTACAACACTGTTCCCATTAAGCCCAGATGCGGATTCAAAATTCTGCTCAACACAATGCTTTTGGTAAGTGCTTCAAACATATTCGAGTTGGAACATAAAATGAATCCCATATGTCAAACCTGCCTTAGTCCAGAAAAA
>NW_012115466.1:607455-611799 GCF_000951035.1 Colobus angolensis palliatus
CTCAAAAAAAAAACCAAGCAAACAGGAGAAAATTTGGGAAGTCCAACCACCACACTAGAACGTTGGTATCAGAAAATAAGTTTAAATTTAAAAAGGATGTAGGAGCTTGGCAAATACCTTAAGCACTTTAAACATCCATTTATGTATCCCCAAATTGTAGAAACACTTACACCTCATTTTTAATAAGGCCTAGCTGAATAAAGAGAATAATTAACTATGTTATTATGGGGATTCTCTACAACTTACCCAAAACATTTAACCTGATGTCTGTCATATTATGAGTAGTATACAAATGGCAATGGCCATGAATGTTATTAAAGTGGTGACTTGGCCGGGCGCGGTGGCTCAAGCCTGTAATCCCAGCACTTTGGGAGGCCGAGACGGGCGGATCACGAGGTCATGAGATCGAGACCATCCTGGCTAACACAGTGGAACCCCGTCTCTACTAAAAAATACAAAAAACTAGCCGGGCGAGGTGGCAGGCGCCTGTAGTCCCAGCTACTCGGGAGGCTGAGGCAGGAGAATGGCGTGAACCCGGCACGCGGAGCTTGCAGTGAGCTGAGATCCGGCCACAGTACTCCAGCCCGGGCGATAGAGCGAGACGCCGCCTCAAAAAAAAAAAAAAAAAAGTGGTGACTTCATCAATTGTCTTGTAAGCCATCTGAAGAAAGGCCTAGCATAAGGGAGACGACATCCATGGTCTAGAAAGAGGGCAGCCAAAGGGGCTGACCCAGGCCTCCAGGCACTGGGGAGTCGGGTGCCCAGGGTAGAAGGGGCGGCCATTTGGCTTTCCCTGCCTGGATCAGTACCAGTGAATCCATCTCACCCAGCAAATGGATTGTTGCTGCTTTTGCTCCCTTGCAGGGATGCTTTGCACAGGGTAGGTAACTCAGGGGTTTGGCTTGGTTGGTACAGCTGCTCCTAGTGAGAGTTTGTAGGTGTCCAGCTCAGCAACCACACTGACTCTGAAGGTACTGACAACTTTGGAGTTTAGACCTGCCACTTCCATGTAAGTGGTCCTACACCAGTGTGGTGCCTGTACCAGGACAGCGCTACCACCTCCATGCAGCAAGCAGGCATCCCTCAGGAGAAGGCTGTAAGGTTTCATTTACATGACAGTCTGGAGAAAGCAAAACTACAGGCACAAGAAAGGAGGTCAGTGTTGCCAGAGGCTGACATCACAGAGGGGCATGGACTGCAAAGGGGCATGAGAGGACTTATGGGGGTGATAGAAATTGTTATAGGCTCAATTTTGTTCCCCCTGCAGCCCCACCTCAATTCATGTGTTGAAGCCCTAACCCCTAGTAGTTCAGAATGGGACTGTATTTGGAGATAGGGTCTTTAAAGAGGTAATCGAGTTAAAATGAAGTCTGTAGGCAGGCCCTAACACAATCTGACTGGTATCCTTATAAGAGGAGGAAACCTGGACAGAAAGACACCATATATGTGCACGCACAGAGGAAAGACTAAGTGAAGACACAGTCAAGAAGGGAGGCCACAGGAGAAACCGAGCCTGCCTGCAACTTGATCTTGGAATCTCCAGCCTCCAGAACTGGGAGAAAATAAATTTCTGTAGTCTAAGTCACACCGTTTGGGGTACTTTGTTAATACAGGAAAATCCTATACTTTGATTACAATCAGTTATGAAATCAATTGTTTACATTTGTCAAAACTTAAAATTGTAGGCCTACAGAGGGTGACTTTCACAATATATAAACTATTCCTCATGAAACCTGACTTTTAAAAAGTGCTATCAGTCTTTTTTTTTGAGACAGAGTCTTACTCTATTGCCCAGGCTGGAATGCAGTGGCCTGATCTCGGCTCACTGCAATCTCTGCCTCCTGGGTTCAAGTGATTCTCCTGCCTTAGCCTCCTGAGTAGCTGGGACTACAGGCATGCACCACCACACCAGGCTAATTTTTGTATTTTTAGTAGAGTCAGGGTTTCACCACGCTGGCCAGGCTGGTCTCAAATCCTGCCCTCAGGTGATCTGCCTGTCTCCCAAAGTGCTGGGATTAGAGGTATGAGCCACCACATCTGACCTACCAGTCATATTTTTAAAGTTTGGCATAATAGTAAATAATAATGATAGTAATAACAATATCTCTGTGAAGAATTTTCTAAATATAACTTTTTTGGAAAATTCACAATTAAGTTAAATAATAAATATTATTCTTAAACTTTTATTTTGCTTAATTTTTCAAATGCAAACAGTTTTACAAAGATGGTAATTATGATATAATGCAATCTCCATTGTAATGTTCTTCTGTATAAGTAATTTGTGTATAAACATTTGTTGGCTTTAAAAAGATATAATCATCCTGAAAGCTATGTAGCTAATGTACTCTCTATCAATATCAATATTAACTGTCAACCTGTAGTCTCATTTACTTGAAGTTTCTTAATTTTTTTGTTTATAAAATTAACTACATTCATAATCCCCATTAATAATTGCAATATTGTACTCTTGCAATAATAAACATACTTTTTTATGTATTTTAAATTTTAAATGGACAGAGAATTTCAATATATAAAGTATATTACATATAGAATGTTTTTACCTGTATTTTAATGTAATTATTCAGATGGGCATGCTTTGTTCCTCTTACTAATTTTTTATGCCAATTATGCATGATGATAAATAATACGATCAGGCTGTCATTGACCATCTCAGGTTCAGAGATACCATCAATAACGCAGAAGTGGGACATTTGTTTACTCAGCCTTTAAAGGCTATGGCCAAAACTAAAGCCAAATAGATAGTCTGGCCAAATACTGTACAAAGATTGAAGCAAAGTTTCAGTGCATTTCTATATGAAATGAATAGAAATAAAATGAATTGAACTACAGCATAAGTTAATGGGACTAAAGATAACCAGTGAATCTATAAATGCAAGAGGACATACTTTGTCACTTTTTTAGATGAGAAAAAGCACCTATAATTGTGTATTTCTCATTCTTACAAACAGAAGTGTAAATATACATGCTCCAGGAATGATCACTGCTGTAATCCTAAACACCTAGTCTTCCAATACAAAAATTCAGCCTCCCATGTGTAACTGACCCTTGCCTTGACAGATTTCTGAAACTACAGTTCAGAAACTGTTGCAACCAGAGTTGCTAGGGAGTAACTTTGCCCTTTCCTGCCTAGTGATTTCTTTGGGGAACAACTCATAATTTACAAGATATTTTCAGCAAGCAGTCTGGCCTACAGGACAGGGACCCTTCCTGAGCCCACCTGTAACTTCATGACAAATGCTTTAATAATCTGCCTGTTTGCTGCTTCTTGCCCTTCAGTGCTTTGCTCTAAAGACATTTGTTTTTTAAATCTATCTGAGGAAAAAGGCCTGAATAATGCAGCTTTTCCCATGATTCTGTCCACGGCCTGCCCACGGGTCAGTGTTCAATGATGCCAGTGCCTCAGAGCCTAATTATTAGATGACATATTTCCTCCTGAGGCGGCACAAGCTGTTTCTTTCTTTCATAAGGTAAAAATGTGTGGACTAATCCATAATCAAACGAGGAGGGAAAATCTCTACTTAGCATAAGCACAGTCCAGAACAAAAGTTCTAACACCAATTAGTAACAATATGAATTTAAATCAGAATAGCCAATTTGCCAGTATGAAAATCCCAGCCAGGAAAATGTTTCTTCCTTTTCTACAATAACAGCCCCCTCATGCACAAATAGTAGAGTGCCACAGAGTTAGAGATCCTCTATGGGTATTTTTAAATTCTTCTACACATAGCCATTGTCTTCATTGCAGCAACCAACCAGGGTGTTGCTGGGCAGGAGAATGTGCAAAATTATTCCAGCAGGGTCATCTAATAGGGAATATGACTATGACATGGGGGCTAGCTGGAGCAGCCATAAAGCTAAGATAATACTCAGTAGAAAGAGTCGGGGGATAGGCCAGGCATGGTGGCTCATGCCTGTAATCCCAGCACATTGAGAGCCCGAGGCAGGTGGATTGGCTGAGGTAAGGGGTTTGAGACCAGCCTGGCCAACATAGTGAAATCCCGTCTCTACCAAAAATACCTAAATTAGCTGCGTGTGGTGGTGTGCGTCTGTGGTCCCAGCTACTCAGGAGGCTGAGGCAGGAGACTCTCTTGAACCCAGGAGGTGGAGGTTGCAGTGAGCCGAGATTGCGCCATTGCACTCCAAACTGGATGAGAAAAGCAACACTCTGTCTCACAAAAATGAAAGAGAGAGCGAAAGAAAAAAAGAAAGGGAAGGGAAGGGGAAGGGAGTGGTCCCAGCTACTCAGGAGGCTGAGGCAGGAGACTCTCTTGAACCCAGGAGGTGGAGGTTGCAGTGAGCCGAGATTGCGCCATTGCACTCCAA
>NW_012115466.1:611935-673076 GCF_000951035.1 Colobus angolensis palliatus
AAGGGAAGGGAAGGGAGGGGAAGGGAGGGGAAGGGAGGGGAAAGGGAAGGGTTGATGAAGTTCTAGTCCACCTCTTCCTCAACACAGCCATGAGGCAAGGAGCAAGTCATTTGCCCTTTCTGAGCCTCAGTTTCCTCATTGTAAAATGGCAGAAGTAATATGTGAAATGTCTTGGGAATTAAAGTGCCACCTAAATGTAGGAGATGATTAGTAACAGAATCATAGGACAGTTTTCCATTGAGCCCAAAGGTACAAGCAGCACAGTCCCTACCTAAGTTGGTGTTATGGTGTAGCTATGGCTAAGAGTCAATGCAAATGGAACCCTCATGGGTGTTACCACTGTGTCCTCACAAGAGTAGTTTTCCTCTCCCTGTACCTTAGGCCTTTGGAAATGAGTTTTTCCAAATATTGTTTGAAATCACAGAAAGAATTCACAACCAGCATATATATACTTGCTTCTTTGAATAAGTGCTTCTTCTCTTACAAGCAGTGAATCTAAGATCTGAGGTTAAAGATGGGTGAAACTCTTTCTCATACTCTCTGGGGATAAAGTAGTGGCATTCTTCATGTAAAATGGACTCTCTGCATTGGCCCCACTTAGTATAACGTTCAGATTTACAAATTTGTATTTTATTCCCTCCAGTGAATGCATAGCAATATGTAATACAGATAGATCCAATTAAAGATACTTTCAGACCCTGAGAGACTGAGTGTAAAAAGTCAAATATAGAAATTAGACAAATGATATATGTGAAGTAAAGAGAATTTGGAAGCACTGATCAACAAAGAGGAAATATTAAATACAGAGATGAAGAAAAGTAACTTGAACTGAATGAAAGAACAATGAAAATTTTACACAACATTTTAAAAGAGGCACCAATGACAAACATTGGTTGAGTAAATAATTATCTTAGGGAAAAAGTCAGGGGAGCGCCTTAATGATTTATCATTTAATTTAATTAAAGAGTTTCATTAAATTTTTAAAACCTTCACAAATCCATGGGTTTCCTCTAACAAAGCCTGCCGAAGCCCACTGTGGGTTTGGAACACTGTGCTCTCAGTGGAAGGGTAATGCCAGAGAAGAAGATGGAGGAGAACTGGGTTGCAGCCCCAGTGTTATCCTTTGCTGCAGAACTTTGAGCAAGGCATTCAGCTTTGCTGGGCCTGGTTGCTACAACTACAAGATGTGTGATTAGACTAGATTAAAAGTAGCAAACTGGAGATCAGTAGGCTCACCAAATGAGCCAAAACAAAAACATTTTGCAAACTACGTAAAAATCGAGACTGCTGGATTTTCCTGAAAAGTTAGAGTAGCCCCTCACTTTGCATTAGCCTTCCTGTATGCAATAATAGGCTGGAGCTGACTGTCTTTCTGCCAGGGGAAACTATAGTTCCCCAGTGGTATGTGGAGTCAGCAAATGTCTACTTACACAATTACACTTTGCCCTGCTTCACTCACTGAAATTACCTGCCCGGGCCTGGGAGCATTTACATTTGTACCACTGGATAGCTGTTCTCCATTATCCCATTTGGTCTTCAGACTCCGTAATACTTTAAAGCACTGCACCTGGAATGAAAAATCCAGCACAGTAAATTCTCATCTCACTCTCTAATTTCAATCATCCCATCAGTTGGAGGAAAGCACTTAGAGATTTGGATCTAGAAACTGAAACGTATGTACTGATGGTCTGAAAACTCTTTAAAAAATAAACTAACCACCTTCCACCCCTCACATGTCACTGTGGTATTTACTTTAGCTTCCTGTTCATCTGCTTTGCTTCCTGTCCAACTTGATTTCTGCTTTACAGTCAAATGTACATAGACTTTCTGTAGTAACCAATTTCAAAGCATAACATTAATCTGGTTCACTTGAAGCAAACACTTCAGAAACCTAAAATGCTAACTTAATGAGAATAATACCTGGATGCCAAAGACAAAACCCATGAAGCTTTTTAAACACTAAAGGATTTCCTGCAAACACTATATCTTGTCTCTTAGCCCCTTTTTAAACTACTTCCACAAAAGAAAATCTGTTCTATTTTGACCAGACGGAGCATAAACACAAGGTTAAAAATGTTTGCCTGACACTTTTCAATACCCCTGCTTTGAATGCAGCAGTTTGTTTTGCTGCCATATTTCTTTCAAATGATGTGCTTTGTGAGAATTCTAGATTCATCAAAATACCTATAAGCAGAGTTTTTATTAGAAAGCGTCAGCTAGCTGCTTGTATGCTTTTGAATGTGAGAGATTTTCCCATATGTTGCCATATCATTTAGATTATATCTAAGTGATGCCAAAAACCTGGAGGAAAGAAGGGAGATTCTATTATCTACGTTTTATCTGCAAGTCACCAAACAGATAGCTGTTTCAGATCACCCAGCTGTGTGGCACCGTATAGCTAAAACATCTGGGTGAGTAGCTGAATTATTCATTTTCATCAAGATGTTTTGCTCTCCTATAGACAGTATCTGAGCTGTACGCGTGGATGTGTATAGTATATGCATGTGTTTACCTATGTACATGTGTCCCTAAGATGACAAATTTAAGCAATTGTTTTAGTTACAAAATGCAGCATGAGATCGCCCTTCATCTCCTGCCGGACGATTCTAACAACCAACAGCTCTTTTCCATCTATGCCCGCCTACACTGAGTCAGGCCAAGGAGCAAAGCTGGGAGGTCAGCCCAGGCAAAGCCAGCAGAAAAGGGCTGTACTTCCCTTCTTTGCAATCCAGAGCCAAGAATTGCTGACCCTGAGTATGCACACAAATTTCTGGTAGATGAGGCATTGGGGAATGCAGCAGGGGCTGGAAGAATCACAAAATAATACAAAGCTACTATTTAAAATGTGCTTATTAGGTACAAGGCTCTAGGCTAAATGTCTTTACCTGCATTGTCCCCATTTGATTCTCACAGTAACTTTTTGAGGCAAGAACTATTATTCTCACTCTCCTACTTTTTTTCCTTTGGTTTTTTGTGTTGTTTGTTTGTTTGTGCTTTTTTTTTTTTTCTTTTTTTAACAAATGAGGAGACTCAGGAAAGTTAAGTAACAAGCAAGTTTCTGTATTTGAAGACAAGTTTGTCTGACTTCCAAACACACCTCTTAATAATGCAACTACGCTTTTTAGTCTGGATTGCAGGTGGCCACCCTCCTCAAAATGACACTGGAGCACTTTCAAAGCATGTCATCCTAGGCTGAGGTGATAGTCCTGGTTAAGCCCCCTCCCCGCAAGATTTTAATAAAGTAGAGTGATGGCGACAACTGCCCTGTGCTGATCCAAAGCTTCATTACTGAACCCTTAGTTAATTCCCTAAAATCTTTGAACAGGGCTAGGGAGAAAGAGGGAACCAAAGTTACCCAGTATTCACAAAAAAAATACATACTATTTGAATCACTAAAGTGGGCAAGGTATAATTTATACTGTTATATTTCAAGCTGACTACTTCCTGTATTTTCTAACAAGTCCAGTCTCAAACATTCTCTCACTGTCAATCTATCTATTTTGATTTGGGGTTTATAAAATTAAGACAGCTGAACTCCCACGGTAGACTGTGACCTCATGTACCATCTTGGTATGTTAAAGTTATTTGCGTTATGGATGGCTGCAATTATTTTATTAAATATATGCTCACTATAGTACTTTCAATATATGGCCATTAAATACTGTGCTTAAGGGGACACTTCTCCCAGAAAAAAAAAAATGCATGTTTTTTATTCTTGGAATCTGGGCAAGAATGATATATCACACCATGGTACCATGAGGCAAACAATAGAAGATACTGAACACAGAAAACTTTTGAAACTAAACAAGCAAATAATTGTCATCCCAATTATTTCATTATGGCTGACAATAGAATGACACAAAAGACTGAGTGAGTGGCTCCCAGAATGGCATGACAATCATAAAAGACTCAAGACACAAAGAGTGTTTCTAAGAGACAGCAGAATTCATACAATATGCAATGTACAGTAAAACCTTGTTATTCCAATTACAGATATTTTTCCCCGAGTAGTATGTAATTCAAAACAATTCCCACTCCTCAACTGCCTACACAGTCTTACTGTTATTTTATTAAAATACGAGCTCATTTTGACCTGGCTAATTCAAGTCAAATTTTGCCAGCCCCTTACATGGTAACTAATGAGATTTTACTTCAACTCTGTTTCATCTCCTGGCCTCTAACTACTCCCAAATTAGTTTCACAAATGCAGTTGTGCAGAGTAAAAGAAAACCACCATACTGAATGGTAATAATACATGTGGAAAAATATATGTTGAATAGCTGTTCTTTCACAACTTTCTGAGTTGTGAAATTTTTTAAATTTCCCTTATGTTTATATATTTAACTATAATCTGAATGCACTCGAAGTATGTGGTTTACAGAAAAAGAGAAGGAAAGAGAGGAAGAGAGATTTAAAGTTTTTCACCGCTAACAAACTCCGTTAGTATCCAATAATAATAATATATCATAATAATGCAATGTATTGGCACTGACTACATGCAAAAAACTTTAAATATTTTATAGAGTCTTCACAGTAACCACAAATTCAGTATTACAAGCCTTCTTCTGTTGATGAAAAGAGGCACAGAGAGGTTAAGTAACTTGCCCCAGGCCATGAAGTTGTAAGTGGCCGGCGGTTGGACTCAGGCTGACCAGCAATTTAGGCCTCTGGTTAGGAGGACAAATATGACACTGGCCAAGTCCACATGCTGAGCTCCATCTTCCTTCCTCCTATCTTCACTTGACTCTCCCAGCACCACCACCATCACGGCCCACGGAAAAGCTGAACCTCTAGATGACCTGTTCCATCCTCAATTTCCCCTACCCCAAAACATTGGAGAATTCCCAGATCCCCAAACAATAATGATCCCTTTGGCAGCCAAGCAAACCCTGACAGAGTTTTCCACCCATCACTTCAAGAACAGGAGAGAAGGGGCAAGTCCCCCTGAGTCCTGAGTCCCACAGATACCTCGGCCCCTCACTGCCAACAGCCAGGGAATTTGTATTCTATTGGGCTGGTTGTTTCCAGCTGTCACAGTCTGCTCTAAAACCTGTGTTTGTTCTACTGCTAAGAATTTCAATGCCACCCCAGTAACCCTTTTCCTCAGCATAATTTGGATAGGACACAAACTGTCAACACTACACGCCTGGGTTATTCCACGAGCGCAGTGAATGCTCTGGTAACTGTTCATATTTCTCTCACCAGGTCAACATGCCCAGCTCCCAGCTTCTGTGGCTGTGGGCTGCAAAAGGCACACAGTGGTGTCCATTGCAGAAGAACTGCATCCTGCCTAATTGGCCTGCCTCACCTTGGAAGTTAGGCTGGTGGCCAATGATTGACTACCTCAGGCACAAAGCTGACCCCTTGCATTAAAGGGCCACCAACTCTGTGGTGCAATTTGCTACCCAAAGCTCCCTAAAAGTCCAAGCTAATGCTAGGCTCCAGCTGAAAACACATCCTTCTTACCTTTCTTCCCCTACCCTCCTACTTCCCTCACTCCCCTTCTCCTGTGGGCACCTCCTTAATGAATCATATACACTAGATTCCTTTTTCAGGCTCTGCTTCTAGAAACTAAGACAATCTTAATGCTCTCCCAAACCAAGGACTGTCCATTTCAGTCTTATCCTCTGACTCCAGAACATCCTTCCTCTAAGAACTTCTACTACACTCAGGATCCCACATCATCTTCCTTCTATCTAGAGACACCTCAGCTAACTCACTCCAAACTTTATACAGGTGTCATGGGGTATTTTCAATCACCATATAATGTTTTTCCTATCTATAGAAGTAGAAAATATTCATAACCTATAATCATTTTCCTGAGCAAGTTATGTCAAAGATTTTGTTCTGTCAAGGTAGCTGCAGATTGTACACGAGGAACAGTGAATATGTTTTTGTTTTGGGAGCCTCCTGCATCACTTTATCTTTCTATTGGCTTTCTCCAGATAAGATTGCCTTCTCCAGATAAGATTGCCTGGACCAGGACAATTACCCAGTGAGGATTAAGATCAATCTCCAGGTAAGGATGTGAACAAAATTTTGTCATAAGTCATAATCTCTGCTTTCTTGGTCCTGAGATCAGGGCACCCTTCCAATTGTGGGAACACAGAAATGTGACATTTCTTGAGCGGTGAACTGTAGATGTGTATGCATGTCTGTATGCAAGCCCATACACACACACATATGCACATGTCCTTCTGGCCCAACATAAACAAATAGCTCCAGATTGGAAAGACATGAGAGCTGGCAAGGGTCGGATGGATTGGACACTGGGAAATTTTCCAGGTTCAAGCAGAAGGGCTGAAAAGAAATGCATTTCCTATCTAAGTAAGGTTTGAATATTGCACTGATTGGGAATTAAAAGTTTACATGAAACCCAGCCTCTTGCTGCAGTGAAAACGCCATCCCATTGCCGTGAAAAGTCCCATGGTCTAGTGAAAAGAAGGGAAATCAAACTTATGACGCAGATCCTAAAATATAAAGTTTTTGTTTGAAATGTGTTTCTTGTTTTACAATTTCCCTTACACATGCTTCCCATGTATCTCTTAGTATAGGCACTGTCTTGCTGTCTCCTTGTTAAACAAAAGGCTGAGCTGCAATCAGAAAATACAAAAGCTAGTTCATGACCTTGGGCAAGACATTCTCTCTCTGAGTCTCACTCATCCTCATCATAAAAACAAGACACTGGACCAGGCTGATCTAAGGTCTTATTTTTTCTAACATCTCATGAAGTCTATTGGAAGCACAATAGTGGAGGCTTAAGAGCAGGATACTGAGGTGAATTGCCTGGATTTAAATCACAGATTTACAACTTACTGTTTATGTCTTTGGATACATTGTTTACTAAACCTCAGTTTCATCATTTTAAAAATGGGGATAAAATGAGTACCTCCCTCATTAGGTTGGGGTGAGGATTTAATGACATATATATAGAATATGCTTAGAATTATTCCTGGCACATAGTGAATAGTCAGCAAATGTTAACAGTATTCATCCTCACTGGTATACACCAAAGGAACTTACCAGATTGATTTATCCACTAGAATACATTGAGTTTATCCACTAGAGTACATTGAATGTTTTCCCCAAATACAACTGAAACTAGTAGGCCTTACAAAACCTAAAAAGTTAGCACCAGGTGGCCCTAGATAGGGTCTCACCCTGCCTAGATAGGGTCCCACCCTGCCTCGATAGTGTTCCACCCTGATAGGGTCCCACCCTGCCAATTCCGGGAAACAACCTCATGAGGTCCCACCCTGCCAATTCCAGGGGTCTCACCCTGCCTCAAAGTTCCCGGAATTATCAACTCCAGGAAAGAACCTCATAAGGTCCTGCTCTAACCAATTAAACCAAGACCCCTTGCTCAGGCTATAGCTAGACCCAATCATTTTACGCCTTAAGCTTTGTTTGAATTTCGCGCCATAAGCTGTGTTTGAACTTGTGTTAGCATATATAAACAGCCTGTAACAAGCAGTCGGGGTCCCAGGACCAACTTAGAGCTTGGGACCCTAGCGCGCTAGTAATAAATAACTCTCTGCTGTGAACTTCGTGTCGGTGATCCTTCGCGACGACCCCTGCCCAGGAGGGAATCGAGAGTTCGGTTCCAACACAACAACATTAACTCTTATTTTTTAGGAGCCATGGGCTACCCAGTGTTTAAGAAATTATCCAAATTATCTCATTCAAACCTCATCAAAACCATATGGGGTTGAAAAATTATACCCCTGCACCATTTTAGAGATGAGGAAACTGAGGGACAAAGAAAGAGGCTCAGCAACTTGCTCAAGCCCACACAGAATTCATTTTTTAATATTTCACAACTGGCTCTCTAGGAAAAAAAAAAAAAAAGGCCTAATGCATTGTATGTGCCATTTTCCTTGGTATAGATACTTTTGTTTGCCATGGCTAACTTCTTTTTTTTTTTTCTTTTCTTTTTTTATCTCCCAAGACAGAGTCTTGCTCTGTAGCCCAGGCTGGAGTGCAGTGGTGTGATCGTGGCTCACTGCAGCCTCAACCTCCTAGGCTCAAGGGAGCCTCCTGTCTTAGCCTCCCAATTAGCTGGAACTACAGGTGCAGGCCACCATGCCTAGCTAATTCTTTGATTTTTTTGTAGAGACAAGGTCTCCCTATGTTGCCCAGGCTGGTGTTGAAATACCAGGCTTCCAGCGATCCTTCCACCTCTGCCACCCAAAGTGCTGGAATTACCGAGGTGAGCCACCACACCTGGCCACACACCATGGCCACCACACCATGGCCAATTTTTAAGCTCCCAGTTAGCATCACGGAATGCAGAGCTGGGGAGAGATTAGCACAACTGGCATTCAGAAGCCACATACTCCAGGACACAGCTAAAATGTTGTGGAATAAGGCCAGGCGCGGTGGCTCGCGCCTGTAATCCCAGCACTTTGGGAGACCAAGGCTGGCGGATCACGACATCAGGAGATCAAGACCATCCAGGCTAACACAGTGAAACCTCATCTCTACTAAAAATACAAAAAATTAGCCGGGCATGTTGGGCAGGCGCCTGTAGTCCCAGCTACTCGGGAGGCTGAGGCAGGAGAATGGCGGGAACCCGGAGGCGGAGCTTGCGGTGAGCAGAGATCGCGCTGCTGCACTCCAGCCTGGGCGACAGAGCGACACTCTGTCTCAAAAAAAAAAAAAAAAGTTGTGGAATAAGCAGAGAAACAAACTGCATTTCTTAACAACATGTACGTAGATGTCTCTCTCCTCCTCCTGCTCAACACTACTTTAGAATGTAAAGCAAACGACACACATGGATTATTTAGGGTTCTCTAGAGGGACAGAACTAATAGGAGATATATATATACATATGGGAATTTATTAAGTATTAACTTAAATGATCACAATGTCCCACAATAGGCTGTCTGTAAGCTGAGGAGCAAGGAGAGCCAGTCTGAGTCCCAAAACTGAAGAACTTGGAGTCTGATGTTCCAGGGCAGGAAGCATCCACCATGGGAGAAAGATGTAGGATGGAGGCTAGGCCAGTGTCTCTTTTTCACGTTTTTCTGCCTGCTTTATATTCGCTGGCAGCCAATTAGATTGTGCCAGGTTAAGGGTGGATCTGCCTTTCCCAGCCCACTGACTCACATGTTCATCTCTGTTGACAGCACCCTCACAGACACACCGAGGATCAGTCCTTTGTATCCTTCAATCCGATCAAGTTGACGCTCAGTATTCACCATTACAACACAAATTCCTTATAAAGCACTTAATTTTAAAAATTCCAAACTCAGGTTTTGTTGTGTTAACCTGAACTGAGGTCTGAACTACATTTTTAACTATACATCCACTTTCTTTTTGTTAGTGGGAAAGAACAATTGTTGCACTTCAGATGGACTTATATTTAATTTATTTCTGTTATCTACTTCTGTGCATACTATCATTAATAGTGTAATTTATTTGTAAGATAGAGTAAACATAATGTTTTTCTAAAATAAATTTTTCTCTTCATTTGCAAATTTAACCTGGCCTTCAACAATTTATAAATTCACTGGTTGGTTGGTATACTTAATAATGTCTAGATTGCACAATTGCTATATATGATGAAAAATGTGTATTATATATTCTTTATTATTGAGCATTTTATGCAAATTAATGTTTCTCAGTTGAAATTGTTGATTCATTTCTGCTAGCTTATTAATAACACATCACCAGATGTTTGTAAATCTCTCCATACAATTCTAATTATTGACCGAGTCTGACATACAGATTTTCACCCTAAGAGCCTTTCTTTCTGTTCTTAATCTAAGATATGCATTGCATTAGCAATTTTAAAATTTACTGTAAGAATAAATAAATAAGAAGATTCTCAGTTTCTAATCCCTTATGATGGCCAAAATACCATTTTGTGTACCATAAAGCAGATATTCTAATGTAGTCACAGGTAACATGCTGGTAGCAGGCAAGCAGTACAAGTGGAGCTATGCATTCCCCCAAACCACTAAGAGATCTATTCTGCCTCCAAGAATCTCTGATGCCTCTGGGCCTCAGGAGTTGCCATCACATTTTCAGCTGCATGGCATTGGCCAAGGTATGAGCCGGGGGTGCACTCCCCAAGCAATGTCTGTCAGCATTAAGGAAGACCAAGTCCAGGTCCCAGGAGGCCTGTGGTGCACTAGCCATCTCCTTCTCAGCTCTGCAAGTCCAGGAAAACAAAAGGCAAAACTGGAATAGAAGTAAAGGTTGACTTTGGCCCTTCCCTTTTTTGTATTATTTCAGTACTGAATGCCTCTCTCAGAGGCTTCAACCTTCAAGAGCCTTGGGCAAATTAATTCAGGCCTAGAGCTAATATGTTAACTTACTGATGTTATCCCTGACCCCAATACGAAATGTCTTCCTTTTAAATGAGAACTGCAGAGAAAATGCTGTAATTGGCCCAAAGAGAAGGCTGTCCAAAAGTGGAATTCCAGAAACTGTTACACCAGACAGGTTCTGAGGAGACATAGCTCCCACAGCCCTCTACCCACTTAAAGCGCCAACTCCGATCAAACCCTCTACTCCCTGTGCCTTGGCCCTTCACCTTTACATAATCCCCAAACGGTAATTCTCCATTCACCAGCAGCAACACTGTTACCTTCCTTTGGTAGGGAATAGTGTCAGTGTCAGTCTATAAAATAAACACAATATTTTGAAAAGCTATTCCAAATATGTCATATTAAAAGAGCCTTTAAAAATGCCTTTAGATTGACTCTTTTTTCTCTTCTACCACTAATATTAATAGCCAATATTTACCAAGTTATCCCCATGGGACAGCCTAAGTTCTAAACACGTTATGTACCTTAGTGGTTTCATCCTCATTTCCCCCTTATGAGGCAAGTACTCTTATTCCTTTTTTACATTAAAGCAAACTGAGGCACAGAGAGGGAAATTTACTAACCGGGCATCCACAGCTGACATGTGGCAGGGCTCTGGCAGTCTGGCTTCAGCCACACGACACTGCTTTTTGCTGGCAGCAAGTAAGATCAGCTCTGTGACCCCTTTTAGATCCTCCCTATGCCTGTTCCCACTCTGACACTGAGTCCCGGACTCAGATTCGGACACAAGGCCATCTCTAATAGCTTGATGCCAGAAACTTTGATTGTAATAATCAGCCTTCTCTTGTGTTCATAGGACACAGAACCAGATGTTCCCCCCTCAATGGTAAAAAATTGTTGAATATTTTTTATAAGGCCAACTTGTTTTTCAAAAAAAAGAAGCAAATTGGAAGAAGGTGGTTTGGGCTCAGCTTCATTATAAAACTAGGTTGCATCAGGAGGCCTGTGTCTATTTCTGCTTAAGCAGTTATTTCTCTGGGGCTTTGGAAGAGCCTTGTCCTTCCCGAGGCTGAGTTCTCTTCCAGTGGAAAATGCAGGCAAAACACTGCTATCAGGTTATCTTTTAAAAATTCTGTGGAGATGTTGGCTGCTTATATACATTTCATAGTCACTACTCAGCATTGCTTTTGCTATTAATATCCAAATGCAAGGGGAACATCTGAGAAAGAGTATAGTTTAACAGCCTATTTAAAGAAGGTGAAAATGTGGAAACTGATGATTTTCCAGATAATTCCACTTTCTAAACAATACTTTATAAATAGAGATAAATACAGAAAGATTCATTTTTCCATCAACAGATACTTATTACTGAGCTACTTAAGACACCAATTGCTAATTCAGTTATTTAACAAATACATATTGATGGCTAGTGGTATACCAAGAATGGGTTGGTGCTATGTATTTTAACCATGCATGTTGCAAAGTTTACTGAACACTTACTTTTGTGATAGGCACAGTATTAAGCACTGTACATAGATTATCTTATTTAATTCTCACAAGCAAATTTCTGAGTCCAACTATTAGTCCCATTTTACAGATACAGAAACTGAGGAGCATGAGTCACTTGCCTAGGGTTATGTGGCTGATAATTTGGTAGAGCCAAGGTTCAGGTTCAGAGTTATCTGACCACATAGCCCCAAATTCTAAGTCATTGTGCTTTATTATCCTCTAGGAGGGAAGAAAAGAAAGATAAGTGAGAGGTACTTGCCACTCTCAAACAGCTTACTGGTTAATAGAGATAATACATATTCAGAAATGACTGTAATGCAAGGCAGAGTGTAGGCTATCAATCAAGACAGGAAAACACTGGCATTCAGTGAAGCTCAGAAGAAGAAAATGAGTCTGGCTAGAGGGATCACAGCCAGCTTCATGGAAGAAGTGATATTTAAACTGAGCCATAAGGAATTTTAACCAAGACCCTTGAAGAGAGTATCCCAGCCAGAAGTCACAGTTGATACCAAGGCTCAGATGTGCAGAAACCCAGAGGGAAGTCCATAAAGTTGACTCACAAGAACCTCAGAGAAGCAGTAAGAAACAAAACTAAGCCATGCTCACCACTTTATAACAGGTACTCAAAAACATGTAGAATAAATGAATTAATTCAGGAACAACAAGTAGAGAACAGGCTGTGGAAGCCCTTGAATTTTACCATAAGAGACTGGATATCCTTCTGTAAGAAGTGCAAAATGATTCAGTGTAAAACTATCAAGGGAGGGATCCAATCTGATCTTTACATTAACCAGGAAGTTATTCAAAGGGCAGTTTAGCTTGTTGAGAGCCTGGAGTACAGAAGGCCATTAAGTAATTCAGGAAGAAAATGAAGGCTCAGATAAAGGTGGTGGCTATTGAGGTGGGGCAAGGGTATGGATCGCAAAGAGCTATGCCCAGAAGTAAAAACCCCCTGTCCTTAAAACCCCACCTTCTCCACCTCATCTGGAGGCAGTAGAAAAATCTTACAGTGATTCAAATCCCACTGGGTGTAAATAGTACCTCAAAGGGAAAGGAAAAACAATTAATAACCCACCCTAACATTTGGTCTATATGAATGATTAACCACTGAATTATCGCAAACATTTGCCTGGAAGTTCCCAAATATCCACCTGTTTGGCTAAGTTAAAGACCAGACACCTCAACTGTGGACTGGGTTTTTGGTGCTAAGGGCTTTGTGGTCTGATAAAGCCAAGACCTCCAGTTTCAAATTGCATCAAAGTAACTTTTCATAGGTAATTGCCATCAATTCCAACTTTTTGTCCCAATCAGGGTTCTACCACACTAGAGTCTAAACCTAAGAGTGTTGGAGATGTTCTCTGAATTCTGCAGGAAAGAAAAAAAAAAAAAGAAGTATTATCAGGTCTGGCCCTTTATCCTACAGTTTCATAGTTGGAAATGTCTTCACTGCATTTGATCCCTCATTCCGGTAGCAGTGGCAAATCCACACAGGTCTGAAGCAACTTGATTCTTGCCTCCTTGGAGGAAAGAATTTGGCCAAGGGACATAAGGCAGAGGGAGAGACCCAGACAAGTTTTTGAACAGGAGTGAAAATGTATTAAAAAGTTATAGAGCAGGAACAAAAGGAAGTAAAGTACACTTGGAAGAGGGCCAAGAGGGCGACTGAGAGATCCAAGTGTCTCATCTAGCCCTTGACTTGGGTTCCACACATTGACTGGTTCTGAAGTTTGCATTTCTTCTCCCCTGATTCTTCTCTTTGAGTGGGCTGCCCACATGCGCAGTGGGAGGAGCTGCATGTGCAGTGTGTTTACTGAAGTTGTGTGTATGCTCATTTGAGGCATTTTCCCTTACCAGTCAAGCGTTCCTAAAGGAAGGTCATATGCCAGTTAAACTCTGCTGTTTTGCCTCTTGGAGTGCGTGCTTGAGCCCATTTGCCCAACTCCTGAGATCTTATTGGGAAGCTGCTGATCACCAGCTTCAGTTGTTTTCTATCTATTGGGAGCCTGCCTTTCCCTGGAACCAGCTGCAACCAATTATTATTTTAGACAGTTTAGCAATGGCCTGGCCACCACCTGATCATTGCCTGACATTCCTGGGGCCAAGCGGGGCCTCTCCTGCCCTGCTCATGTCTGCTTAACTACCTAATCTAACAATTCCAAGTTGCAGCAAAAGAATCCCAGCAAAATATTTCATATTGAGACATTAGCAACAGCAGCGATGTGACCGAGTATTGGGGCTGGAGGGGACCAAAAAATAAGAGCCTCCCTTCTGCCCCATTCTTCCCAGAATAGAGAGAATCTGGAAGACTGTGGACCACATGTCTCTAGTTCCATTTTCCTGAGCTTACACCTTTCAATAAGCCCACTCCACCCTGGGGTGGAGGAAGAAGGCTAGGTAAGTTCCTTCCAAACTTCCCTCTTCTGGAGCATTCATGGTCTCTCTCTCTCTCAGATGTAACTTGCGTGAGCATTTTTTGACAGAAATTATGTGTATGTTTTGTTAAATGAAGATTGTTTCAAATTGTTGGGTAGTGCTTAACTCTTACAAGGATTAGGAGTGTTTTTAATCTTCTCTTTCCTTACCTGTACTTTCTAACATTTATAATTCAAATAATAAAAAATGGCTTTTATAACAAGAAAAAACAATTTTTAATTTTACAAATTGTAAAAGTAACAATGAAAAATATATTGACACAGCTGAGTAATCTCAAGGCTTTATGGAATAATAATTTTATGGCAACACTATGGTTTGCCAAAAGACGCAGCTGAGACTGTCTGGCACGTTTTCCTAGCCCGAGGCTCCCCACTCCTGATGCCATCCATTCTTCTTTCCTGCCATCAGCGCCCACAAATATGACACGTGGGATCCTCAACAGACACCCAATTTTCCCTTAGCAGGAACAGCCAGCAAAACAGAAATACTGTCTCCATCCTCTTTTCTCCTATGTTTGTCCTCTTCTGTCCAGACTATCTGGAAACCAGACAACACTCGCCAACCCCATCAAAACTGTGCCCAGGCTGCTGACCACAGAGACCACTTCCTCATCGCAGAGATGCCTGAAGTCCAGTAACCTTTTCTTTGGTCAAATTACAAGGTTCCTTAGAAGTAAACTTTCCTAACAACATGCTGATCTTCCCTCCAATTATCAGTCTAAATATTACCTTCCTCATGTAATTTATAAGTGCTGCATAGGAGAACGGGGCACTGAAAAGGGCTTGATCTAACCACACCTCAACTGTCTCCTCCCTGTGTTTACTCTGCCAGTTCAACTGCAAAGAAATAAGCTAACAAACGGAATCTCTTTCAAGGCTGTTGTGTCCTTTGTAAGTAAGTCAGTCACGAATGGAATGCATTTCAAATTTAATTTACTGATGGCATGTATTAGAATGAGGTCAGAATGTGATTTTTCAAAATGTTAAATCATTTTGTCCATTTTCCACACTAAAGCATCTTTTCAACCATTATATTCACTTAAAACTATGTTCTGTAGCTATTCTCTTTAAATACCAAGAGTAATTATTATAACTTTAAAAAAAGGTAGAATATGGACCTATAATTTTTTCTTATAATAGGCTATTTCTAAAAGAAAAAAAAGAAGTGACTTGTGTATCACACAGATAGAAAGTGTACCTTTTAGGATTGAAATGGAGCTGTGAAAAGAAAACGAAAAACCAGCCTATGTACCACCACTAATCCTTCTTCTTATTTTCATTTGTGGTTGGGGAAGGGGGTGAAAGAGGAGCAGCTAGGCATCAGTTCAAGTTTAGCCCCTGGCTCAGAAACAGGGCAACAGGACGGGGAGACCTGAAACCACCAAAAGAAGATCCAGGGTGATCTGAACACAACTTCCTCAGATGCCCACCCCAAACACAGTGCTAAATTTCATGTTCTCCTAGCCTACTATGCTTATTTCTGTCTGCAGCTTTGCCTTCAGACAAGTAAGGCAACTGCATCATCTTCACATACAGTTGTGAAGTGTAGGCTCATCTTTATCTTAATCACTTGACAAATAAAATAAAAGCAGTAAAATAATATACTCTTCCTGTTAATCTTGCCAAGGAGCACAATAGTTGATTATCTCACTTTCAGTGTGGGCACTCTGGGTATAGATAGTATTTAATGAATGGCAGCCACCATCATATGGAAAGCATGATGGTCCTCAAGAACAGGCTGCTGGTCAGAGATGGAATGCATGGATGGCTAACCCACATGCCTATGGAGGTGCAGTAAGTGGCTTAGAGAGTGAGGCAAACTAAGGCTGGAACACAGGGAGGGATGGGGGAAGGGAGAGACCACACATCCCCACGGGAAGTCAACAGGTGATGGTGATCACACGCAATTGGTTCAGTGCTGGCAAATCTGATTTCGGCAAAACTGAGAGGTCTGTCATCTTTCTTACATGGTTAAAGACAAGAAAAGAGGCAACTCCAAAAACCAGGACAATATCCAAAACATTTCAATTCCTATTCTTAAAGAGGAGCATGTTATCGGGAGGAAATGAGTTTCAGGATGTATTTCAGGACAGGAGTGTTTTGATATTCCTCGGATTTGACACTGCAAAAACAACTCCCTATACAGCTGTCCTATGGCCCAACTTGAGATATAGTTTAACTCCTCTCCTCTTAGGGAAGACATCAGCTACAACTGCTTCAAAAAAGAATACCCAGAACAATTGGAGAAACAGAAGGATCTCCATATAAACAAAATAATAAATTTTTTGCAAGTCTCTTTGATCCTGGAAAGGCCCAATTAAAAAAGACCTCAAATATCTATATTGCATAAATTCAATAATTTGCATTATTGACACTAAACTAATGTCAAACCTCTGCTCCATTTTCTGAAGTACACCCAGCCATCCTGCCACCAAACCATTAAGGCAGTTGTTGAGAGAGAAGGACCCAATCAGACCTTTTTCTTCCTGTGCAATGATGATGCAATTCTTAATATTCTAAGAGCTGAAGTCATATAAACTGCCTGTTTTTTCGAAAGTGTCGTCTGAGCTCCTTCCATGTGCCAGGCCTTAGACACTAAAAAAACAAAGATGGATAGGGCAAAGTCCGCTGCTTGGTAGTCAAACAGATAAAAAACTAACCATTTGTCCATGTGAGAGGAAGCATATGTATGAACAAAATGCTACAGTATGTGAGTGTGGGAGTCCCTAATTCTTCCTGGGAGGTAGAGAAAGGGACATTTGAGCTAGGCTTTACATGATTGTGAAATATAGGAAGGGTTGTTCCAGAATACAACACCTCGCCTGGAATTTCATATTCATAAAACCCAATATCTGGTTACCAGGTGATTACCAAGTAAACTTTTTGTTTGGTGTGATTTCATCTTGGGTTTTCTTTTTGTTTTGCTTTGTTTTGACTTTGTTTTTATGAAGAGCACCTGAGAAATTTATAAATTCTCTTTTACTAAGTCCTATATTGCCCTTGAGTTTAGGGTCAAATTATAAATGTTTCTCATCTCTTTTCCTAGCTAGTGACTTTCTTTAAATAGGATCCCATAAAGTGACACAATGACATTTCATAACAAACTCAATGCATAAAACTGCCGAAGTGTTTGAAAAATATAAAAGCTTTATGACCATACATATCAAATGATACAGAATATGAAAAGTCCTGGAACATTAGTGGGACTGACTAGAAATAAATCTATCATAAATTAACCTCAGTTTTATACAAATAGAAACGGGAATTAAATAGAGGGAGATTTTCAAAACCAACAGTTTTTATGTTATTAGATTGATGTCCCAACACCATGGATGGCTCATTGTCATTTGATGACTGTGCTGGCCTATTTCATTCTTGAGACCTTAATTATGGTACTTCCCAGGAGATGAACTATGGGTGAAAAATCATGAGCTTTTTGTCACACAACAGACCAGCCAAAAAAAAAAAAATCTGAGACTGAAAAATGAGAAAATACATCACATGTCTTCCAATTTATCATGCCACATGCCTTCAAGATAATTATCATTTGTCATTTTGGCTTATACATGGAAAAATCTGATAAAAGATAGGCAAAATTAAATTAAATGCTTTTAGCAGGCACTTAATGAATTCCCCCACTAATGTTTACATTGCTAGGCTATCTATTTGTAGATCATCTGTCATTAGTTTCCAAAGGGTTTTATTTTCTGATATGATACTTACAGTGTGTTATGAATCAGCTAATTATACAATAACCTTTACCAGCAGCAAAAGCAGAATTACATGGATTTCAGGACAGTTATTTCTAATCCCCATTTTAAATTACATCTGTCTCTCAAGTCAGGAGAAAAGGGGAAGTTGGTAAACAAGCCACCTACAGCTAAAGCCAATTGATGGATTTGTTTTGTTGGACAACAAGTTAATGGGAGCTGCAAAGCAGGAGATCTGTATTTTCATAAACTAAATGCTATGTATAAACACACTATTATCATTCCTAGTTAATGGTACAACTTGGTGCAGACTCACTAGCTTTGCCTGGTGAGATGATATACAGAAATCATCTCCAGTAGGTTCCAAAATAGTTTTAGTGGAAAGGGACAGACAGGTATATGTGAATAAATAATCCACCTGCGTGTCTGTGCTTGTTCAAATGGGTTCAAAGGCTTATTTTTTTGTTTGTTTGTTATTTTTCATTGAGTGAAAGGAGTCTAATAATAGCCTCTGATAAAATAATAATGTATTGAATAAAATATCTCTCCACTTCTTTCCTTTTCCTTGGTCTTCTGTCCCTGTTCTCTACCTGACTACCATTGCAATATTCAGCATAGTCCTGATTCCCAGAATGAGATGAATGCAGGTCAATCGATATTGAAAGGTGGGTGGAGTGGAGAGAACGGCTTCCTTTTTCCCATCACTTGTTAGCATATGGGAAAAAAAGATATACTGTGCAATGTTTGGTGGATGGGCCATGTGAATTAGCCCACACATCGGTTTGTGAACGGATTGTTCCCATCAGATGAGTCAGTAGAGACGGGAATGTTAATTTCTTCAGGGGACATTTATCAATGTGGTTCTGAAAGAACAGTGCAGCACTCTTTACCAGCAAGCTCCATGACAGGGACAGCACTCACTGTGATCTTCACCAGGTGATTTTCCACGGCCAACTGGCCTTTCACTCACTATCACTCAACTGCATCATACAGCACAATCCATCTGTGAATGCTAATAATTGAAAGCAGGCTGGCCCAATACAAACATGTACATGTTCTGATCTAGAGTTTCAGGACCCACCCTGGAAGGGATCCTACGGAGCTGAGATCACTTTGGAGCACTATCCTAATGTTCTTTACCTGTGGTTCCTTCTTGTTTCCTTCACTCAATTACCCTTTTAGCAAAGAGCATGTAGTGGCAACAAAGCACTCAGATAGACTTCACAAACCTCAGAGTCATGGAAAGGAGAAGGCCTTTTTCTAAATCCCTCCTAGATACTTCTTTCAATCAGGCTTTTTCCTGATTCAAGGAGAAGGAAAAAAAAACATTTATTTTCTATATATTAATACCTAGCAACCAGATTGCTAAGCAGATCTACTAAGTGCTGATCCATTCTGAAGTGATGAAGAAAAGCGTTAGAAAGTGGGAGGCAAGGCCAAATCTCTGGGCTCTTAAGATTTTGAGAATAGCCTGTGAAAACAGAGTTCTCCCCTCCATCACCAGGTAAGCTACTAGATGACACTCCTCACCAACTACCCACCAACACAGAGGGAGAAAAAGCAAACTTTTCGGAGTCAAGATGAGTATCCATTATGTCAAGAACCTCAAGGGAAACCAGTTCTGCAACTCAGGGGTTCCATCCCCCCAACTGTAAGGAACCAGCAGCACAGCAGAGGGTGAACAGTGGTTGAGCGAGCTCTACTGTCTGAGCTCCACCTGCTGTCAGATCAGCGGCAGCATTAGATTCTCGTAGGAGCACACACCTTATTGTGAATTGCGCACGTGAGGGATCTAGGTTGCACACTGTTTATGAGAATCTAATGCCTGATGATCTGAGATTGAACAGTTACTTCCCAAAACCATCCCTCCCCCTCTCCATGGAAAAAAGTGTCTCCTACAAAGCCAGTCCCTGGTGTCAAAAAGGTTAGGGACCACTGCTCTAACTACCTTTGTATCTCACTTTTTTTTCCCTTTCTGAGACAAGTTTTTGCAAGGACTTTTGTTTTTTTTTTTTGAGACAGAGTCTCGCTCTGTCACCCAGGCTGGAGTGTAGTAGCGCAATCTCCGCTCATTGCAAGCTCTGCCTCACGGGTTCATGCCATTCTCCTGCCTCAGCCTCCCGAGTAGCTGGGACTACAGGCACCCACCATCACGCCCGGCTAATTTTTTGTATTTTTAGGAGAGACGGGGTTTCACTGTGTTAGCCAGGATGGTCTCGATCTCCTGACCTCGTGATCCGCCCGCCTCCGTCTCCCAAAGTGCTGGTATTACAGGCATAAGTCACCACGCCTGGCTGCAAGGACTTTTTAATGTTTGCTATCTTCACCTTTATACACCTCCCAAGTCAGACCGCTTATTGAAATTCTTGTATTCTTATCTTTCCCCCTCACTCCACTACACTCTCCCCAACTCCTACCAAGTCCTTTGGGTCTCTGTTTGGAAGCTGCCCTTTTTTGAGATGCCTTTGCCAATCCCCATTGAAACAGGAAAAGTTCCCTTGTCCCCCTTGCAGGGTGTGCAATGGGGCTGTGGATCACTTCTTCAGTGTCCTGCTATTCAAACCTCTAGGGGAGCATACAGACCAGCAGGCTGTGGGGTTCCGACCCCACTGCAGTGTCTAAGGGTTAATGTTTACGGCTTCTAAGGCCCAGTGGGCATGTGTCACAGGGTGCTCTTTAGTTTTGCTCTTTTAATTTACCGTCTATAGGTGGCTTGTGTTAACCAGCTCAATTAGACCCTCCACCTTGTGGCAAAGACAGAGGGCTTTCTGTATCCCGGGTTCTTGCCTTGGTGTACTGGAAGAATTGGATCACACCTGGACCTGGAGTATGAGTGCAAGACTTTACTAGGTGGAAGTAGCTCTCATCAGATGGGGGAGCCAGTAAGGAAATGGTTTTCCCCTGGAGTCAGGTCGCTGGGTGACCCAGGCTCTCCACCCACTGCCCTGGCCAAACTCCACCTCCTTCCGTCTGCTATCCTGCCGCATCTACCAGTGTGTTGTGCAGCATCTACCAGTGTGCTGTGCAGCATCTATCAGTGTGCTGTTCCGCAGGCGTGCTCTTCCACAGGCGTGCTCTACCGCAGGCATGCTCTTCCCAGCCGCTTGTGTTCTTCCACCAATGTGTTCCTCTCACCATCTAGCAGCTTTTGTCTCTGCCTTGCTAAGGTCTCGGGTTTTTATAGGCTCAGGATGGGGGCATGGCAGGCCAGGGTGGCCTTGGAAAATGCAACGTTTGGCCGCCACAGCAGAAGTGCCTGTCCTCACCTAGGTCCGTGGGGATAGAACCCTAGCCAGGGTCCACACCCTCCTCTACCCAGCACTTCCCTTCCCCTCTTCCATATCATTTAAAGGGACCACTCTCTTCCCTTCCCAGTATTCCCGTATCACCATCAGCTTCACAAAAGCAGATTTTGACAACACATCAACAACAGATTCATCTTTTAATGCCAATCACACTTTAACCAAGCTCACAGAGACTAATGTCTAAATCACAAAGTCAATGTATTACAATAAAACTAAAACTGCCTTTGCACCAGAGCATACCTATTGGTGTGTCCTGCCTATATAAGGAGTCAAATCTCACTCAGAAGGTTGTCTAGGGAGTGTGGAACCAGAGGGAGGCAAGAGGAGGTTCTATGTATAATCCACATAATTCATAACTTCTTCACCAAAGTCCTAGTCCAGCAGTGATATGGTTTGACTCTGTGTCTCCACCAAATCTCATATTGAATTGTAATCCTCATGTGTCAGGAAAGGGGCCTGGTGGGAGGTGATTGGATCATGGGGGTGATTCCCCCCTTGCTGTTCTTATGATAGTGAGTTCTCACAAGATCTGATGATTTAAACATGTATGGCACATTCTCTCTCTCTTTCTCTCTCTCGCTCACTCTCTCTCTCCTGCTCCACCATGGTGAGATATGCCTGCTTTCCCTTCAACTTCCACCGTGATTGTAAGTTTTCTGAGACCTCCTAGCTATGCTTCCTGTATAGCCTGCAGAACTGTGAGTCAATTAAACCTCTTTTATTCATAAATTACCCAGTCTCAGGTAGTTCTTTATAGGAGTGTGAAAACGGACTAATACAAGCAGTGAGACCCAGATACTCCAAGTTGACTGATAACATTCACATCCTTTATTCTGGTTAGTGTTTGTACAGGCACTGCCAACATTTGCCTCTAGACTCTGCCTTTCTATTTTTTTTATACATCGACGAACAACCATTCTAATTAACAGCTTTTCTTTAAAATTTTTGAGAACCAGGCAAGCCAAGCCTTTCTGAACTGACCTTGGGCCCATTCTCCCTCACATATCTCCAATCCCTTCTGTGCTGAATTGTCTGGCTGTTTTTAATGTATCCATTTCCAAATTGTAGGTTCTGCTCCCATCTACCTCCTACAGTTACCAGCCTGGCTCCCTGTTCTCCCCTGCTGACTTAAAGCCTTACACCAGAACCCATTCATGGTTTGGAAGAAATTAAGGAATCCTAACCTGACAGACTCTAGACTCCACATCTAGTGAGCCCTGTTGTTGATCCAGGTAGAACGCTGTGCCTAGTTCTAAAATTTTACCTTACTTCTCATAACTCAGCCCTCGCCTCAGTAGCCCATTTTGGTATCTGGGGACTTTCCTCATTTCCCATGGCTGAATCCCTGCCTTGGTCACAAGTCCTTTGGGACTGGAGTCTTGCTGGTTCTCTTCTTGACAGATCCTTGCTCCCTGCTGCCACTGCCAGACATCAGCGCCTGCTCTTTCCCACATTCACTTAGATGTTATCTCCCTTGCTCCTGCTTTAAACGCACCTCAGCCCCTAACTTTCTCTGATGGGCCATGTAATCTGCAGACCCAGGCCCTTCTGTCTCCCCATCCCTGCCCATCTTTACTCTGTTCTCATACCTGACAGAGACAAAAATGCAATTAGATAAATTAACTTTTCATTTTCTAATACAAAAATTAGCCAGGCATGGTGGTGTGTCTGTAATCCCAGCTACTTGGGAGGCTGAGGCAGGAGAATCGCTTGAACCGAGGAGGCAGAGGTTGCAGTGAGCTGAAATGTCTCCACTGCACTTCAACCTAGGTGACAATGAGTGAGACTCCATCTCAAAAAAAAAAAAAAAACTTTTTGCCAGGTATGGTGGCTCACGCCTGTAATCCCAGCACTTCGGGAGGCCAAGGCAGGCAGATCACTAAGTCAGGAAATCAAGACCATCCTGGTCAACATGATGAAACCCCATCTCTACTAAAATACAAAAAATTACCCAGGTATGGTGGCGTGCACCTGTAGTCCCAGCTACTCAGGAGGCTGAGGCAGGGGAATCACTTGAACCCAGGAGGTGGAGGTTGCAGTGAGTGGAGATCATGCCACTGCAGTCCAGCCTGGCGACAGAGCAAGACTCTGTCTCAAAAAAAAAAAACTTTATTTTCTTACTGCTCATGTTGCCTTTAGGTAGCCACCTAACCAAGAAGTAAAAATGAAGCTATCACTTAGAAATTCATCTCTTCTCATTTTACATACACTGGAATGACATGAACTCAGTCCACATTAACAGGCATTCTCAAATTCTACCATGGGAAAAAATACTGGTTGAGGATTCAGAAAATACGGGCTATTTAATAGATTATTTGTCATCGATGGAACATGGGTCTTTACTTCTCTATCCCTAAATTGAAATGACAGTGCTTAACCTGGTGGTGTCTAAAGTCTTTTCCAATTCTGCAAATGTCCTGGCCACAGAAGGTATCGATTTTCTAGTTGTGGTCAACGAGTCTGCGCAGGTGGGGGGGGGTGGCTGTGTATTTATTTGTTTGTATGTTTATAACTCTCTGTATTTTCTCTGGCAAGAGAAAGGGTGTTCTACAACCATTTATTCATGATTAATGATATGACTTGTGAACTTGAACCAGAGACTCTTCACCAGAAGCTTTTAGCTTGAAAAATTCCTGACTGTGGCCAAAACCAATGCTGTGAAACAAAAGAAATGAGACAGTGCCTCACCTGCAGCCCACTGACCTGCAGCCCCAGGCGGAGCTCAGGCCAAGACCCCGAGAAAAGGGAACAGCTGGGGCCTGCTGGGACAGCACACACGGCCTCTCACCAGCTTATGCTGCAGCCGATCTGAGGCTACCCAGCAGCAGTTTGGCTGCCCCTCAACCAGATTATAAATTCCTCAAGGGCAAAGAACACATCCTTTATATTTTTCCTGTATCCATATGGTGCAGAAAAATAAAATAAAATAAAAGATTTTTGGGCTGGCAGCCCAGCCAGAAGCTGAAGAATGTTATCCATCCCCTACCCCCACAAGCCTCCTCCCTTAAAATCATAAGAGGAAGACATTCAGGAATAGCTTTTGAGAAATGCCTCCCTCCTTCCGGCCTAAGAAGATACATAAGTAGTTCATGTTCTCCCACACTGAAAGGAGAAATTCAAGCCCACTGATGCATTAAATGAGACATTCCTGAGTCAGAAGGATCACAGGTCAGCCCAAGCATTCGATTGTGTTTGCAACCCATTTCAGTAAGGCTGATTAACAGAAGAGCCAGACCCTTGTTCTGGCACCAGCTGTGTGGCTGAAACCTCTGTGACTAGAGACACCCCAGCCGGAATCAACAGGCCCGACCTGGACACGTGCATCACGGCAGCAAGGTTAGCCGGTGTCAGCTCAGCCAAAGAATTTCTGGTTGTGCTGACTGAGAGGGTACACTCAGAACTTTGGGAATGAAAGGATTCACTGAGGGATGAAAACATGGTATAGCATACCTGAGTATCCTCAGGTTTTAATTTTGTCCCTTCTATAGTACATTTCAATGAGTAACACACAGCTGGGCGAATTACCAGCCGCTCACTAAGCAATTGTTAAATTATTCTAGCTTCCTTTAATGAGAACAGAAACAAAGTTGCCACATACACACTAGTTCTACTTTGTGATTTGTTGTTGCCCATTGCCATCGTCATCATCATTGTTATCATTACTAAAGTAATACACAGCGTAAAAAGAAAAAATGCCAACGGTGTACAAGGAGATCAAGTTAAAAGTTACATTGTCATACTCTCTTCTAATCTTTCCCCCATCTCAACTTGACCATCTCTAAACTATTTCCTAGAACTACTAGAAGATTTACAAAAACTTCTAAAAATGTGCCATATATCACATACCTGTAAATATGCATAGAAAAATATTATACACACGCGTATAAACACAAACATATTCACGCACATACCTATGTATATACACAGTTTTTTCCCACAAATCGATCAGAGTACACTGCCTGGGACATAATGTTTTCACTTAGCATATATCTGACATTCAAATGAAAGCAAATAAATCTATGTATTCTTTTCAATGACTTCATAGTATTCTATTACACAGCTAAGCCATAATCTATTCTGTGGGGGTTTTTTTGTTCTGTTTTTTGTTTTTTGGGTTTTTTTGCACCATCGTTTCTCTGGAGTCCATGTTTCTAATAGTTTACTACTTCCGAATTTATTTAAGTTCAGTTTCCAATGCATGGAGCTGAGTGCTCTAGTTGTTTCTGCCACCACTGTTGCTATTTACAGGTTGTATTTTTGTATATTCCATCTGCCTTTGTCTCTTTGCCTGTACACTTCATACATTGCTTTATACTGCTGAAAGAGCCCCTCTGTGCTGTCCTCCAAGGGAAACTCACACCTCCTCTGATTGTCTCTTGCGCTTTATACACTGTATCTACCCGTGCTGAGCTCTGGTTCCAGGCAAGCACATTGTCTCCCAGGCCTTGCTGACCCATGGTGCTCCCTTCTTATGACACTCCCAGTCTGGATTCTTCAGGCTGCATTTCACCTTTGACCATCCATCCTTAAAGGACAGATCTCAAGCCTTGGTCATTCTCTAGGGAACTATGCCCTGGCTGCATAGCTACAAGGTCAGTGACCTCACGGGTTGCAATGTCCTACTTCCATTGAGCACATCTGCTGGGCCCCAAATGGTCTTACCCTGTCATGTTTCTCTCAACATCCCTGCCTCCTAAGTTTCCAAATAAGGAGGAGGAATTTCCAGACAAAGCATCACCAAGGAGATTCTCATGCCACCCACCCTCACCCTTCTTTGTGCAGAAATATAGGTCTCTTGTAAAAATGTTATTCTTGTTCCACATTGTGGGGGCAAGGAACAATATAAATCATGCTAAGACAGGAAATGTAGCTCCTCGTCAGACTGTTGTTATCTCACCGGAAATGTCTCCTTAGGATCTTGAATTTTGCTAACACCTTCCTACCAAATCATATTTGGATTACACCAGCCTGAAACACATGAATATTCTTTAAACAGCAGATAGCAACATGAATAGACTTTCTTATTTCATAGGCAATTGGGAAGAGCAGTAGAATTGAATGCAGAGTGCCTCTTCTAAACATACATCGCAGCTGTGTAGAATATCATAATGACTTCACCAAAAAAACACACAAAGTCTCCAAGAAGAAGATGTCAATCATGGAAGGGGAAAATCAATCTGTAAAGCTCCCAACTAACCAAGAAATCCTTTCCCTCTTCTTTAAAGGCCCAAGACATTTTTTCTCCTGAATGGGAGTGCCCCTTGTTTAGGCACAGCTTGATGGCTGCCAGGTTGCAGCTGTTTAAATGGAGCCAGCCAATATCTATCAGGACGTTAGACGATTGCCAGGAAAATTCTACGACAGGCAGCTCATTTTTCATCTAAGAATTCGATTGAAATTCTATCTCCCTCACTCGTGCAGTTTAATTTAATCGATAGAACATTACACTATGTCACATTTAGTATTAAAAATAAATGATACAGACCAGATATCTGAAAACCGGGCATTTGCTTTTGCAGGCATTTTTGACTTTCCAGTGGCAAACATCCCAGTTTGCAGTGCCAAAAATGTCAAACACAGAAAAGTGTCACTTCAAATTAAGCAGTTATTGCTTACATTTGCTGGGGTTTTAGTCCCATACTTTCCTCAGATTTCCAATCCCTTTCAACTCAACCAAAGTTCTCATTAATGACAAGGCCTACAGAGAAATGAGAATGCTTGATGGCGCAGCCTTCCACATTTATGGATTGCTGTTGCGAATCAAACATGACAGATGTCTTGGATAGAAAAGAAATATTTGCAGCTGATTGTATCACCACTGTTCATTCAAGTAAACTGAAGCAGTATCACAGTTCAGAATTTCAAAACACAGAGTCGTTATTTCAAATTATTGGTGGACTTCTGCAGGATGATTTGTTGTCAAAAGTAATAATCCCAAAGCATAAATCTAAATATAGGCTAAATCCATGGTTGTGCAATAGAGACTGCCCCCTTCCCACAGTCCAAGAAACAAATCCCAAAGTCCTGTTTGTTTTCATTTAAAATAGAAGCAGAGAATTTCTGGGCTGGAAGAAGCCTTACTTAAAGATCCTTTTAATTAAATGGTTAAATCCTCCCCCCCACTTTTTTTTTTAATGAGGGAGAAACTTGAGACTACACAGCATCTGTGCCTTATTCAAGGTCACAGTGTGTGGCAAAGCCAAAACTCTAAACCAGCTTTGACTGGTTCTGATGAAAAGGTCATCTCGCCTTTCATGGTCTCCCAAACAACGTCAACATTCCACCTGTTCAGGAACCTTGATCCAACGTTTACTTTCAACTCGTGTGGGTTTCTAAAACCTTCTCTCCCAGACTTACTCTCTCTTTCATGCATTCTTAGTCTTGCCTTGACTTCTCAACGCTTGACATATCCTTCCTCTTCTCTAGTTTCTGAGTCCTGACCTGGATTGTTCTCTGTTCTGACTGGACACTTCTTCCTTGGACTCTGAAATGACATCACCATAGTCACCACTACTCAGGTTCTGAACTTCCCAGGGATGTCCTCTGTGTTTCCCTTTGCTCCCTAAACCTCACAACCCCAACCCCGTCCATCCTGTTTCCTCATTGCCAGTAGCTATACCTTCAACAGATTTCAAGCTAACCCTTTCCCCCACACGCAACCATTTTCCAACAATGCTAGGCCTTCATGCATGACTTTGGTGATAGACCATTTTATCACATTGATTTTTATGTGGTTTTTAGACTGTTAGATTGATAATTTTTGAGATGTATAACACCTATTCATGGCAAGCGTTCAGATAAATGGAAATTATCATATGTCACTGTAGAGAATATAAATTATTACAACTTCATAATATAATCCAAATACCTTAAAAATGCATGTGCCCTTTTGCCTGCTATTCCACTATGAGGAATTTATCCTGAGGAAGTCATCAGGGATGCACACAAGGATGTTCATTGTGGCAGTTTTTGTAGATGCAAAATATTGGAAACCACATAAATGTCCAACAATAGAAGAATGATCACATAAATTATGGTACATTTTAGAATTATTAAAAGCACTGTCATAGAAGAATATGTGATATGGAAAAACATTCACAGTATAATGACATTTTTTAAAGCAGCTTATAAGAGAACGTGTCATATAATACCATTTTTCTCTCTCCTGTTTTTAAATCTATGGTCACATACTGGAAACATGCTTAGTAGGATATATATCAAGATGTTTGCAGTGGTCATCCTAATAGTGACATAGCAGCTGATTTTATTTTATTCAGCTCCATTTTCTAAAATTTATATGATAATTATATTGCTTCGTAAATAAAATTATAAACTGTATTAAAGGATTACCCTGAAATGATATTATTAAAGCTGTAATCTATTTATTTATTTAAATCAACAATGTCTTAAGCACACTAGACACTACCAAACATTTATAATTTATACAAAGATAAATAAGAAAAAAGTCTCTGATCTCAAGAAGCTCATAATCCAATAGGAGAGACACAAATAAAAAATAGACTGTGGCCCTTCATAGTAGTAAGTGCTTCAGGAGCATAGAGGAGGGCACGATTAACTCTGAAGGCCAAGGTGAATGATAGGAAAAACTCAACAGCCTGGTGAGCAGAGGCGTACAGGATCACCAAGTGACAGCACCCGGGCAAAGCACGCCCCTCTAACCTCAGAGCTTTTGACATCAGCGTGTTAAAGATGACCATTTTATAAATATAAAGGAGAAAAATATTGGTTTTTGTGAGGATTAGAAATTTTCCTAGCATCATATTCATAGATGACAACCCTCAGCCCCTTGGGTGTCTGAAAGAAGTACAGGGAAACTCCAGTTCCAGTTCCCAAGACTGAATGGACATGTTCAGCCTCCCAGCTAACCCCAACTGCTTGGGACTATTTGGAGAAGACCTCAGAGCATTTCACACATCACCACCGGATTCCTTGTCCCTTTCACCTCTGCCTTGGAAGGACTGTAATGCACTGTGGTGATCACCTTGAATCTTCCAACAGCTGCAATTATCTATCTGTTCTCCTTTCTTTATTTTTGAGCGGGAGGCAATGAAGGGGATTGGCAAAAATCTTTATTAGAACTCTTTAAGTTTATTTGGCAACTATTATTTGGCTGAACTAGAAAGTAACCAATAATATAATGCTATTTTAAGTTCAGAGTATTTCTCCTCTGGAAATTACCTTCCTCAAACCACTTTATGTAACAGTTCTAGCCTTTTAGGACCATTTAAGCTTTTTACTCTAAAATTTTAAAAAATCTTTCAATTATTATCATTCATTGCCATCATTTGTAAATATCCATTTGAACAAACATCTATGCATCGTATCACATGAGAAGAAAAGGCAGAGAAATGGAAATACTGTTTTCTTCTCAACTTCATAGAAAGAAACAAACTCAAGCTGGGACTTTCTTCCTACACTAACACTCCTCAGAAGCACCACCCTCCCTTCAGATGGTTCCAGATGCCATCATGTTATTTTGGAACAACCCTGAGAATAATCTCTGAGCATGCCACTAGAATCTCCATAGCTTTGTCATGTTGAAGTGTCAAGGCACCTCAGGTACATTTTGGGCATGGCCAAATTACTATACCCAACCCAGGAGGCACTCATTGAGCATGACAAAAACATCACCGCGGTCTGCACACCCTGGAATTGAAGAGCAACAGATGTTCAGTAGATACTAAGGAACTTGGAAGATTCCCACAAAATACAAAAAAGCTTGATGCTATGTCATTTTCATACTGACTAGGTCCAATTGGCTGAACTAGAAAGTAACCAATATCATAACTCTATTTTAAGTTCAGAATATTCCTCCTCTGGAAATTACCTTCCTCAAACACTTTATGTAAAAGTTCTAGTCTCTTAGGACCATTTAAGCTTTTTGCTCTAAAATTTAAAAAAAATCTTTCAATTATTATCATTCATTGCCATCATTTGTAAATATCAACACATGTCTAGGAGTAACTTCCTAAGTTCCTTATAGTAAAACAGTATTTTCTCAGAGTTGTTTATAACAGAAAGAAAACTTAGAATTAGGTAATTTTGATTATTTATCAGTCCCCTGTGTTGCAAATACTAACAGACATTGGAGCTCACAATGTAGCTTTTGAGGATACATGAAAAATACATGACACAATTGGAAGTCCTAGAATCCTGTGTCCCCACAGGACACCATCAGCATTCCGAGGCATCAAATCTTCATGCCTTTTGATAATAGGAAAATATGAGGAGTGGTTTTGTTAAATCTTAAAATATGTATATAATAAAAAGAGAGCTTGCTAATAATTAACTTTAGCCTCTAGACTTCTCTAGAGGAACTTTTAACTCCTTCAGAACTGCCTCACAAAATGGATATGTGGTGATTTTATAGAGCACAAGGGACATATTTAGCATGATATGGTTCAAAAGAGAAATAATGGTACCACCCGGTTAAGTATTCTTTCCAGCATATCAGAAATTCTGCTACAAAATGTATCTATTAACATGTTTTGCAAGATTAGAAAATTTTCATTTACTTTTACTTTTTGTGCTTTCTCTACTTTAATTATCAGTGGCTTTATATGACCTGCTGGCATGGTCAAGCATTGACAGAATCCTAGAATTCTGAGCTGGCATCCTAAGTGTCAGTGCAAAATGAGTATTTTCTGTGCCACTGATTGCTGAATTTACGCAGTTCCCACATTTCGCAACTGCATGTTAAAGGGGCCTTGAAGAAACCCCGTAATATTCCGTTTAAATACTGAGAAGACTTTAACATTTGATGTCGCTTTGTTCCTTTCCACCCTTTGGCTTCCAGAATATTAAAAACATATAATTATCTTACAGTTCATGACAACTTTGCCTCCAAACAAACCCTTCAGTTTGAACTTACAAATTTTCCAAAATAAATTTTACTGGTAATGAAAATAATTGCCTTCATGTTGTAGAGAATTAACCCCATAACACAAATTGGTTAAAAATATAAACCAGCATGTATCTTCAGGTTATTGGAGCCTGTAAAAGAGGTAGCTAAAAATTCCTCTAAAAGATAATGTATTGGATTTTTAGATCCTCCAGCCCACTATTAAATTAACACACATTAGTTCAGCTGGGTTTGATACCAGTACAACTAGCAATTGATGCATACCTACTCACTCACTCAATCTCCCAATAAAAAATGTGACAGCTATTTTAACAGGTACATATTAATAAAGGAGCACCTAAAAAATAAACACAATGCTTTGTGATACATAAAGTTTATCACCTCAATAATTTAAAAGGCTATTGTAAGGTACCCCTTTGCCTACAATGACAAGACATGATACTATGCTTTAGGGTCTTAGAATACTGAAAGAAGCCATGACAAGAGCAACAAAGTCACTTTTATTCAGCAATGTGTTAAGCAGATACGATATTAAGCTGTATCACTTTGAGGAAACCCTTTGACTTTTTTATATCTGATTGCTGCCTCTCTTAGTCCATTTTCTATGGCTGTAACAGAATACCACTGGGTAATTTATGGAGAAAAGAAGTTTACTCAGTTCATGGTTCTGGAGACTGGGAAGTCTAAGAGCATGGTGCTGACATCTGGTGGGGGTCATTACAAGGCAGAGGGCAAGAGAAGCTCATTCAGGAGAGCTCATATTTATAATGAAACCACTCCCATAACTAACCCACTCCTGAGGTCATCATCCACAAGGGGAAAGCCCCCATTACCTAATCACTTCCTAAAGCTCCCACTTCTTAATACTGTTACTATGGTAACTATATTTTGGAGGGGTAATTAAAAGCATTATTCTACCCCTCGTCCCCCAAAACTCATTTCCGTCTCACATACACAATATATTCATTCCATCTTAATAGGCCCAAAAGTCTTAACTTGTTTCAGCACCAACTAACTCAAAAGTCCTAAGTCCAAGGTCTCATCTAAATTAGATGTGGGTGAGACTAAAGGCATGCATATTCCTCTCCAGCTGTGACCTGTGAAATCAAAATAAGTTATCTACTTCTAGAACACAGTGGTGGAACAGGCATAGGATACACATACCCATTCCAAAAGGGAGAAGTCAGCAGTCACGGAATGGTAACTGGTCTCAACTATGTTCAAAACCCAGTAAGTCTTAAACCTGAAATCTGCAGAATAGTTTCCTTTGACCCCATGTCCCACTTCTTCCATACACGGTGTGGGAATTGGCCCCCTAAGGCCTTGGGCCCCCATCCCTGTGGCTTTGCTGGGCTCAGCCCACACGACTCTCCTAGGCTGGTGTTGCACACTGGTAGTTTTATAATTCTAGGATATCGGTGGTGGCCCCACTCCCATGGCTCCACTAGGCATTACCCTAGTGGGGGCTGTGTGGCAGCTCTGCCCTTGTGGCAGGTTTCTGCCTGATCCTCCAGGCTGTGACATCCTTTGAAACCTAGGAAAAGGTAGTCATCCCCCAACAGCTCTTGCATTCTGCATGCCTACAAAATTAGCACCATATGGAGACTCTCAGGGTTTACATTCTTTTACCTCCTGGGGCAGTGGGTCAAGCCACACATAAACCCACCTGAGGGGTGCTGTGTCAGAAATTTAGGGAGCAGAAACCTGAGGTGGCTCTAAGCAGTAAGCTCATGGAAGGTACCCTGGGCCCTTTCCCTGAAATTCTTCTGCACTTCTAGATCTCTGGGCCTGCAATGGGAGGGACGGCCTCAAATATCTCTAAAATGCCTTCAAGGTCATTTTTCCCATTTTCTTGATGAATAGCACTTGGCTCCCTTCTATCAATGTTACTCTCTTTAGCAAATGATCATTTGGCCACACTCTCCCAAACATGCTTTTTAACCCTTTACATGGCCAGACTTCAAATTTCCCACATCTTTCTTCTGTGATTCCCTTTTAAATATAAATTCTATCTGGTCATTTCTTTGCTCTTGTATCTCACTGTATGTGGTTAATAGTAACCATGCAGCAGCCTGAATATTTTTCTGCTTAGATATTTCTTCTGCCAGATATCCTAAGTCATCACTCTTATGTATTTCATAAAGTCCTAGGACATGAACAGAATTTATCCAAGGTCTTTGCTAATCCATGACAAGGATGGCCTTTACTCCAGTTTCCAATACTTTATTTCTCATTTGTATCTGAGACTTCAGCAGAACGGACTTTATTGCTCATATTTCTACCAGTATTCTGGTCACAATCACTTAGGTGGTCCCTGAGAAAATTCAGACTTTCCCTAGTTCTGGGGTCTTCTTCTGAGCCCTCAACAGAATCACCCTTAATGTTCTGTTTATGATAGTCTAGGCTTTAGCTTGCTTGCTCTTCCAAATCCTTTGAGCCTCTAAACATTATCTAGTTCCAAAACTGTTTCCATATTTTCAGTTATTTGTTATAGCAACAATTTTACTTATGTACCAATTTTATGTCTTAGTTCATTTTCTGTTGCTATAACAGAATATCAGAGACCAGTTAATTAACAAAGAAAAGAAGTTCATTCAGCACAAAATTCTGGAGGCTGGGAAGTCCAAGAGCATGGTTCTGGCATCTGACAAGGGCCATCCCATGATGGATACATGGAAGGCAAGAGAAATGCATGTGAGAGAGTGCTGGTTCTTTTAACAAAGCCACTCCCATAATAACTAAGTCACTCCCCATGACTGCATTAATCTACTCATGAAGGTGAAGCTCCCATGACCTAATCACTTCCTAAAGACCTCACCCTGATGCTATCACACTGGCAATTAAGTTTCAATACAAGTTTTGGAGGGGACATTTAAGCCATAGCACTGTCCCTCCTTTATGTCAGACCCCAGTAAAATTAATCTTTTATGACGTCTCTCTTCCCCTAACAAACCTCTTTTTACTTATCGTGCTGTGCCAACTCCACATTTAACAAGACCACCGAATATAGAGTAAGAAGGCCTTAAATTATATATTGCAGCTCTCCCTATCTAGCTATGTGACCTTAAGTAAAGTGGTTATCCTCTCTAAATCTTAATTTTTTCCTTGGTAAAAGGGGTTTTCACCTGCCTCACTTAACTAAAAGGCTGTTGTAAAGATAAAATAGGGAACGTTTTGTCTGATTGTTTTATAAGTGAACATTATACTGTGTAAACTGCTCAAGCAAGTTAAAATTAAGTTCCACTGATGTGACTTACAACCCAAAGTGAGAATGGCTTAAATAAGTTAGAATTTTACTTCTTTCTCACATGAAAGAAATTGAGAGAGAAGGTCTTCAGGGCCAGTGTAATGGCTACAGGATGCAGGGACCCAAACTCTTTCTCTGTTGATGCTTTTTTTTCCTCTCTTGATGCTCAACCATTCTTAGCACCTGATTTCCTTGTCGGGATTGAGGTTGGACACGTAAGCTCTGTCATCATGTCTGTGTTCCAGACAGCAAGAAAGAGAAAGAGAGGGGACATTCTCCCTCTCTTTAAAGACACTTGCAGGAATTATGCATGACACTCCAGATGACATTTATTGGTCGAAACCTAAATAGCTATATCAAACTGCAAGGGAGGTCGAGCAAACATATGCCCCGCTCAAAACCAGGACTTCAGAAAAATAAGAATCATGGAGGTAATGGCTGCTGGGGATTACTATGGTTTGAATGTTCATATCCCCTCCAAAATTCATGCTGAAACTTAATCACCAATGTAACGGTATTAAGAGGTGAGGCCTTTAGGAGGTGATTGAGTCGCGAGGGCAAAGCTGTCATAGATAGAATTGGAGCCCTTGTAAAAGGGTATGAGGGAGTGAGTTTGCTCCGGTCTGTCTCTGCTGCCATGTGAAAACACAGCATTCACCCTCAACAAGGTACCCCTCTGGAAGCAGACAGCAGCCCTCACGAGACACTGAACCTGCCAACACCTTGACCTGGACTTTCCTGTCTCCAGAACTACGAGAAATAAATTTCTGTTACTTGGAAATTATCGAGTCTTCGGTATTTTGTTACAGCAGCACAGACCAAGACAGGGATCAACTAGCAATCCGTGACACAGATCATTTTTCTGACATCTGTGAGAAGATTCCATATTCTATTTCGAGCTAATTTGAACCTTGTTGAAACATTCCTGTTCTGGGTCACATTTCTTTTCTATTGTATTCTTTAGTTTCTCTAGCTTTTGGGCAACACTGATCACACAATAAATTAACTATATTAAAGTATTTAAAAGTAGATAATGGTTTATCGTGGCCAAACTCTCTAAAATAATCTCCCTTTAAAAAATTATTCTATCATAATCAATACAACTCATTGCCACAAGAGTTCCAACTTTATCCCTATAAAGTTATAAGTTTAATTATACAACTTCATTACTTAAAACCTGCAATAATACCTTAAGCTTAGGGAAACCATATATTCCAGTTGACCCAAGGCCGTCTTGGTTTATGCTTCTTGTCCTGGGGTCCCCTCTCATTTAGCACTTGTCCTGGTTTTTATTTCTTAATAAAGTAATAACACCTATAATGTATTAAAATAAGCCAAGGTATATTTCACGAACCTCTACGTTATATTTATTTCCAGCTTCTGCCATAGTCTCTTCTGGTATTGTGTGAGAAGCATGTACAATAAATAGGCTTCTTATTTTGACATTTGATTAGAGCTGAAAGATAATAGTGATAAACCAACTCTCTTTCCTCTACCTTTTCAAGATCCAACTTAGTTTACATTTCCCTTCCAAGGACAACATATAGGGTTATTCACTCATCATTCGTTCCTAAATTGAAGTGTATTTGGATGTAATTGGGTAGGATCAGTAAACTCCTTCTAGTCCAGTGGCAATGCCTTCCAGATGCAGCACGTCACCAGGGTGACAGGAGGTTAATCAAGTGGAAACATAAGTAAAATATGTGCAGCAATAGAGATTGATCAATCATGTCAAAGAGTCTATACAGAATAGTCTGAATAGTCCTACTCTACAAGTTTATCATCTTTTCAAGCCAGTAACAGTGTGTTTAAAAAAAGGTTCAACTATTGCGTAGTGGAAATCTATAAATATGTATATATAATAAAATAAATGTTTTAGATATAAAATCATATGTAAATACAGATTTTATTATAAATACATGTAGATTTATATTATACATAATTATTTACAATAAACCATTCAGCAACAATAAGCTTAAAAGAAGAAAGAAATTTCAAGTTTTGTGAAAAATTAGGATGGATTTTCCTTATTTTTTCCCTTAAGAGAAGTGTCACTCTGTCACCTAGACTGGAGTGCAGTGGTGTGATCACAGCTCACTACAGACTCAAACTCCTGGGCTCAAGTGATCCTCCCACCTCAGCCTCCCAAGTAGCTTGGATGACAGGAACATGCCACCACAACCGGTTAATGTTTGTTTGTTTGTTTGCTTGATTGCTTGCTTGCTTGTTTTTAGAGATGAGGGTCTCCCTATGTTGCCTAGGCTGATCTCAAACTTTTGGGCTCAAGCGATCCTCCTGCTTCAGCCTCCCAAAGTGCTGGAATTACAGCTGTGAGTCACCACACCTGGTCTGACTTGCCACACCTCAAAAACGTTGACAATGAACGAGTAACTCATACCAAATATTTGTTGAGAATTACCATCTACCACATGAGCTACTGATATTATTGGCCCAGTGAAAACCAGAAGACACAAATATGAAGAAACATCAGAAACTCCTCTAACAGTCGGTAGAAGACTTTGCCCAAAGATGGTGATTTAACATGTGCAGCTATAGATAATACACAAATCACATTGTGAAGCATGACTTTTTATTTAGATCAAATGTATATTCTGAATTAACTTTACTCATTTTTCATTCCAAGTTTCCTTGTGCGAGTCTGAAAATAAAGTGATCATTGTCAATGTGCTATCTCCATTAGCAGAAGAAAAACTTCTAAAATGGTTAAATGGTGGATGTGAGGGTGATCTATCCACAATATCTGTCACCATATTGATCACCACGTTTGATGTGGCTGCCAACCTGGCTGGCTATGCGGTTGGGCCCTCCCTCCCTCACTGCCCCACATACATCCTTCCCAAAGCTCTGTGCTTGGTCGAAGAGAACTATCTTCCCTGATAAAATGGTTAAGTGGTACAAGTTTTACAGCAGTTTTCAGCTTCAAATTGAAAATCACTTAATTATAAAAAAATTTCTATTCTTTTCAATGATTTATGAAATAAAAATATAGCCCATTCTGGCATAGTTGAAACATCTCACATTTTGTGAATGCTATTGTAAATTCAGTTAAAATGTTCAATATTGAAAGTAACTTTTATTTTTTTGTCGTGATAAAACAATTAGAAATTTTGGTGAAGCCCAGCATCATGGTAAAAACAATGATCCTACAAAACTTAAAAAAAAATAGAAACTATGGAGCAGAACTCTACTGGGAATTGGTTGTGGTGTACATGTAATTCATACATTGATTAAGACCAGCTGTGATATTCTACCATTCAAAATAAAAACTATAATTATCAAACTTTACATATATAGGTATACTTAAATCACTTCTATATATAAGTGGTTTAACTACATAAAATTTAGGATGACACATGCTGAAGACGAAACAAAATATTCAATATTGCAATATATACTTTCTTTTTCTTGATGCCTACAATCAATTGACTACTAGAAATGTTTGAGCCTGGGGGCCGGGCACAGCGGCGCACACCTCTAATCTTAGCACACTGGGAGGCTAAGGCAGGTGGATCACCTGAGGTCAGGAGTTCAAGACCAGCCTGGCCAACATGGCAAAACCCTATCTCTACTAAAAATACAAAAATTAGCCTAGCAAGGTGGCACGTGCCTGTAATCCCAGGTACTCGGGAGGCGGAGGCAGGAGAATTGCTTTAACTTGGGAAGCGGAGGTTGCAGTGAGCTGAGATGGCCCAATTGCACTCTAGCCTAGGCAACAAGAGCAAAACTCTATCTCAAAAAAAAAAAAAGTTTGAGCCTTTGAAGAATTTTTTATATTAACCCAAGTGTCCTACAACGGAATTGAGTTTTTAAATTAAAAAGTCCTCTAAATTATGGTTGCCTTTTGTTCAAAATTAGTTGGAACTCTTTAATAAAAGTACTCAATAAATAAAACAACAAAAAAGGTGTTGAAGTTTTTAGTAAATTTTGCTTACTAAAAATAAGGTTTATAACAATAAAGACATTGAAATTTATTCTTCCTAATACAGGGAGGAACTGAACATATCAAATGAAAAGGGCTTAAAGGGTAAACAAGTTTCAATTTTCAAATTTGATAATTGTTCTTCAGAACATATTACTTTTAGGGAGAATCATTTGACAGAGCAACTATTTTTAATTCAATAAATTTATATTCTGTTCTGAAGTTGAATGAAAAAAGCTTATACTTATATAACATTTGTATTTGGCAAAACTTCAAAAACATCATAAACACAGATGACTTATTTGATGAGTTTTTGTCTCACAAAAACATTTGTTGATTAAAAATACACTGAATAGAGAGAAGAAACAACCTGAGATGTTTACACATTTTAATATGAAAAAAAAAATTCACTGAGAATATCCTACATTGAGCAGAATTTATTTTGAATATGCTTCAATTTCTGAAGGGAAAGTCTTTTCTCAATTTGAAAAAAAAAAGAGAAGGATTCATTGGAACCATCAAACATTCTAATTTATTTACCATAAAACAGAGCTTTGAGGCCGGGAGTGGTGGCTCACACCTGTAATCCCAGCACTTTGGTAGGCTAAGGCAGGCAGATCACAAGGTCAGGAAATCAAGACCATCCTGGCTAACATGGTGAAACCCCGTCCCTACTAAAAAAAATACAAAAAATTACCTAGGCATGGTGGCACGTGCCAGTAGACCCAACTACGCGGGAGGCTGAAGGAGGAGAATCGCTTGAACCTAGGAGGCACAGGTTGCAGTTAGCTGAGATTGCACCACTGCTCTCCAGCCTGGGCAACACAGTGAGACTCTCTCAAAAAAAAAAAAATAGAGCTTTGACTATCACTCAATTTTATTAGAACATTTTAATAAGATTATACTGAAAATACATATATTCTTCAGAAAGATACTAATGGCATAGTATTACGGATAGATGTAGATAAGAAATAGATTAAAATATGTGCCTATACAATTATAGCCACAAAAATAATAAAATATCTAGGAATACAGCTAACTAGGAAGGTGAAGGATCTCTACAAGGAGAACTGCAAACCACTCCTCAAAGAAATCAGAGATGATACAAACAAAAAGAGAATCATTCCATGCTCATGGATAGGAAGAATCAGTATCATTAAAATGACCACACTGTCCAAAGCAACCTATAGATTCGATGCTATTCCTATTAAACTACCATTGAGATTCTTCACAGAACTAGAAAAAAAAAAAACTATTTTAAAATTCTTATGGAACCAAAAAAGAGCCTGAGTAGCCAAGGCAATCCTAAGCAAAAAGAACAAAGCTGGAGGCATCATGCTACCTGACTTCAAACTATACTACAGAGTTACAATAACCAAAACAGCATGGTACTGGTACAAAAACAGACACATAGGCCAATGGAACAGAATAGAGAACTCAGAAATAAGACTACACACCTACAACTATCTGATCTTTGAAAAACCTGACAAAAACAAGCAATGGGGAAAGGATAACTGGCTAGCCACACACAGAAGACTCAAACTGGATCCCTTCCTTACACCACACACAAAAACCAACTCAAGATGGATAAAACACTTAAATGTAAAACCTAAAACTATAAAAACCCTGCAAGACAAAACCATTCAGGACATAGGCACTGGCAAAGATTTTGTGACAAAGATGCCAAAAGCAATTGCAACGAAAGCAAAAATTGACAAATGGGATATAATTAAACTAAAGAGCTTCTTCACAGCAAAAGAAGCTATCAACAGAGTAAACAGACAACCTACAGAATGAGAGAAAATGTTTGTTGCACCTGTAATCCCAGATACTCTGGAAGCTGAGGCAGGAGAATTGCTTGAACCTGGGAGGCAGAGGCTGCAGTGAGCCGAGATCACACCACTGCACTCCAGCCTGGGTAACAGAGTGAGATTCTGTCTCAAAAAAAAAGTTTTAAAAAATTGCCTATATATCAAGAATAATTATTTTGCTGTTATGTTTATTCTTTACATAATAAATAGGAATTTTAAAATTTTTGCCTCAATACACAAGACAACTTTTTTTTTCAGACAGAGTTTTTTTGCTCTTGTTGCCCAGGCTGGAGTGCAGTGGTACAATCTCGGCTCGCCGCAACCACTGCCTAACGGGTTCAAGTGATTTTTCTGCCTCGGCCTCCCGAGTAGCTGGGATTACAGGTGCATGCCACCATGCCCTACTAAATTTTTGTATTTTTAGTAGAGACGAGGTCTCACCACATTGGTCAGGCTGGTCTCAAACTCCCAGCTTCAGGTGATCCGCCCTCCTTGGCCTCCCAAAGTGCTGGGATTACAGGCATGATCCACCATGCCCAGCCAATATTTTTCTATTTTAATAATTTTTTTCAGGCTGGGCATGGTGGCTTATGCCCATAATCCCAGCACTTTGGGAAGCTGGGGCGGGCAGATCACTTGAGGTCAGGAGTTTGAGACTAGCCTGGCCAACATGGTGAAACCCATCTCTACTAAAAATACAAAAATTAGCTGGGCATGGTGGTGCACAGCTGTAATTCCAGCTATTTGGGAGGCTGAGGCATGATAATCACTTGAACACGGGAGGCAGAAGTTGCAGTGAGCCAAGACCACGCCATTGCACTCTAGCCTGGGAGAAAGGAGACTCTGTTCCCCCCAAAAAAAGATTCTTTTTTCAAAAAGTTTTTAATAGAGTCAACTTGATAGTCAATAAATATTCAAAAGATTAAGTTCCATTTATTTTTAGCACCTCCTTTTACTCTCAAAAGTGTCCCAGTTTGGTTGATGTTGGCTAACTATAGCCAACAGGATAAAGCCACATTGCTTGTGATGTGGCCCTCTGCACCTTTCCAGTCTCCATCCCATGACTCTTCAAAGCCTCCCAGGCTCGGCTCTCAAAGCTCTACTCCCACACTTCCCTCTGGCTGCAATGCCCTGTGCCCTCATAACCCTGCTGCTTTCTAACTCGGCCATTACATCCAACCTAAATATCTTCTTACAGCTTCTGCTGGCTTTCTCCTCTTACCTTCCCATCTTACAGCATTAATTATATGCACATATATGTCCTCATAGAGCTTCACATGCAACCTTGATTGTTGTGGCAGTGCCACTATTTTGTTTCCTGTCCTCTTTTCAAAGTGGATGGGGAAAGCTGAGAAGCCATGGACTTTTACTTCTTTATCTTTGTACATCCAGAGCCTGACACATTACTGGACACAAACTGGTTATGGCAAATGTTGGTCTAATTAAATGTGTTGTATCGCAAAGATGGTCTTTCAGAACCTCCTAAAACACACTATGAAGGCATCTTTGTGCTCTATGATTGTATATAAGGCCCTTTCAGGATCTGATCCTCTAGCTGCTGAGCCCCAGCAGGGCCTGTTTTTCTCTGGAGGACTCTTAGGTTCATGATCATCTGCTGCCATGCTCTTGAGAAGGCTATAGGGTGAATAGATAACCTCAGCTGTCCAGTGATTCATTTCGCTATGTAAAATCTGAAATAATGATTATGTATTTGTGTGTGTGTGTGTGTGTGTAAAATTAACACTCATTTATTCCCAAATAAGCCAATAACAATGTCCAGTGCCTACACTAAAAGCTTGACTAACAAAATTATAACTATCAGAAAGGGTAGTGAATATAACCTAACCCTATTTTCTTTTTTTTGTTTTTTTTAATTATACTTTAAGTTCTAGGGTACATGTTTGTTACATAGATATACATAAGCCATGTTGGTTTGCTGCACCCATCAACTCGTCATTTACATTAGGTATTTCTCCTAATGCTATCCCTCCCCCAGCCACCCAGCCCCTGACAGGCCCCAGTGTATGATGTTCCCCACCGTGTGTCCAAGTGTTCTCACTCTTCAACTCCGACCTATGAGTGAGAACATGCAGTGTTTGATCTTCTGTCCTTGTGACAGCATGCTTAGAATGATGGTTTCCAGCTTCATCCATGTCCCTGCAAAGGACATGAACTCATCCTTTTTTATGGCTGCATAGTATTCCATGGTGTATATCTGTCACATTTTCTTAATCCAGTCTATCATTGATGGACGTTTGGTAACCTAACCCTATATTCTAAAGTTGGTCACAGACTCCCCTTCACTAGGCAAGGGGCTCTTAAGTAAGAAGATGTACAGCAAAGTGAATCTAAGACATACAAAATGGTGAGGCTCCATATTGGGTTATGTCTCATTCAAACTAAGCCGTCTTTCATTATGGATATAATTTAAAAGTGCCTGTATAGGTGTGTATATGTGTATATCATAAACACTTCGAATAGATAGCATTATCGATTCACATGTCCATTGTCATCAATAGTACTGCGAATTACCTAGGAGACAGCACAGTGGTAATAGAAAGGCCTTGGAGCTAGGTAAGTCTGTGATAGAATTTTGACTTCATCTTTTCTTGAGCCTCAGTTTCCTTATCCGTGAAACGTGAACAATCATGCCTGCCATTTAGACCTGTTGAAAGGATTAAAGAAGACAGTACCTAGACAGATAAATAGTAAAGTTGTTATATTTATTACTACAGGATCTGTTATTATTTGACTACCATGTAATCTAGTAATATTGCACAACCTTGATTCTTATTCTCTAAGGGGAAGTAGAGCTGGTCACTAAGTCCCCATTGCTCCCAAATTCTGTTTTCAGTGACATTTTAAGAACAGCCTCCTTCCACGTGTCCACAGGGAACTGTCAGGCCCAGGGGCACCTCTGCTGCTTCCCAGTAGGAAGCTCCAGGAAAGTAAGAAGTGAGTGGGTTTCTATGATCCCACCAAGATCTGGCTGAGCTCCACTTTCAGCCTGGTGACTCATGCACCTTGAGTTGCTAAAGAAGGAATTGAAAGTGTTGCCAAGGAATTTTGCAGTTTGCAGCAGGTGGATGTAGAAATTACAGAACCACTTCCTTCAAATCAGTAACAGTGGATGTTTGTGCCCATAAGGATGAGGGCACCTCGGCAAGCACCCTAACCAACTTCTCCTCATACTTCAGAACAGGCCCCAAACCATGTTTTCACTTCCTAGTGGTATATGAATGCACAGATGCAGAAGTAAAACCTGGTCCTGAGCAGAGGGTCTAAATCCGCAGGCATCAACAAATATGCTGCAACATTTTTTTAATGTGAACGGTGAATTGACTTTTATGAAACTGAATAATAACTGGTAAATGATTACGCTGTTCATCCATTATTTTGCTTTAGATATAATTTGGTATCTTTCAAAAGATGTTTCTCTCTCCTTATCAATACAACTGATCACTTTATCTCAGTGCTGCATTTTGGGCAATTTTCTCATATCTAGCTTTCAGTTCATAAATTTTTTTGCTTTAGCTCTCTTTAACCAGTTGATTAAACTATGCACTGCATTTCCATTTCAGTGACTATATTTTGCAATTCTAGAAAATTTATTTAACTATTTTTGAATTTTTTTTAGTATTCCACTTAAGTTTATGTGTTGGTGTTTTGGCTGTATCTATTTGTATAGTTTTTTTATGATTGCCCTGAGGATAACGAAATACATAGCTAACCTCTTACAGTCTATTTAGATTAAATATTTTACTACTACAAGCAAAACATAGAAGTCTTATAACTATATAGGACCCTTTGCCTTCTCCCGTTTGTGTCACAGCTGTCAGATGCTTTGCATATACATACCGAGAAACCTTACCAAAGTGAATTTTTTTGTTTTATACAAAGTCTAGCTCTTGTCCCCCAGATTGCAGTGCCATGGCGTGATCTCAGCCCCCTGCAACGTCCCCCTCCAGGGTTCAAATGATCCTCCTGCCTTGACCTCCCGAGTAGCTGAGATTACAGGTGTGCGACACCACACCTGGCTAATTTTTGTATTTTTAGTAGAGACGGGGTTTCACCATGTTGGCCAGGGTGCTCTCGAACTTCTGACCTTAGGTGATCCACCCGCCTCGGCCTCCCAAAGTGTGGGATTACAGGTATGAGCCACTGCTCCCTGCCACACTGCCCCCAGCCAAAAGTTACAACTTTTGCTTTCAATAGTCATACATGTTTTAAGAACTTAAAATGAGAAAAATAGCCTTTTTCTATTACCCAGTTACCATTTTCTTCCATTTCTGAAGTTTCAAGTTTCTCTGCAGTGTCATTTCCCTTAAGCCTCACTACTTCCTTTAGCATTTCTTTTAGATGGGTCGGCTGGTAATACATTTTCTTCATTTTATCATCTTGCTGAGCTGGTAAGCAGTTTGTTTAATTTCTCTTTCACAAAGGGTGCAACTAATTAATAGAGTAGAACAAAAAAAGGGTAAAGATTGGATTTAGAAGAAAACAAGTGAGTGACCAACACCATCCCTAATGCGAAGCAGCTTCCAATGAAGCCCCTTTTTCTTTTAAGCAGGTCTCAGGAACTCAGCTTTTTTCGGTATCCTTCTGCATTTGTCACTACCAGCCTATCACATGGGATTCTTTTCCCTAAAGCCAGCCATGGGTAAATGTCCTCTTCCATCAGCTGGAAAGAATAAGTACCCATTCTGTTTATTTCACAGAGTCAATGTGAATGATACTGCTCAGAGTCTCAATGATAGCCACCAGGTCTCCAAAACAACAGAGAAAGAAGACAGACTTGAACTGCAGGGAAACTGAATTTTTAGAAAGTTGTCTTTGCTACCCCATTGACGGAGACAATCCTGAAGTGCAGTTCAGAAGAAAAAACACGCAAATCCAAGTCGTAGTACACATTTCCCTCTAATTTTCCTGATGCATACAGATGTCATTGGCCCTTCATCACTAGCCTAACAATAATAGTTGCTTTGCAATTCCTTTGGATCCTCCAAAGATTGGGAGTTATTCTTAGCAGACAATTTTACATGGATCTCTCAATATTTCTGCACATCTTGTAAGCAGAAGTACTGATGGCCTTTTGTTCTGAACTACCTTTTCAAGGATATTTGTATAGCAAACAGCCTGGAAATAACAGACAGTGCATTTCCCTCCAAAGCAAAGAGCAGGTTGCTTACAGCCTTGCCACGATTTTAAAGGTGATATTTCCCACTGAAGCAAAAGGCAGGTATGCGTACTGTCCTGTGTAATAAAGAAAATGTTTCTCTCTGAAAGCAAAGGTCAAGCATGCTAACTGCATATTACACAAGATTCAGGTTCCCTAAGTTCAGGGCTCTTCTGTAACAAACCCATTGAGCATGCAGTTATTATCTAACTCCTGTGGGAACTGGAGCTTAGGGATTAGGACAAAAATGCTAATTCTCTGGCTACTGTCCTTTACCTCTGACCCAGGAGTCTCAAGTCTCCAACCAGCATCCTTGAACCTGTGGTTGGCTAACCTGTCAACTTGCAAGTAGATAAAATCCTAGACCCTCAGAAGTCTTGGCAGTTACAAAATGACCTTCTGTACCTGCCCAACCCTCCCATAGTATTTATTTCTCCTCCAAGAGTGGGATGGTTGCCATGTATTTGCATAGCATCTGGCCATGTGCCAATTCACCAGGTCCCCATAGGACTCTACCCCCAGAATTCTATTTCTTAACATTCTCACATAGATGCCAAAATAGGCACTAGTTTCTTTGTTTCTTCCCCCTACTTATACATCTTTATCTTTGGTATGCATACACTGTATCACATATTTCAACAGCTGCAAGAAGCAGCAAATACATACCAGGTTATTATAGTCTATGGCCACTATATGCCAAGCCCACACAAATACATTAGAAAACTTCGCTTGAGACTAAGGATGTAAAAACCTCATGCAAAACCATCTATAAATATAAAGTTTTATTATTATGAGCTCCTATAATAAAAGAGCTCTGGTTGACCACCCCTGAGCTAGCTACTAGAATTTCCTCATTCCTGAACAGGAGAACTTTAGCTAAGAGTAAATTAGTAAGCACTCAGCTAAAACAATTGTAAGAGACCAGAAAAGACTGGGCGCGGTGGCTCACGCCTATAATCCCAGCACTTTCAGAGGCAGAGGCGGGTGGATCATGATGTCAGGAGTTTGAGACCAGCCCGACCAACATGGTGAAACCCCATCTCTACTAAAAGTACAAAAATTAGCCGGACATGGTGGCACACACCTGTAATCCCAGCTACTCAGGAGGCTAGGGCAGGAAAATCACTTGAACCCAGGAGGCAGAGGTTGCAGTGAGCCAAGATCGCACCATTGCACTTCAGCCTGGGCAATAGAACAAGACTCCATCTCAAAAAAAAAAAGGAGACCAGGAAAACAAAAGTGTCCTTTGTCAAAAGCTGAAAGTGAACCAGTACCATGTTTAATCTGTCAATACAAAATGTCATTGTCCCTCTAAATTTTGCTTGCATTTTACTGACAATCTGGTTACTAAATTGTTAGTTATAGAATTAACTCTTAACTACTTGGTCTAGCAATTGACCAAATTAAATTAACAGATAAGAAGCAAGTTGCAAAAATTCCCTAGCTATCTTCCTCTTTTGTACCATTTTGCATGGCATCAAAATATGTTCCAGTTACTATGGACACATAGTAATTTACCCCATAGTTCAGTGGCATGAAACACCAATGTGTCATGCTCACTGATTCTCTTGAGGAAATCGGACAGGACACTGTGGGGATGGCTTGTCTCTGATCCACGATGGTCTGGGGTCTCAGATGGAAGACTCAAAGGCTGGGAGAGCTGGAATCATCTGAAAGCATCTTCACTTGTGTCTAGTGTACAACGGTGGCAGCTAGCTGAAGATCTTAGTTCCTCTCTATATTGGCCTCTCCATGCGAGTTAATTTGTGCTTCCTCAGAGCATAATAATTCCAAGGACAGGTGTCCTGAGAGAAGCAGCAGATGGAGGCTGTATCCTTTCTATGGTCTTAGCCTTGGAAGTCACATAGCATCACTTCTGCTGCATCTATTGATCAAAGATACAAGTTTCTATCTTGATCCAAACAGAGAAAATACAAATCTCAATATTAAATAGGAAGGTGTCAGTTACCATTTAAGAAATGCATGTGGGACTCAGATATGTATATTTGTATGCCCATCTTTGGAAAATACAATCTACCACACTCTGTATTTGTGTGACTTCTCTCAATGAACCTACAGAACAGATGCTTTCATTCTCTTCATTTCACAGATAGAAAATTAAACCCAAACACTTTAACAACTTGGCCAAATTAACGCTTGATTATAAGAGTATTTATTAGTAAACTTACCCATATTTGAACTTTGTTGAGATAAAGAGGTTTCTCCTCCCATAGCCAGAGATTATTTTTAGTTTCCATGTTGAGCCACCGTTTCCTTATTTTTTTTTTCTTCTTTTTTGAGACAGGGTCTCACTTTGTTACCCAGGCTGGAGTGCAGTGGTGCCATCTTGGCTCACTGCAGCCTTGACCTCCCAGGTCCAAGCAATCCTGCTTCAGCCTCCCAAGTAGCTGGGACTACAGGCGCACACCACCACACTCGGCTAATTTTTGTACTTTTTGTGGAGACAGGGTTTCATCATGTTGCCCAGCCTGGTCTTGGACTCCAGAGCTCAAGTAATCCACCCGCCTTGGCCTCCCAAAGTGCTAGGATTACAGGCATGAGCCACGGCCACCCGGCCTAGCCACTGTTTTTTATCATCTCTCAAGTTTCACTGTCTAAGATCTGACACATGACTTGAAGACTTACCCCTTTAAAATTTCCTCTTATTTTAACTGCTTTTGGGATTCTACTGGAAGTGGGAGTGTAGGGAAGCTTGTACAGCATAGTGGTACCATGAGTAAGCATTGGAGGCAGATAAACATGGCTTTAAATCCTGGCTCTACCACTTCTTGTTTAGATGCAGCAAACACATTACTTACCCTTGGTAAGCCTCCTTCCCAACAGGGATAATAATAAGTTTCTAGAACCTGGTACAGAAGGCGCATATTAATAGAGTAAGTAAAATATCACTGACACCTGTACCCACATTCTTATGCCACTCCCTAGGAACTTTCATCTAATTATAACTAGAAGTTCTCAGATGGTGTTTCATGAGTGCTTACAAATGAATCACCATTGATGCTAACAGGAGGCTTCCTCTTCTGATCCAGACCCCTTCATGGTGGATGGTCTCAGGAAGTCACTGAGGGTAGTACCTCATCACTACCTTGATTACAGATGCTCCCCTAAAACAAGGCTGTCTCCTAATGAGACTACAGCAGCAATCTCTCAGGATGCTGGAGAGGCACAGTATTTGGTTTATCATTAGGAGTAATGCCCCCTTCATCATTCCACTTGGGTCATATAGACAAATAGTTTTTTCTGCTTTTGCTAGCAATTTCCCTTTCTAGAGGACTTGCATATTGATCCTTAGAGCCAGGAGATAACAGACACCTTCCTGTGCTCTCAAAGTCTACACAACCATCCCTCTTCCTCCTGCAAACTTGCCTTCCTTTCTTCAGTTGAAAGTAAAAACAACACAACTTACACCAGTCCCTTCTTCTGAGATCTGTTCATCTCTTTACAGAGTATCCTACACCTGTTAATAGGCACACTGTTTTATCTGCACTTCCTCCTTTCTCTCTGATTTTATGTCCCAATCAGCCTCTCTCATCTCTCTCTCTCTTTTTTTTTTTTTTTTTGCTTTTATAAATCATGGGGCCAGGCGTGGTGGCTCACGACTATAATCTCAGCACTTTGGGAGGCTGAGGTAGATGGATCACTTGAGGTCAGGAATTCAAGACCAGGCTGGCCAACATGGTGAAACCCCATCTCTACTAAAAATACAAAAATTAGCCAGGCATGGTGGCAAATGCCTGTAATCCCCTCTACTCAGGAGGCTGAGGCAGGAGAATCACTTGAACCCAGGAGGCAGAGGCTGCAGTTAGCCAAGATCGCACCACTGCACTCCAGCCTGGTGACAGAGCAAGACTCCATCTTAAATAAATAGATAAATAAATAAATAAAGGTACCTCCACGTAGGAATGAGCTTCACTCAAATACTTTCTATTAGAGTTGCTATTGTCCTGGTTGGCCTAGTCTTGGCACCCAAATTTTATTGCTTAGATCCTCCCAATGAAAACAAATATATGTAACATTATCAGGGAGGGGTCTTTAAACTGCAGACTTCATTTAAAAAGAGGAAAAAAAGAATTTTGGAGAATGACTCAAACCCCATTGTGGAACGAGAACTACATACAATATGTCAAGAAGTTAAACTGAATTGAATATATAGTTAATTGCAAAAGGTATTCAATATAGAACTGATAATAGCCTACAATCCTACACAGCGAAGAAAATTGCTTTTAGTTGGCCAGATGTGGCTGAGGGGAGTGTCTGCCCTGTTCCCCTGTAGCTGTCCTTCCTCTGCCTTTCATATCCAAGTCTTCCATTGCCCTCTGCTGAGTCCCTCTGTGCCTGTGTCTCACACCATCTGGATTGAAGGGGTCACTCTCCTGTGTCAAGACTTTTCATGTCATTTCTCCATCTGAAATTATTCAAAGTTCACTTTTAATTGAAATTCCCCATTGAATCCATTTGTCAGGAGGTTGCTTTCTCCAAATATGCTCTGCAAACTGTCATCTCTGGCTGCTTGCTGTCATAAATAGACATTAGTCTCTATTTCCTGTGTTGTTGCAAAGAGAAGTGTTATATAGCTCCAGGCTTTTTGGTGGGAAGAGAGCTACTTCCAGTGTGGATACTACAAGAAAAGCTTCCCTTGTTGCCCAGCTCTCTGATACTTCCTGTGTTTCCATGGCAAACTTCCCTCTTGGATGCAGCTGCTTAGGAGGGGTGGGGAGAAGGGAACTGTTTAACCATTTTGTTCCCACCACATGCCTCTTATACCTTCAATTTTCCCCTGCACACTACATGTGACTCCTGTCCTCGTCCCCTTTTTAAGCACCTACCCACCCCCATCCCCCACCTCTAGACACACACAACAAACATTTCTTTCAGCTCTCTCAAATATGTGGAGTTACTCAATTAACCCATGGAAAATGCTATCCTTTTGGCAGGAAAATGCTGGATTCATGATAGTGCCACTAGAAAAGCATTTTTTTAACTCCTCCATTTCCAGCACATCTTGCTTCTAGCAGAATGAGTAGGTCCTTGAACCCCAAAGCCAGGGCTGGTGGTCACCCTAGGAAGTCACCTGCAGTGGTTAAAAACCAGTGCATGTAATAAGGATAGTATTTTTGGCATTTTGAGTATTTTCATTTCCCCCTTAAATCATGCTGCTTCACAACCTCAGCATCCAAGCTTAGCCAAAAAGCATATTGCCTCAGGGAATAAGAGGCCATTGACTATCTCTGGGTCATAAATCTGACTTCTATAAGTCTACATCAAAACAATTGTCACGAAAGCCAGGCTTTGGGTACACAGAAAAGGACACTCTGAGTTCCCTTAGCCTCTATTTAGCATAGTAAGAGCCAGGCCTGGCAGACCAGAAGGCATCTCATCACATGCCTTGGGTAGGGAGAACAAACTCTGGAGAGAACAGAGAAAAAAATAAAAACTGCCTTTTCAGCCCTGCTGCACTGCAGGAAGCAAAGGAGGCAGCAAATGGGACCACGCATCATGGCTCCTCCCTGCCCCTGTCCCCAAACGGGGCTGCAATTCTAGAATGGGGCTTATATTGGTTTAGAGGAAAGCCAAACAGAGTGTGTTTTGCCTCATTTCCCATTGGAGACTCATAGCAAACTACCATAGAATAGCTGCATCAGAGAAACTCTTTGTTTATGCAGAAGGAGGGCCTGAATTTAGCCCCCAGAGGCTCTCTTGGTCCCCAAGTATCCTATCTGACCATTTCCACCTGCCCTGAGATAGGAAGTAGGCTGTATCTGAAGGTACTGGGTGGAGAGCTTACCTTGGGGTTGCTGTTGGGAACCAGTGGGGAGACTGCTAGATCAGAGGATCAGGTGGGAGTAACAGCCTGTCATTAGGAATGAAAGTGACATCAAATCAGCAGAGAGAACAACCAACTCCAACCAAACCAAGAGATTACAGAGCAGGAGTCTGCCAGCTCCCAATTTCCACTGTTGAGCAGCAGGGCAAGTAGAGCAGGAATGAAAGGGACAGCAGAGCAGGGGACTGAGGAGCCAGGACAGGACAGACATGGGCCTGGGAACCCTCTTTCCCACTGCCACAAGGTCAGCCAGTCTTCCTCCTGCTATCTGCTGAAAAATCATCTCAGAAAAAAAGACAAGAAGAAAATCTGGAATTTTTTTTTTTTTGAAATCACTTTGTTGTGGTATAATTGACATATAAAAAGCTCTACATATTAATTGCACAAAGCTCAGTGAGTTTGGAGTTAAATATACACCTGTGAAACCATCAAGGCCATAAGCATATCTATTGCTATGGTTTGAATGTCCCCTCCAAAACTCATGCTGAATCTCAATTCCCAGTATGTCAGTATCGAGAGGTGGGGCCTTTAAGAGGTGAGTGCGTCATGTATTAATCCACTGTTAGATTAATGGATTAATTCATTAATGGGTTATCATGGGAGTGGCTTTATAAGAAGAGGAAGAATGACTGGAGCTAATATATGAGCATGCTCAGCCCCTGGCCATGTGATGCCCTGCGCCACCTTAGAACCGCAGAGTCCCCACCAGCAAGAAAGCCCTCACTAGATGCAGCTTCTCTACCTTGAACTTTTCAGCCTCCAAAACTATAAGAAATAGATTCCTTTTCTTTATAAATTACCCAGTTCCAAGTATTCTGTTATATGCCACAGAAAACAGACTAATACACCAATCACCTCCCCCGCAAAGTTTCTTCCCACCGCTTTTATTATTTTGTGTGTGCATGATAAGACTTAATACAAATCTATCTTCTTAGCAAACATTAAGTATATGATACAATACTGTCAACCATAGGCATTATGCTGTACACTAGATCTCTAGAAGTTATTTGTCTTGCACAACTGAAGCTTTGTCCTTTAACTATCATTTCCCCATGTCTCTTTCCCCAAGTCCCTGGTAACTACCATTCCACTCTCTGCTCCAACTTTGACGATTTTAGATTCCACAGATAAGTAGATCATATTGATTACCCAAAAGATACTGTTATCTACATTTGCAAGTAGTTTTCTCTCCCTGTGGTGAGCAGCTTCTAAGGCTCCCAATGATCTCCACTTCCTGCTACTCCTGCCCGTGTGTGATCCACTCCCCTTGAGTGTAGTTTGGACTTAGTGACTTGCTTCTAACAAACAGAATTTGAAAGACTCTGGCTTCCAATTTGCTCACCTCTCTTTCTCTCTTGCTTGCTCACTCTGATGAAACAAGTACCATATTGGCAAGGAACTGAGGGAGGCTTCTGGCCAACAGCCAGAGAAGAACAGTCCAGCAACCCATGTAGAGCAGAGTCCTGCCACATGACATGGTATGAGCTTAGAAGAGGGCTGTCCCTCTGTATAGGGTTCAGATAAAACTCAGACAAGATAACCAGTTCAGCACAGTTTGCCCAGGATGTCTCCAGTTTTAGCACCAAAAGCCCCACACCCCAAGAAACCACTCAGTCTTGAGCAATCCCAGACAGTTGGTCACCCCAGATGAACCTGTAGATGGCACCTTGAATGTGCCCTTGAGGGAGACCCTGAGCCAGAGAACCTAGTAAGGCCACACTCAGATTTCTGACCTACAGAAATTGTGGGATAATAAATGTTTATTCTTTTAAGCTGCTAAACTCTAGGGTAATTTATCATGCAGCATTGCAGATATTGATAACTAATATCCTTCTTCTTACCCAAAAGATTGAAAGGTCAAGAGAAATGTTAAATCAGCTATAGAACTATAAAGAAGCTGCCTTTTCTTTGTACATCTGCATGCAGCGTGATTTAAATTAGCAGCCTCATCACAAGTATACTCTACATCTAAACAGTTGACTCAGGAACACAGTTTTTAGAAAGAATGAAGAATTAGGTACATCTCTTATCTTCAAGGAATTTAAAATCAAGTCACAAAATCCAGACACAGTCACCTGACAGAGATTAGAGACTCAACAGGGGCTCAGAAGTTGCTACCACAAACCTAATCTCTCTTCAGGAGAATCCATACACAGATCAAATGAATTTTCCTAGTCATGCAGTGAATCCTGGAGGTAGACCCAGAACTAAGATTTCTCACTATCTCAGGAAGCAAATATATCATCAAGCCAGTACAGAATATAGGAGTGAGAAGTGTTCAACTTTTCTCCTGTCACAGGAAAGTTGGCTTCATCTAACCAATCTACTACATGGCAGTCAGCTCTAAACTATGCAGATGGATACTTAACAAATGGCTATGAGAACAACAAGAGAGTAAGTTAAGATCCTGAGTGTTTTCAGTGATAAGTCTCCAGCTATCATAGGCAGTGGCTGAATGATTAAGTTACAGGCATGAAAAAATATTCCATAAAGGTCAATACAAATTCTCCAGTCCCAATTGAGATAAAAAATAACCATAGCCATAAATATGTATACAGTATTGTACAGCTCAGGAAGACTTGCCTACTTTTTATGTCAAAAGTTTTTACACTTCAACTCTGAAAAGTAGTGAGGCCTGAAAGAATTCTTTTCATTGTCATTTGATAAAGAAGAAAAATTGAAGCTTTAAAGATTGAAACGATTTTTCCAAGACCTCAGCACTGGAATTCAAACCCAGACATCTCCCAATGCAAAGTGCTGCTCACTTTCCTCCCTCTCAGTGGAGAGAAAATGGAAACATTCATGAATTATCAGTTTCCTGCTTTCACTAGGAAATGATCTAGGAAGCGCCGTGGAAGGCAGAGTCTATAATGCATGTTTATGGAAACAGCAGAACTATTATACATTATTGTGGGAATTTTTTTTCTCAAGTCCTGGAGTCCCTGGAACACTGCTTTAGTAATAATGACTGTTTAGCTCCAGACTTATTATAACTTTTTTAGTTAAAGCATCAAAAGAATAGAAAATCTAGAATTACTGAGAATAATTTGTGTTAGACATTTGAAAAACATATGGCAAAAGCGGCCAGGTGTGGTGGCTCACGCCTGTAATCCCAGCACTTCGGGAGGCTGAGGCAGGTGGATCATGAGGTCAGGAGATCGAGATCATCCTGGCTAACATGGTGAAACCCCCTCTCTACTAGAAATACAAAAAATTAGCCGGGCATGGTGGTGGAAGCCTGTAGTCCCAGCTACTCGGGAGGCTGAGGCAGGAGAATGGCGTGAACCCAGGAGGCAGAGCTTGTAGTGTGCCAAGATCACGCCACTGCACTCCAACCTGGACAACAGAGCAAGACTCCGTCTCAAAAAAAAAAAAAAAATATATATATATATATATATATGGCAAAAGCACATCTTTTAATGAGCACCCTGAAGAATGGTAACATTCAAACTCAGCTCAACATATAATGATTGAGTCTGCCTCAGAAAAGTCGTACAGTAGTTTTCTAACCTGTGCTGTTAAAATTGGTAGCCAATAACCACACATGGCTACTTACATTCATTAAAATGAAATACATTAAAAATTCGGTTTTTGGGCCAGGCACAGTGGCTCACACCTGTAATCCCAGCACTTTGGGAGGCCGAGGCTTGTGGATCTCCTGAGGTCAGGAGTTCAAGACCACCCTTACCAACATGGTGAAACCCCGTCTCTACTAAATACATAAAAGTAACCGGGTGTGGTAGCGTATGCCTCTAATTTCACCTACTTGGGAGGCTGAGGCAGAAGAATCACCTGGGAGGCAGTGGTTGCAGTAAGCTGAGATCACGCCATTTGCACTCCAGCCTGGTCAACAAGAGCAAAACTCCGTCTCAAAAAAAAAAATTTTTTGGTTTATATGTGCACTAGCCACATTTTAGGTATGAGCACACTTTGCTTTATTGTGTTTCACTTTATTGTGCTTCACAGATGCTGTATGTTTTACAAATTGAAGATTTGTGGCAACCCTGTCTCAAGCAAGTCTATCACCAACATTTTTCCAAAAGCATATGCTGGCTTTGTGCTTTAGTGTCACATTTTGGTAATTCTAGCAGTATTTCAAATGTTTTCAGTATTATTGTAACTCTGTGATCAGTGACCTTTGATATTGCTTTTGTTCACTGTTTTCAGACACTATGAACCATGCCCATATAAGATGGTGAATTTAATCCATGCATGTTGTGTGTGTTCTGACTGCTCCACCAGCCAGTCATTCCCTATCTCTCTCTTTTTCTTGGACCTCCCTATTCCCTCAGACATGAAAATATTGAAACTAGACCAATTAACAACCCTACATTGGCCTCTAAGTGCTTAGGTGAAAAGAAGAGTCTCAAGTCTCTCATTTTAAATAAAATGCTAGAAATGATTAAGCTCAGTGAGGAAGGCATGTCTAAAGCCGAGCTTGGCAGAAAGCTAGGCCTCTTGTGGCACGTAGCCAAGTTGTGAATGCAAAGGAAAAGTTCTTGAAGAAAATTAAAAATACTACTCCAGTGAACATGAGTGATAAGAAAGTGAAACAGCTTTATTGTGATACGGAGAAAGTTTTAGAGATTTGGATAGAAGATCAAACCAACCAGAATATTTCCTTAAACCAAAGCCTAATCCAAAGAAAGGCCCTAACTTTCTTCAATTCTATGAAGACCTAGAGAGGTAAGAAAGCTACAGAAAAAAAGTTTGAAGCTCGGAGAGATTGATTCAGGAAGTTTAAGGAAAGAAGTCATCCTTATAATGTAAAAGTGCAAGATGAAGCAGCAAGTGCTAATAGAGAAGCTGCAGCAAGTTATCCAGAAGACCTAGCTAAGATCATCAATGGCTACACTCAACAGCAGATTTTTGGTGTACATGAAATAGCCTTATATTGGAAGAAGATACTACCTAGGACTTTCAGAGCTAGAGAGGAGAAGTCAATGCCCAGCTTCAAAGGACAGGCTGACTCTCTTGTTTGGGCCTAATGCAGCCAGTGATTTCAAGTGAAAGCCAATGCTCATTTACAATTCCAAAAAATCTTAGGACCCTTAAGAATGATGCTAAATCTATTCTGCCTGTGCTCTATGAATGGAACAACAAAACCTGGATGACAGTGTATCTGTTAACAGCATGGTTTAATGAATATTTTAAGCCCACTGTTGAGAACTACTGCTCAGGAAAAAAAGAAAAAAAAAGATTCCTTTCAAAATATTATTGCTTTCACAATACTCCTGGTCACCAGAGAGCTCTGACAAAAATGTACAAGATGTGGGTGGTTTTCATGCCTGCCTACACAACATATATTCTGCAGCCTATGGATCAAGGAATAATTTTGACTTTCAAGTCTTGTTATTAAAGAAATACATTTCATAAAGCTGTAGCTGCCATTGACAGTGATTCCTCTAATGGATCTGGACAAAGTAAATTAAAAACCTTTAAGAAAGGATTCTTCATTCTAAATGCCAATAAGAACATTCATGGGAGGAGGTCAAAATATCAACATGAACAGGAGTTTGGAAGAAGTTGATTTCAACCCTCGTGAATCACTTTGAGGGGTTCAGGACTTCAGTGGAGGAAGTGACTGCAGATGTAGTAAACATAGCAAGACAACTGGAATTAGAAGTGAAGCCTGAAGATGTGACTGAATTGTTTCAATCTCATGATAAAACTTGAACAGATGAGAAGTTACTTCTTGTGGATGACCAAATAAACTGGTTTCTTGAGACGGAATCTAGAGAAGGTGCTGTGAACACAGTTGAAGTGACACCAAAGGATTTAGAATATTGTACAAAATTGATAAAGCAACAGCAGAGTTTGAGATGATTCAAAGAAGTTCTACAGTGGGTAAAAATGCTATCAAACAGCATTGCATGCTACAGAGAAAACTTTCAGGAAAAAAAAAGAGTCAATCCATGTGGTGAACTTTATTTTTGTCTTATTTTAAGAAACTACCAAAGCCACACCAACCTTCAGCAACCACCAGACTGGTCAGTGGCTGTCAACATGGAGGTAAGACCCTCCATGAGAAAAAATAAATAAAAAATAAATAACAACTAACAAAATAAGACTCACTGAAGGCCCAGATGATTGTTAGACATTTTTAGCAATAAAGTATTTTTATTCAGGTATGTACTTTTGTTTAGACATTATGCTATTTCACACAGTAGTCTACAGTATCATATAAACATAAATTTTGTATGCACTGGGAAACCAAAACAATTCACATGACTCATTTTATTGTGGTGGTCTGGAACTGAACCTTCAGTATCTCTGAGGTATGCCTACACTCATTAGCCACATAAGGCTAGTGGCAAGATATAAAACATTTCCATTGTCACAGAAAGTTCACTGAATGATACTATACTGCTAGACTACTGAGAAGAAATAACCAACTGCTTTGCAAATGGCTCTGTTGAAGAAAACACCCTACATTGCCAATACTCCACAAACACAGGCGCATAACTCTAGCCGAGCTCTCTAACAATGCCTTACGAAAGGAAACATATAACATAATTTGCAGAATCATTCCCAATAGGTGGAAGCTACTTGGAGACTTTTCTCATCTCTTTGAGATATTATAACACATACTAAAATGTCATGCTTTCCACTTTTCTCATTTCACCCATCCTCCACAGGGACCATCACACACTACAGTTAACACCAAAAACTGGATAGCCTGTATTGAGAGGGGTATATCCTGTGCATGCACATTCTAGAGAATTCCCCAATCACCATAGAAGCCAAAGAATGGACTGTCCTTTAGTTCCTGAGAAAGGTCTGCCAGATATGCAGAGCTCAACTGCTGACCAAGTCATTGGCTGGGTTTGCCTGAGAACAGGAAGAATAGCAGGAGGTGGAGGAGCAAGTGGTAACATGACCTAAGGAACTGGTGATCTGAATTGCTATGTGTCATAGCAATGGGCTCTTCAGACCCACCCTTCAGATGGGCTCTCCAGATCCACCCTAATTCACAGCCCTGGTCTTCAGCAGACTTGTTTGGCCCTAGATAAATGTTGACAGAGCAACTTGACATACAGCTCAAAGAGTTTTCCAGCCACTCCTACTGCCCCACAGAGCCTCATTCTGATTGTCATTGTCCCACGGTTCAATAAGAATCAAAAAGGAAGAAGGAAGGAAACTTAGAAATCATCTATCTCATACCCTGAATCTTATGGATAAGGAAAGTTGAGGCACAGAAAGGGGAAATGAGAGACACAGATTACCAAGGCGAGAGTGTCAGTTTCCATGTCTGTGAACTGGAGGTAAGATTTGTCTCCAAATACAGATGTCATTGTGGCTCTCTCACCAGCACACCTGCAGTCACCAGCCTTGTGCTCCTGTGCTCTCCTGACTCCCAGTTTCCTACTCTACCATGCAGTGAGTGGGATCAGCCACCAGAGAGCCTGTGAGTGGGAATAGCATTTAACCATTTTCCTATGGGCAGGCTTATTCTTTCTATACTGCCTATGTCTTAATCAATAAATAACCCCAACTAGTTGACTCCTGGTCATTCTTTATGGGAAACAGAAGCCTATACCAAGTATAAATCTCTACAAGATCAATTTGATTTGAAGAATAAGGATCAAGACCTGCTGTTCCCAAGTTATAACTCTGATAAAATCACTGTTATCATAAGCCTTGATTTGCCCCATTCATTCTGCCACTATTCTTTCACTCTTCAGGGTCTTAAAACATTTTCCAAGTTTCACATACATACTTCAGATGTAAATAGTTTCATGAGCTACAATGTCTTAATAAGGATTATGATACAGCTATTCAGATTAAGAAAAGGACACTGGATAAACCCCACAGATTTAGCTGGGAAGATTCTGTAGGGGTAGAAAGAGCCCTACAAGGACCAATTTTAGGTCCAAACTTAACCTACATTGAAATTGTGTATAAGACAGGCCTTAGATCCAATGATGAAAAGATATAGCTTTTTCAATAAATCTCTGGCTCTTTAAATCACAGTCTTGAAAAATCAACCACTGAATTAGGTTATGGATCTGTGGGTACAGCACAGTGAAACATTTAATCAGAGAATAGAAAACTTTCTGGAACAAATAAGCCAAATGAATGCCTAGAAGTGGAAATGTTAAGTAGCAACGTAAGTTCAGAGTACAGCTGTGTCCAAATGAGTCGTCTCTGGCCCAGCAAGCAAAGTCTGTAAAAGATACGGAAGAATTATACTGTTTTTCCTAAAGTCAAACAGTGGACTTTTGCCATGTTAATTCAAATTTTCTGGGGTGAGAGATGAGAAATTAAGAAAGCAAAATGGAATGGTTTTAAAATAAATACGTCCTAGATTATTGCATTGAGATAGGGCTATTTTTTTTTCTTTTGGCAGAGAAGTGAGTTGACTGTAACGTCTTTCAAGAGAAATGTCTCGGATTTATTTCAATGACCTTATAGTCTGGGTATGATGGCACCAAAAACACACTGAGTTTATTAGTTAGTATCTAATGAATCACATTTTATTTGTGTGTTTCAGGTCAATTCACAAGCTCTTGTGCTTCATCTGAGCCAGAAGACACCACTGAACAGATCACGGTTTCAGTGCCTACACCGGCTGGTTTTCATTCAAGGTGCAAGAGTGGTTCCAAAAGCCACGCAAGGGATTACTTTTTGCCAAACTAATTATCACAATTATTGAGAAATATGACAAAGACCTAAAAGTATCAAACATTACCTATGTTTGATAGGCTTTGAATAAAAGATAAGTTAATTTCAACAGGTTGTGATTAAAACTGTCCATAATAATAATGATGATAAAACAATTATCACATATTGAGATTAATGTTACACAAAATGTTTCAAATGTATTTTATCTTCTGTAGTTTATAAGATAGACACTATAATTTTCCCCATTTTATATTTGAGGTTTAGGCTGTTTTTAAAGCTTTCCCAGAGTTATATATCTCATATGGCAGAGCCAGGGCCTTCAGGAGAGACACGGGAATACCTTTGTTGAAAATTAAGCTAGACTCTAGTAGTTCTCAGTTGAATTAATTGGGAACAATTTACCAAGTAATGAATAATTGGAACAAAACTGTATATAATAAAATGCTGAATAGTGAAAAAGAGATTCTGAAGTCCTAGAGAGATTCAGCAAAAAAGCACATCCAAAGCAGAAGGCTCGCAGTAGAAGGTGCAATGTGAGCTGTGCTTTGAAACGGCTCTGATGGTACAAAAAGAGGAACAAAGGCAGGGACAGCAGAATGGAAGGGATTGGAAGGTTTAGGGGTCACAGAAGAGGCCAGCAGGAGAAGACAATATAGGAGGGAAACAGTTGTCCACTTTCTGGGTTATTTCTCCAATTTTTTTTTTTTTTTTTTTTTGAGACGGAGTCTTACTCTGTCACCCAGGCTGGAGTGCAGTGGCGTAATCTCAGCTCGCTGCAACCTCTGCCTCCCGGGTTCAAAAGATTCCCCTGCCTCAGCCATCCGAGTAGCTGGAACTACAGGCACCCACCACCATGCCCGGCTAATTTTTTGTATTTTTAGAAGAGATGGGAGTTCACCATGTTGGCCAGGATGGTCTTGATCTCCTGACCGACCTCATGATCCACCCGCCTTGGCCTCCCAAAGTGCTGGAATTACATATTCCTCCAGTTTTTAAGCTCACAAGGAACTCAAGGGGCGTTCAGATCAACTCATGTATCAGGCAATGGCACACCTGATAGGCACTGGGCTGGAAGCTTCCCATGAACTACCACGCAGGAAGCCAGTGCTCTGTAATCGTAATTCAATATAACATTGACTGGGCACCTACAATGTACAGATTGAAGCACAAATATTGAGCACAGAAGGATGAAGAAGATGCAATTTTGGTCTGTAGGAAGCTCGTGTAAAAGTATGTAAGTCCACAACTATTTGTAAAATGAGTGGGCCTGGGGATAAGTTATGAAAAGGCACAAAAGAAGAAGTATGCTTTTTTTTTTTTTTTTTTTTTACAGAGTCTTGCTCTGTCACCAGAACACCATGTATTTTCTTTTTTTATAGTGTCC
>NW_012115466.1:673126-696751 GCF_000951035.1 Colobus angolensis palliatus
TTTGAGACAGAGTCTTGCTCTGTCACCAGGCTGGAGTGCAGTGGCGCCATCTCAGCTCACTGCAACATCCGTCTCCTGGGTTCAAGTGATTCCCCAGCCTTGGCCTCCCAAGTAGATGGGACTACAGGTGCATGCCACCATGCCCAGCTAATTTTTTGTATTTTAGTAGAAACGAGTTTTCACCATGTTGGCCAGGATGGTCTCAATCTCTTGCCCTCATGATCTGCCCGCCTTAGCCTCCCAAAGTGCTGGGATTACAGGAGTGAGCCACCACGCCCGGCCGAAGTATTCCATTTCTTCAGGCAGAAAAGACTTCTCAGTGGTGACATTAGATATGAACCTTCCAAGAGGTGTGTATTATGATGGCTGGAGAAAGAGGAGAATGGAGTCATAAGTGGGAGCAACTGTGTATTAATATAAACATGGAAGGATTCTACATACACTGCTAGTAAGGAAAAATCGCCAGGCAGAGCTGGAGCTGAGATTATAGTCAAGGGGCTTCAGTGGAGCAGCAGAGCCAGGTGGAGTAGTGTTGGAAGACTATGGGGTGAGGAATAACATGATAAGGAATTTGAAGACAAGTGGGGAACCATGGAAAAAAAATTGAACATAGCAATGAGATTATTTGATCTCTGATTTAAGATGAAAACCTGGCAGTAAAGGGAAGAATAGGTGGGGAGTTAAAGGAGCCAAAATACCCCTTAACTATTCAAAGAGGATGATGACATAATAATGCCAGCCTGAATTCAGGTGATGGTAAGAAGAAAAGAAGAATTCACAAGCCACAATAGCCCAAGATCAGCCAGGGTTAGTAAATAAAAGATAATTACAATTTCTGACTTTAGTGGCTTGCAGATAGTAGTATCACGAAATAGGACAGGGACAAGACCAAAAGCAATCAGGAATAAATGCTACTTAAACCAGAAAAAATAGTCATAATGCTGAACACACGCTGCTGTAGTCTCAAATAAAACTGGGTGATGGCATTTTCTATAATGACTGTGTGGTCTGCCATGGCGGGTGGCCCAAGGAAGTGATAACAGGGGCAGAGGATCTCTAGGTCACCTGTTCACAGTCATAGATCTCAGGTGTCTAAAACTTGTTCATATACCTGACAGCTGTTCAATGACTGATGTGAAAAGAATTAGAGGTCTTAGCTGAGAGTCTAGCAAAACAGGTGTTCCTCTTTATAACTGACACCTTAGTGATGACAGAGGAGAGTTTTTTGAAATAAATTAAATCAGTTCTAGTCCTTTTGCCTGCTGAGATGTTTCTGGACTAATCAGAGTCTGTTTTTTCTTGTTGTTGTTGTTGTTGTTGTTTTTCCCAAGAGCATTCAACTATGGCATAATGATTGGTTTGAAATGTTTGAGATTTTTAAAAATCAAGAGTAGGAGTTGTCTAAGAGTGATAAGGCAATCATTTAATATAGCTCTTTCTGCTGCTTCTATCTTTCTTTATTCTTTTGCAGTCACTTCCAAAAGGTTATCTGCCACATTACAGGTCTGTGTTCATTCCTTTATCAGGGTAGGATCTATAAGAAAACATTCAGCCTGGAGTGGTGGCTCTTTCTCCCTTTGAAAATAGTGCAGTGGCACCATAGGTTTTTTTGGGGTTTTTTTTTTTTTTTTCGTTTGTCTTGTTTTGTTTTGTTTTGAGATGGAGTCTCACTCTGTCACCCAGGCTGGAGTGCAGTGGAGCCATCTCGGCTCACTGCAACCAGCCTCCATCTCCTGGGTTCAACCAGTTTTCCTGCCTCAGTCTCCCAGCGCCTGCCACCATGCCCAGCTAATTTTTGTGTTCTTAGTAGAGTCGGGGTTTCACCATGTTGGCCAAACTGGTATTGAACTCCTGACCTCAGGTGATCCACCCGCCTCAGCCTCCCAAAGTGCTGGGATTACAGGCGTGAGTCACTGTGCCTAGTCAGTTTTTGAATTATATATATTTTTAAATATGTTTCCTCCCTTTTAAATCCAAAGTTCTAAGTGGGAGGATATGTGTCCTGGGCATTAGGTCGGAGACACAGAGAGTTCCTGAAGACCTCCACAGCAGTAGACTTCTTGGGCTACAAGGGAGTCCACGTTCTCCAGGGACTGTATTTGTTTAACTTGTCCCTGCATGTGGACTGCCCTGTGGCAAAATCACTGTAAAAGAATGAAGTCTCCTAAGAATTGTGCTTGGGTTTGTACATTCCTTGGTGTCGGCTAAAGCCACAGGAACTTTGGCAGTATTTTGAAGTTACACCCATTCTCTATTGCAATGCAGGTCTGTGAAATAATGCCTTAGCTCTGCCAAAAACCACAGTGATTATCAACAGTGTAAGTAATCAAGTAAAAGCACTTTTCCACAGCCCAGTGACCAGATTGTCAAGAATGCAAAAAGTAGTAGCAAAAATTGATGATTGCCATTTGCAAAGATAATTTCTATCTGAATTATATTACTGTATTGCAACAGTGATGCATAACGTGTGTCCAGCATCTTTGTAATAAACATTTTAGGTTTAATTTAGAAATCTCTGAGTCATTAGAAAAGTTCTTTCTCATTATGATGAAGGGGTCATGGTGAACTCAGCACTATTACAGTCTAAAGAGGGGGAAAAAAAAAAACAGGCAAGCTACACATGTGAAAAGCAGAATTGCTCCTAGCTGAAATAATAGGAAAAAGTTCAAAATATAGATAGCTGCCTACTATTGAATAATTAATAAAAGCATGGCTGTCTTACATTATCAAGTAGCCTGAGTATTTTCAATGTTCCAATACAATGTGATATGGTCATTGATTTGTTGTTGTTTTAAACTCTTCATTTCTGCAAGGAAAAGAAGACTTTAAATTCTAGCAAACAAGGTCAAATAGATCAACTAAACTGACCTTCCCGCCCCTCACAGATACCCCTTGTGCTGCTGCTTCAATTATTCCTGACACTGGTATTCAATAATTCAGGCTGGCAAGATGGTTTTAGAGCTCCACCCCAATCCTACACTGCTGGAAAATCTTACTTAAATTGAATTTTTCACTCTTCATCTCTTCGTTTCAGAACCAGGAAGATGTCTGCTGAAAAGCATCAGGCTGGCTGGTATGGTGGCTCAAGCTTGTAATCTCAGCACTTTGGGAGGCCGAGGTGGGAGGATTGCTGGAGGGCAGGAGTTCGAGACCAGCCTGGCCAACATAGTGAAACCTCATCTCTACTAAAAATACAAAAATTAGCCAGGTATGGTGGCCCATGCCTGTAATCCCAGCTACTCAGGAGGCTGAGGCAGGAGAATAGCTTGAACCTGGGAGGTGGAGGTTGCAGTGAACCAAAATTACGCCACTGCACTCCAGCCTGGGTTGCAGAGCTAGACTCTGTCTCAAAAAAAAAAAAGAAAAGAAAGAAAAGCAAAGCATCAGGCCTTACTGGAAATTAATGCAGTGGAAACACAATTCTCTTGAGCCTTGAGTCTCCTCCCAAGATTAGTAGGTGTGACTCAGTGGTTCAAAACCAGGCTGCTTATTTGAGTGGCCTAAGGGGCTTTTTAAAGATACTGATCGCTAAGCACAGCCTTCTCCAGGGACCATTTAATTAAAAATCTGATGAGGGTGGGGGCCAGGCATCAGTCTGTCTATATGCCCATCTCCCCGCCCCACTACCCAGTGAGTCTAATGTCCAACCTGGTTTGAGAATCAGTTTCATGTTCTAGCATGCCTGTGAGGAGAGAGAATTCTGTGAATGATTGCACCTGTTTACCCTGAGAGCAGGTGTGCTCAAACTTAGATGTCCATTGGAGACACCTGGAAGATTTTAAGATCAATGATATTTGGGTCTTACCCTGGAGAGATTCTGATTTTCTGTGAGTGGACAATCACCCCCAGGTGATTCCAATGTGTGGCCAAGTTTAAGAAACACTGTTCTCGAGCTATGAAATCTATGAGGGCTGTGCTTATTCACTTACCTCAAAGCCTGAGGAAGTGCATTATGAGTATTTACAAGATAGAACTCAGTGTAACCAGTAAACGGCCCACTAAAAAAAAAAAAAACCAGGATTCCCTCCTGTGTCAGAACTATCAGATGCTGATGACTAGACTGTGCAGAAATAAGCACATAAATGAGTGTCTATTTTGAGTAATAAGATGAGTAGTATCCATAGAAACAACTGACGGATAATCATCGTAGCTAATTAGATAAGTGATTTCCAAAACCTATTTGAATGATAACTAACGTAATAAACTTCAGACTTCATATTCAGCAACATATTTTTCCCTACTCCTCTTCATGGTCTGTCAAGGGTTGGCAATTGAGTCAATAAAAGTCATGGTTTTAATCCTCAACGATGTTGATTTACCCTCTCAGAAAGAATTACTGAGTGAAGATTGAAGTAGCATTCAGCCACGAGCATAGGTTTTGGAGTCAAACAGAGCAGGGTCTGAGCCCCTTGCTCTGCTGTTTGTTAAGGAGTCAGCCTCAGGAACATGGCTGAACCACCCTGCCCTGTGTTCTCCTCAGTACAAAGGAGGTGATACTATCTATTCCACAGCACTGCTGTAAGAATTAAAGACAATTTCTCTCTTACAATGTTTTGCACGAGCTATTACTAGAAAAATCACAGTATTGTTCAAATCATTTCCTAAATTTGGGGACTGTTCAGAGTTAACATGATATCAGAATTAAATTACTCTGGGCTGGGCCCAGTCGCTCACGTCTGTAATCCCAGCACTTTGGGAGGCTGAGGCAGGTGGATCACCTGAGGTCAGGAGTTCGAGACCAACCTGGCCATCATAGTGAAACCCTATCTCTACTAAAAATACAAAATTAGCCAGATGTGGTGGCATGCCTGTAATCCCAGCTACTCAGGAGGCTAAGACAGGAGAATCACTTGAACTTGGGAGGCGGAGGCTGCAGTAAGCTGAGATTGCACCACTGCACTCCAGCCTGGGTAATGGAGTGAGATTCCATCTCAAAAAAAACAACTAAATCACTCTATAAAAGATGACCATGTATAGAGGTCACACAACTCCTTATTGCCATCTCACCAGAAAACACAGTAGTGCAATAATTGGGTTTAGCCACTCTATTTTTCAGCACATCTTGGGTTGTGGTTTTTTTGTGGTTGTCGGTTTTTTTTTGGGTTTTTTTTGCCAAAGAACAAGATATTTGGTGGTTATCCCTGTTGCTATTGCCCTTCCTGGGCCACACTGATTCCCTTCAACTATTCCTCAGGGTTAGGACAACTGGATTATTCTTAATGTTTCTTCATTTCTCTCTCTTCTGTTTCTGCCTCAGTGCAGCTCCCAAATCCACACCTCACAAATAATTTTTGAAGCTTAATAGAAACAGAGGATGCTGTCATCCATCTTGTTTGCACAGCTAACCAAATACGCCTGTGTGATGTGCTCAGACCCCTCTGTTCCTCTGCCTGCTCCCTGGAGTCAATGTCCTAGAGCTTGGAAAAGTCCAAAGTTCGCTGCTCTGGCTCCCTCATTTTATATGTAGATGCATCATAGCAACTACCTCAGCAGAAAGGTTCTAATCGACAATGTGAACACTTGAGGTACATCTCAGCAGTTCTGTAAGGGAGATATCATTATAGATGAGTAAACAGAAGCCCAGAAAAGATGTGACCTTCCTGCAGTCACACAGCTAGCAGAGCTGGGATGAGAACCAAGGCCTGCTAATCCCTAGTTGAGTGTTCTGTTCATGAGGCAAGTTTGCTGCTTTCCAGTTTTTCTCAGACTCTCTGTCTATAGCGCCACCATCCTGAAAGTGTCATCCATTTGCAGCACAGGGGTGAAGCGATGTTAACCTTTCCCTGTGACACTTTCTGTCAGATAAATGTTTTATGGTCAAATGCATGACTGACAGCATTCAGCCATCCAGCTAGGTCTCACACTGTAAAGCAAAATCAAGTGGTCCTGGGAGGTCCCCAAAGCTGCTCCACAACACTGATGCTGCAAATTACATTACACAGGAATTCTGTGAGCTGCCCATGGAAGAGCCAGCCCCATTGCTCTGCTCTCTCCAAGCCTGATGTGCTTGACCTTTGAGCTGGGGAGCCCTGTGCAGCAGTGCCTGTGCCTGAGAGCAGCACACATGGGACACTGGGCTTAGAATGGAAAACAGGAGGAAAAGATGACATTCTTATGAGCAACCACTTGCCTTGGGGTAGATACATCAAAAAGAAGCAATTACAGCCACTCAGAGTCTACCAAAGGCAGAAAGATATGACCACTAGTGAAGAGAAATTGTTTAATGGCCTGTTACCTCTACCGCCGTAAGAGGGATGCTACAGAAAAATAAAAACATATGAACTCTCTACAGATATCACTGGCATGCTAGTAAGAGCATCCAGCAATAATAAGCCCCCAAAATATCAGTTGTTCATGGAGACTATAAAATCATGAAAGAATCTCAGGATTGGCAAGCGTAGAGTATCATTAGATTATTGATGTTATTGTTATCCTTAAAGACTGTGTAAGTCAGTTCCTTCTCGAATGCAGGAATTGCCATAACAATATTCCCATCAAGAGATAACATAGTCAGAGAGACCCCATAACGTAGTTTCCCAATCTCAGAGAGCCAACAAAGAGCATTCAATGTCACCTGGCAGATTCAGGGGTCATACTTATTATCATTATTTTCTTCTCATAAACATCACATGTACTCAATGAAGAAAATGTAAAAGGTACAAAAAACATATTTAAAAAATAAACTTTTCCAAATGCCACAGCCCAACAAAAACTTACATTTTGATGTTTCCTTCCAGACTTTTCCTATGAAATGTTTTTTTTTACAGTTGCATTTGCACTATTTATACATTTAACATCATGTTAAAATTGCCCCATATCATTAGGTTTTCAAAATGTTTTTCATCATGATGAGATCATTGTGTCTTACAATATATTAATACTATAATGTGCTTGACCAATCCCCTATTTTTTAAATGTTTAAATTTTCATGTTTATATTATGATAAATAATTCCAAAATAAATATCTTTGTGCGTGCATCTTTGTTAACATGTCAAATTATTTCTAAGTGTGGAATTACTGGATTCAGTTGTATCAATGTTTAGAGTTTCTTGACACATACCATTAAATTGCTTCCCAGTAAGATTATATTACTTTTCAGTCCTACAACAATCATATGAAATTGCCATCTCACCAAATTCTTGCTATAGATTTATCCTTTTAAAATTCTTTGCTAATTTAACAGACAGAAAGAAAATGATGTCTGCATCATTTTTCTCTGCATTTCTCTATTGCTTTCCATTTTTTTAAATGCCTTTTGCCATTTGTTTTTCCCTCTTCTGTGAACATTCTGATCATGCCCTTTGCCCCTTTATCTTTTGAGGGTTTTTTTTTTTTTTTTTTTGCTAAGATCTATAATTAAAATCATTCTCACTTCACTTTCTCTCAAATCTATTATAACTAATTTCTCTCCCACTGAAAGAACAGTACATGGTATTGTCTTTTGTGTCGGGGTTAAAAATGGTTCCTCTGTCATTTATTCCTTTGTGTAATTGGAATATAAAAACTTTTCTTTGTGAAATGCAACCTGACACTTAAATTTGTTTGGGAAAATATATAATGGGTTATGCTTATTTTAAATTGCCTTGTGTTTATTACTGTTCGGGAATGTTTTACTTCATGAATTTTAATTTCATAGACTAGACAAACTTTTGGTTTAGAATACAAGATTATGGTTTTTATGGGGATATTAAAATAAGAACAGAAACATGGTCAGTTGATTTACTTTCAAAGATTGTATCTCTGCATTAACTTCCTCCATAAACAATGCCTGAAATGACCCAGAACAAAATACATTAAACTTACCTTAGATTTAATGAAACAGAAACTAACCACCACAATGTTTATGAAAGAAATATCTACATACAAGTGACCCAGATAAATCTCTCCTTCTCCAGGGAGCCTTCTCTGAATCCCCCAGGCAGAATTCCTCTCTTTCTCCCCAGAATACCCACAATTTATTGTCTGTGCCCCAGTGATGTTAACCATTAAAATCTATCTCATGACCGGGTGTAGTGTCTCATGCCTGTAATCGCAGCACTTTGGGAGGCCGAGGTGGATGGATCACCTAAGGTCAGGAGTTCGAGACCAGCCTGGCCAACATGGTGAAACCCCCTCTCTGCTAAAAAGTGCAAAAATCAGCCAGGCGTAGTGCCGCCCACCTGTAATTCTAGCTACTCTGGAGGCTGAAGCATGAGAATCGCCTGAACCCAGGAGGCAAAGGTTGTAGTGAGCCGAGATCATACCACTGCACTCCAGCCTGGGTGACAGAGCGAGAAAAAAAGATAAATAAATACTTTAAACTGGTGATGTGCATAGCTGTCTTCCTCCATCAAGGTGATTCATTTCCTGAGAGCAGGAACAATGTTTTCCTTATCCATGTATCCACATGTGACACCAATAGGGAGCTTTGGATGTAGTAGATACTCAGTAAACATAGGTTGAGGTGAACTTTGAGAATTTGAGAAGGGGCCTATGTGAAACAATGAAACCACCACAGGCTGTGGAGCCAGGAGTCAGCTTGGAATCTGCCTCTGATACTTAGCAGCCATGAGATTCCAAGCCAGTTAATTTAGCCTCCTGAGCAGCTTTGTCTTCTAATATAGGAATAACAATGCCTATCAGGCAGGCGCTGAGGGTTGGCTACCCTAATACCCATTTCCAATCCATTTCACCCTTGCCTTCCTCAACTATAAAGAGTAGGAAGCTAAATCCCCAATTTCCCAGCTTCTCTTCCGCTGGGAAATTTATGGGCCATAGCTCTTGCCAATGAGACAAAAACAGAAACAGTTGAGGGGTTCCAGGAAGGCTTTGTTCACACACTCTAGGTAAAGTAAAATGTCAGCCCGATGCCTAGAGGTACAGCACCCACTCATGGTTATGAGGCCAAAACAGGAAGACAATCACCAGAGGGCAAAGGAAGATGGAGTGAAAGCCACAGTCTGGGACCTGTAGGGGCATCACTGAGAATGGATTCGACAGCTGCCTCCCTCTGGCTTCTTCTTATCTGGTAGAAATTATCCGTATTTGTTTAAGCCACTGAGTGGGATATTTCTATAATTGATCCCAAATACATTCCTAAGTGGCCCCTCTACCTTATAGGATTACTGTAAACACTACATGTAAGTAATTTATGTCAAGTGTTTTGTACAGAACCTAATGCATCATAAGCATTCGATGAGAGGTAGCTTTTAACAGCACGAGATGGAGTGTGGCATTGCTGGGGGACAGCAAGGGGTTCTGGAGCATGGGGCGGGTGAGAATTTCAAACAAGACACTGGAGCTAGCAGCAGGGAATGGAAAAGGAAGGACCTTATAAGCCACATTAAGGACAGGAATATGTCCTGAGAGCAACAGAAGGGAGTGAGCTGAGGAGAGAGAATGGGACTGGATGTGCTTGATGATCTCATTCTCTGAGCTCCTGGAAATGAAATCCGCCCTTAGCATCCATCCACACCTTACCCCCACCCCACAGGGCTGGAGACTTTGCAAGAACTCATGAGGTCTCACATAAACTGTTCCCAAACCAGGCTCCTTTAAAAACTTTTTTTCATTTCAGGCTTCTCTTAAAGTCTACTCTGACCTTAATGTATCAGTATCCCACTGTCTAGTGGTCTAGGGCTGGGTACACACCCCCAAAAACCACCCCCTCTGTGGCTGGATCCCCAATATTGCTCCCAAGTGCTAAAAACCTGTCTCTACTTCTTCTAGGTATCTGCCTTTGGTGTCTCATTAATCAACAGCCCAGAGCTTCATAGATAGTGGCCTCTTGGGGCCTTAGCTAACAAAATATGGGGCCAACCTGTCTTCTCCCCCTTCCAGGTCTACTTTCTGAGTTTACATATCCCTAGAGTCACGTTCCCATATGTGAAATGATGGATGCTAATTCTCTGGGATATTAGTATCTCATAACACAAAATCAAATCATGGTCAAGTAAGTTGGTAAAATATGAGGTTAAACAGAGTTAAACAGATTTTTTTTTCCTACATGACTTGTCAGAGCTTCTATAATATTACTTCATATATGTGAATATATATAGAGAGATATATATAGTGCAGCATTTCCCATACTTGTTTGTCTGCAAGTCTCTCAGTCCAAGAATATCTCAGGGGCTAGTGCTCCATGGGACATATTTGGGGAAATCCTGTCTTAGAAAAGCACATTTCTGAATTCCCGCCTATAGCGGAACACCCCTCCCCCGCCCCTAAATATTCTCTCCACTCTACAGATTTTCCCACGTTCCTAGTCACAGACTGGCCCTTACTTTTCTTCTCACACAGACACCCACCACCACCAGCCTCAAACCTAGATTCCAGGCCCACTGGTTTTTTGCCACTCCGTGAATAAGTCATGGTCCTCCCACCCCCAGGCCTTTGCACAAGTGATGCTCCCTGCTTGGAAAGTCCTTCCACCTCTACTCCACCAGGGAAGCTCTTGTTGCCATTTCAAGACCTGACTTGAATAGCATACCCACTGTGAAATTCTCCCCAGTTATTCAGGGCCAAGTTAATTACTCCCACCTTTATGGTTCAAGAGAACTTTGCAATTACTCCTGCTGCAGCATTTATTACATTGGTTATACCGGCAGGCTCATCTTCCTTTCTGAGCAAGCTATTAATCCCCCATGTAGTGTTTTTCCGTAAGTCTGCTCCACGTAATCAGCAGATCATGAGTAAGCATAAGTTTTATGAATGAATGAACAAACAACCACATGGAAGTCCACAGGGACTTGCTTCTCTATATCTTTATCAAGGATGTTATGGATTAAGGTCAGACTCATTACCACTGCAGATATCAAGGTCCCACTACAAGCCCAAGGAACAGGATCAGATGCTAAACTCCTGCAGCCCTCAATTACTTTGTTGTTTAAAGTGGAAAAAATAAATAAATTTATGTTAATGGCTAACAAAGTAGAAGAAAGCAATTCTAGTTTTAATATTAAACTGTAACATCAACAGTCAATCAGTATTTTACATGCCATGTGAGTGATAAGGATTACCTTGTCTCTGGTCACTCTCTACAGGTCGTCTTCCAAAAAAATGGGTCTCCTGCAAATATCCATGGAAACGAGCCACTGCTGAATACGCAAGGCAATCAATTCCAGTCAGTTACAAGACTTGTACCCCAGCCTCACCCACACCAATTACACTAGGGAAAGGACAAATGCTTCCCCAGCCGTGGACACTGTGGTGGTGAATCATGTCATAAGCTCACTGCATCACACCAATCACAACCTCAAGGTTGGACCCCAGCCCCCTAATCCTGCCAAGAAAGGCACTAATGCCTCTGCAATCACAAACACTTGGCTGACAGGATAGGCACAGAGGCAAGATCCTGCCAGATCATTTTGCTATCAAATCCCAGCCCTTAGAGATGGGTACAAGGGTTCATGCCTGTAATGCCAGTGCTTTGGGAAGCTGAGGCAGGAGGACTGATTGAGGCCAGGAGTTCAAGACCAGCCTGGGCAATACAGTAAGACCCAATCTCTACAAAAAATAAAAAGAAAAAAAAATTAGCTAGACATGGTGGTATGCACCTATAGTCCCAGCTAGTTGGGAGGATGAGGTGGGAGAATTTCTTGAGTCCAGGAGGTCAAGGCTGCAGTGAGTTATGATTGTACCACTGCACTCTAGCTTGGGCCATAGGGTGAGGACCTCCCTGTCTCAAAAAAATTAGAAGAAATAAAATAAAATCCCAGTCTCTGATCTTGCTAGAAGATGGGCTGTTGCTCCCAGAATCTAGTTCTCCCCCCAGAGATGGATTCCCAACCCTGCTAGAGGGAGGCATGCTGCCCTGGAATACCATGGGTAATAAGGGGTCAGACACCTGCTCTGGCACCTGGCAATGATCTCTCTGGCCATTTTCCCTGACAGAGCCACCAAAATGTGCCAACAATTTGTGTATTTGGTGAGGAGGAAAATTGGGCTTGTTTGGTTGGTTGTTCCCCTCTCTTCTTTGGTGAGAGAAGTGCCAGGTACACTAAGGAATTGGTAGCCAACAAAAGTGTGAAAGCTGATGTAGGGGCAATACCACCCAAACAGCTACTATCACCCTAAGAGCTGGGGACCACATTCACCATCTCCACTTCACATTCAATTTATTCATGCTGGCATTCACTGTCACTCACAACCACCAGCATAGCACATCACAACAGAGCAGAGCTAGACTGGACGCTCCCCAAGAAATTCAGGAGCTCTCTGAATATATAACAGGGAAGGAGTTGCAGAAGGCCGACTGGACTTCTAGACTTTGTACTCCTACTGACAAATAGAGGAGTTGATCTTTTACACTCTCAATGACTCTGGCAGTTAATGTGCACCTCAGACTATGAAGTTGGACTCTGAATGTCACATATGGAATCCCCAAGCAATATGATACTGTGGAGGGAATGAAGGTAGCAAAATAATGATAATAACAATTATTTATTCAGCATCTACCATGTTCCAGATCCTGTACTTAGCATTACTAAATGTTATTTATTTTATCCCAAAATAGCACTTGGATATTGCTCTTCCATTCTACGAATGGAGAAACTGAGGCTCAAGGAAGGTAAGTTACTAGCTCGAAGTAAAAACAGCAGTGAGTGGCCGGGTGTGGTGGCTCAAGCCTGTAATCCCAGCACTTTGTGAGGCCAAGGTGGGCGGATCATGAGGTCAGGAGATCAAAACCATCCTGGTCAACATGGTGAAACCCCGTATCTGCTAAAAATACAAAAAAAAATAGCTGGGCATGGTGGCGCGTGCCTGTAGTCCCAGCTACTTGTGAGGCTGAAGCAGAAGAATCACTTGAACCCTGGTGGCAGAGGTTGCAGTGAGCCAAAATGGTGCCACTGCACCCCAGCCTGGGCGACAGAGAGAAACTCTGTCGCCAAAAAAAAAAAAAAAGCAGTGAGTTAAAACACGTACCTCTCTGAATCCAAAGTTCTTGAGTCTCCCTAAAATTGTAGCTGCTAGTATTAAAATAGTCACGGTCAACTTACTAGAATAGGAGTTTGGGGGAGTTTTTGCCACAAAATTCAAATAACTGAATACCAGGGCAAAGCCCAAACTTTATCATCTTCCAACTGACTTTTCACATGGGAGATTGTTGTACATCATTTCCATGCATTGGATTTACATGAATCCATGAACCAAACTGCCTCCTTAAGTGTCTTTTTCAGGATGATAATTTAATCAGTGTAATCTTTATCTTTTTCTTTGTTGAAATCCAAATGATAGTGCACATCTAAATATGAACAGCAGACATGAAGGAAGGGAAACAGGAAGAGCAACAGCAAAGTCAACCAGAGATCTAAAAATGGGAAAAACTGGCCTTCACAAACATGTAAAATATGCAATTACGAATGCACGAAAACTTCTACTTCAAGATAGAGAAAATATCTCTGCCGATGTTAATTTGGTTGATGACTCATGTTGAAATAACATCTGTTTACAACTCAGTGTTCTTGTCCACACCGTATTCCTTGCATCTTTCTTTAATTCAGGTCATTCTTAACACGTCCCTCAACACATATCACTTCCCAGGTTTCTAGGGTGGGCTACTTCCATGTTTCTGTCACCACCACTACTGATGAGGTTTCTGGCCCTTCCTCTAAGTTCCTTGAGGGCAGGGTCCTTGCTCTATCTTTCTTTCCTAGCATGCAACTAATACATAATGAAAAGCTGGATTACCCACATTGAATTTTTTCATCTTTATAAATTAGTATTCAGATAAATGAAATTTAAAACTGGAACTCAAGATCATGATTAGTTCAAGTTAATGTTTTAATCTATCTACAGAAGGCTGTGCAGTTGCAGGTAGCAATACCCAGCTACAAAACCCCAGACGGGCCTACCTCGAAACTGTGTAAATTACAGCCACTTACATGGAACCAACTACATCTCAAATTCCTGCCCAAGAGAAAGTTGATTGTGTTACCTTTCTGTATGTCATAAAACAAAAACTTTTAAGTCCCAGAAGTTTCTCAAATGATGTCAGTGGCTTAGTGTCATTTAGCACATGTTGAGCACACTCTTTCTTTAGTTTTAAATGGTCCTAAATAATTCCAACCTCACCATTTTCTAAATGGTCTTCCTCTTTCTGGATTCTCCTGAAATGTGTTTTTAAGATCTGGGACTTTCTCCTAGAGTTGTGTGACCTTAAGTTACCATTTAGCATCACTGACTCAGCTCTCTCTGCTTGAACATCTACAAACTCTGCTTTCGTGTGAGAACACACAGAACTCAAGCACATGCCAAGACAGAGGTTGGCAGGACTTGTGCTGGGCTGATCCAGGTAGTAGCAATCGGCTTTGGAGATTCCAAACATGAGTCCTGTAGACCACAGAATATTTCATTCTTGAATAAGTTAAGTCCTTATGGGGTGGTTGAAAATCTTATACATCCAATGTGAGCCAATCATAAAAGATCCAACTTCCTATGAAGAAAAATTGGTAGAGTGGTAAATATAAGGAAGATCAGACCCTATTCTAAATCTTACTTGAGTTGTGGACAGCACTAACAACTGTGAGTAAATGTAGAAAACAGAAGGGAGACCAAGTGCAAAGAAATTACTCCCAGAACCTTGGGGTGCAAGGAATCATGCCAGGATCCTTTCTGAAGTCTTGTTTTGCTGAGTCAATATTAGTTACTTCTGAGGATGTCCTAGAAGACTTTCTTTCCCGTTAGTTCCATTTATTTCCCCAACGCTACAGAAGAATGTCAAAACACAGGCAATTATTCCAAGGTCTGAAAGTCTCAAGTAACAGATCTTACTGCCACATCCATTCTCTTGAAACATGAATTTCATTATGCCATTCCCTTTTCCAGGACTTACGGCATCTCCCTCCTACTCTCACATCAATCAATCAATCAGTTCATGCTACTCAGCATCCTGTTTGGTTCATAGCCCTCTGCTACACACAGGAAAAACCAAGTCATTCATTTTTTTCATTCATTCAAAAAACGTTTGCTGAGCACCTCCTAAGTGACAGAAGCCATGCTGGGCACTGGAGGGAGCATAGACGGATAAGGCATGGCCCCTGCCCTAGAGAAACTCAAACTTTCCTGGGGTTTGCAAAGGGGTAAACAACAATTACAACACACTGTGATAAGCTGACACTAAAAATATGTTCACAGAACCCCGCAAAGCCCTAGAGAAGGCATAGTAGAGAAGAAAACACATCAGCTGGGCTGTGAGGGATGAGCAGGCATTCACCAGAGGACACAGTAGGAAAAGGGTACCCCAGAGGAAGGGAATAGCGATGTGCTGTGTTGACCTAAGTCAAACATGGGAAATAATGAGAAAATCGGGCTAGTACTATACATCATTCAGTGATTAATTATGTGATAGGTATTACATGTAAGTTTTGGGATAGTAGAAATCAAGAAATCAGAACCTGGGATAATAAGAGAAAACCTCAGTCTTTTTCCAAGTTATTTCACTGCTCTCCCCAGGTAGAATGGTGAGGGGCAAAGCACACACATCTGAGAGAGAGATCTGAGTCAGAATCACAGAGCCACTAAAAAGTAGGTCAAGTAGTTTGTAACAAAATTAATAATGCAGGAATTTTCAGTCTCCCCCAACTCACTCATTAAAACAGCTTCTTGCTAGTCTTCTTTCCCCTTATATCCAAGGAAAGTCTATCTCTTTGAGACCAGTGATTTCGGGCTTTGGAATGCAGAGTCATGATGGGGCCTGGAGATAAATAGAGGCCCACAAGCTAGGACTGGGGCTGATGAGATGCTTGGAGCTCAAGCAGGTGCAGGGTGAGAGAAGTGGGGGAGACCACAAAAAGTTGAGGATTCCTCTTTCAGGCATTCTGGAAACCCAAGGAAAAATTCAATTATTCTGAAACTCTTTTTTGGTTATAGATGGATGTGGTTTTGTTGTTGTTGTTTACTTTGTTCTGTTTTGATTTTTAACCAAAACACTATCTGAGACTGGCTACACAGTTCATGGCTTTAGAAGCACACATCCCATTAGCAGTGTAACGACGGATGTTAATTCATCCTCTCCACTTTGCTTATCCGCAAAATGGGAACCTACGTATCGAAGAGATTTCATGGAGATGAAAAGAAATAATTAATGTAGACTCCTGGTAATCAAAAAGGATACTTTCTTTTCCACTGCTACTCATGCCCTTTCATTCATTTATTCAATTCATAAATTTTGATCACCTGCTACTGGTACACACTCTGCTAAATTCCTTTTTTGCCTATAGAAATCTTGCCCATCTTAAGCACTCTTTTTTTTTTCTGTCCAGCACCCTTTTCCCTCTTCTTAAGGAAATCTCCCCATCCTGGGGTTGCCACAAGCTGGCCTGTCATGGTTTTTCTCCTCGGCCTAATACCTTTTCCGTGTGGTGGGTCCATCACCCCAGACAGGCCAACCAGAGTGATGGCTCAGGCTTTTTCAAAGTGGAGCTGAGAGAATGACTTTTTTCCCTCTGGACTTAAAGCTTTAAAGATGTAACCATAAGCAGCTAAGAGCCTTAATTCCAGCCACCAGTTTAGAAAATCCTGAGAGGATGAAAAAAATAGAAGACAAAAAAAAAAAAAAAGAAACCAAACCAAGCTTCTGCTTCAGTCATGCCCTGCTCCAACCCCAGCCTCCCTAGGGCCTGATTATATGAGTCCATAAATGTAACCCTATTTGCTAAGTTAATTTAAGGTGGTTTTCTCCAGGTGCTAATCAAAGAGTTAGAGTTAACACAGTATCTTCCCAGACCTCGTTGAATTCCCCATCTCCTTATTCTTTAGGCCAGGCAGACATCCTTGGAGCATGATTGCCGACGCTATACAGCTTGCCTCTGACAATGTACATTTACCATTGCTGCATAACTCTTCTTCCCAAACACCATGCTTCTTCATGCCACAGGCCTCATTACTAATCATGTAGTAGAAACTCACTAAGTGTGTTGAGATAAAACAAACACCAACTTAACTATAAAAGCTAGAAAGAGTCTTAGAGAATCGGTTTAAAATTTTCTGGAAACTCAGTAACATATAGTGATTTTTTTTTTCTTTCTCTAACAAACATTCCCTGGGAGGAAGCAGAATGATGGCCACATAAATGTGTACTGCAATTCTTCTGAGTTACCATAAAATAGCATAATATCAAAACAGTTCATGGATAAAAGTGTATGTGTATAAATGCACCCAGCCCTATCTTATTATAAGGGAGTATCACACTCAGGATTCCTCACTCTGAATGTAATTAATTATCTCCAGAGACACAAAAGCATAACATATAATTTAAATTTTATGTGAATTTAGCAATAGATATTAAATCCTTAAGCACGCATACCTTTTAACCCAGCAATTCTGTTTCTGGCAATGTGCCCTAAGACAAGAATTTGGAAGTGTTTAGAGATTTAGCCATATTCGTTTTTATTCAAACATTGTGAAAAACTGCGAGAGATTGAAAAATACCAAGTAATCCATTCATAGGGAATTAGAGAAATTAATGACCTATTCATACAATGGGATTCTATTTGGAAAAAAAAAAATCACATTAGAGAATAATACTTGCACTACTTTAAGTGAAAAAAATTAGGTTGAAAATGACATATGTATGGAATGGTCCAATTTTGTATGTGTATATTTAAATGTACATAGGCATACACATGAGTGAACTGGAAGAAGAGACACCATAATGTTAATAGTGTATATCTCTGGGTTGCAGCATTATACATGAGTTTCACTTTCTCTTTTTTGCTTATTTTTATTTCGGGAGTTCTCCACCATAAACATATATTTACGTAATTAGAAGGAAACAAGAATGAATATTTTGTAAATATACAGGAAATTGTTCTAAGAAAACATCTAATCCAAATTCCTCATGTTGCAGAGGAGGAAACTGAGGCCCAGAGCAGTTCTATAGCTTGTCCAAGGTCCCTTGAGTTAGCAAATGACAAAATTAGCACCCTACGCTCCAGGCAGGGTACTTTCAATCCCTACCATGGGTATTGTGTTTTAAAAGTCCAGCTAGCCGGGCACGGTGACTCACGCCTGTAATCCCACACTTTGGGAGGTCGAGGAAGGTAGATCACCTGCGGTCAAGAGTTCGAGACCAGCCTGGACAACATGGTGAAACCCCATCTCTACTAAAAATACAAAAAATTACCTGGGCATGGTGGTAGGCACCTATAATCTCGGCTATTTGGGAGGCTGAGGCAGGAGAATTGCTTGAACCTGGGAGGCAGAGGTTGCAGTGAGCCAAGATTGCACCACTGCACTTCAGCCTGGGCAAAATAGAAAAAGTCCAGCTAACTTCATTTAACTCTGCATTTGGAAAGGATCATTTTAAAACAGCACACTCATATACGGGAATGATAACAAACAGAAATACACCCTTGAATTTCATCTCATGCTTGGGTTTCAGTGCTTTACAAAAATAGTGCTGGCATTACCTCCTGGCATTGTATTATAGGATGGGATTTATTATGAAACTGGGACCAAATTCTTCAGTTTGGAACAATTAATAGGCATAGTATAGGTTTAGAATTAGTGAAGTCATATTTTTGCAGCTGCTGTAGTTCTCAATTCTTCCACAGCTTAATTTGCTACCTTTGTGATTTTAACAAATGGAAAGATGTGTGTTCATTTATAATAATTGGCTATATGCTTCCACTAGATTACAAAAATTTGATGATTTTCAGGAATCATAACAGACCATGACCTATAAATTCAATTTCCAATGGTAAAAATCTCCTGACCAGAGTGGATGTTGATGACGAACTAATAATGTGTTCTGTAACAATCTGTTTTGAGCACTGAATTGACCTGTAAGTGTTCCAGATACTGCCTGATGAAAATGGGTTTTATTATTTTCCATTAGCAGCTGCTACAGCAAAGTGAACCACCAGTCCATAAGGGAAATAAAAGTGTTTCCCTCTTCTCAGTCACCTCCGCTGCAAATGTAAACAAAACTTCCTTCTTCTTCCTTTCCCTCCTCCCACCTCTGAAATCTCTACTTTCAAGGACCATGGCTGGCGAATGCTGCCTGAGTACTGTGGCATCTAATTAAAATACAATGGGGCACCTACTATGTGCTCAGCATTTTGCTGAAGTGGTGCAAGGGTGAATGGAGAGCTCACACAGGGAAGCAAATCACTGGAAAAAGTGGTTCCTGCCTTCAAAAATGTCATTAGACTTGCCAATCAGTTCTTTTCATTAAAATAACAACAGTAGTTTCTTTTACCATTGTAGTGGTCTGCTTTATTCTTCTTGTTTCTTGCGTTTATAAAAAGTTATTCAGTGCTGTCTTTTCTTCTACACAAGTCTTCTTTCCATTTTTGGCATTTGTATCCTGTAAAATTGTGCTCTTTTTGGCAAATATATACATGCAGAAGGGAGGGGGGCATCCGCAACCATTTAAAGAAATTATTTCTCCAAGGATTTTTTCCATTTCCTCCCAGAGAGACAGAGAAAAATCTCACCAAGGTGTCATACAAAAACAAACAAACAAAAAACCCTCCACATACCCCTCCTCTTCTGGTATTTTTCTTCCTGCCTGCTAAATGAAGGATTGACCCAATGTTCCCTTCCCTGCCCTTTCCTCTCTCACTGCTGTCTACTGTCTCCCTGGATGATCTCATCTAATTCCACAGCTTCAACACTCACATAGTACATGTGATTCCTAAATCCCTCTCTCATCACGACCTCTTTTTCCCAGCTCAGAGTCTGCATTCTCAGCTGTCTGCCAATCCTCTCCACTCAGACGAATCCAGGATACCCCAAGCTAAAAAGTGCAAAGCCAAAACCTGTGTGTCCAACGTGTGTTTCCCTGTTTCTGCTCAGGGTACCATTATCATCCCAGTCTAGATCAGACAGGCAGACATCTTTACCTCTCTCTTCTCTCATGCCCTTTACTCAAACCTATCAGTTCTCTCTGTGACTTCATTGATATCATCCCTTTCTTTCCATCTTCTCTCCCACTGTCCTAGTTAAAGCCTATTATACTCATTGGACTTTTACCACAACCTCCTAACTTCCCTACTTTAAGTTTTTCTCTACTCTAATTCACTTTATACATTACTGACAGATTAGCACAAATGCTAAAGTGTAGTTCTGACGATGCCTTCCGACCACTCGCAAACTGTCCATATCCACTGCTTACTTACACAAGAAAGTACAAACTTAGAGAAGGCCTTCCATGGTTTGGTTGCTACTGACTTTGTTAGCCTTACTGCCCACTATGCATTGGAACATTCCCATATTTCCACTAAGCAAGACTGTTCACAATAAACAACACAGGCTCTTTATTCTCCTTTCATTAATTTTCTTTCACATTATTCCCTCACCCCGAATGCCCTTCTTCCTTCGTAGTGACATTTCAAAATCCACTTTACACATTCAGACCCGCTCAGATATCATTTGATGCCTGTGACGGCTTCTCCCTTAGTTGTACACTTTTTGAACTTTCATACTGTACGAGTGAATTAATTCTGACTTCAAGTGATACTACCCACTTCACATAAAGTAGAAGGATCTGACACTGGTACATCTACCTCCATTTCATCCTTCCCAACCTTTGTCCTGTTTTGTCATACATTTGACAAAACACGCATTATAAATCTCATAATACATGATTATTAATTTTGTGTAAGCATTTCGATCATCTGTTAAAGACACCAAAATAAGAAAAAACAAGTCTTTATGTTTACTCACAGTCTTATCTGTTTTGTGTGGCTATAATAGAATACCTGAGATTGAGTAGTTTATAAATAAAAGAGGTTTGTTTAGCTCATGGTTCTATAGGCTGAGGAGTTGAAGGGCATGGCCCTGGCTTCTGGCAAGGTCTTTTATGCTTCATAACAACATGGCAGAGAAGGTCAAAGGAGACGCAAACATGTGGAAAGAGACAAAACCAGAGGGGTGTCCTGGCTTTCTAAAAACACACTCTCATGGGAAACTATCCATTTCCATGAGAACTAATCCAGTCAATCTTGTCAGAGCCAGAGCTCACTCACTACCACAAGACTGCAACCAAGCCAGGTCCAAGGAATCCACCCCCACAACCCAAACACTTCGCACTGGGCCCCACTTCCCAGCATCACCACATGGGGATCAAATTTCAACATGAGTTTCTTGGGGACAAACTATATCCAAACCATAGCACCCACATATTTCAAAGCACCCACATATTTCAATTTCTAATGCATTTAATCTGCACTAATTTTACACCACCACTGAGGCAAATCCCTCCAAACACTCTACCAAAAGCCCCATGAATTATGATGTTTTCTAGTCTGGCCAGCAGGAGCAGGAATAATATCAGCCCTGTGAGAACTCTGAAGATGATTTCTTCTGCTTCTTTCAGGTGGTTCTTTCTCCAGCCTGAAGATATTTTTCTCACAAGCATGCACTGATTAGTATTTAGCTGAAGGCTCAAGGAGGACCCTTGGCAGGTCTCCAGAGTCCTCTCTCTGTACAACCCTCTCCTTTACAGCAACCTACCTGCAACTTCTAGTTGCTCTTGGAAGTAAATGCTCTGCGCCGCCAAGTGAAAATAGCACTCAGGCAAAAGTTTTCTCAGCAAGGCAATTTACTTCTATAGAAAGGTGGGTCTCATGGATGGAGCAGTGGCACGAGCACACTGGACAAGGGAGGGGAAACGGGTCTCATTCCTAACGCAGCTAGTACCCACTGCTGTGTCTTTCCCCTATTGGCTAGGGTTGGACCACACAGTCTAAGCTAATTCTGACTGGCTATTTTAAAGACAGCAAGGGTACAGGCCGGAGTGGCGGAGTGAGTAGTTTTGGCGGGAGGGATGGTTACAGAGCAGGTGACAAAGGATGACTAAGGACAGAGCAGGTGACTAAGAATGACTGAGGACAGAGCAGGTGATAGAGGCTAAGAGGGAGTTGTTTACTGAAACCGGTGCAAAGAGACATAAAGAACAAGGAAGTCAAACTTTAAAATGGAAAACGAAGTACAGGGAAGCTGAACATACTGACATATTAGTTCTTTGAAGAGGGACTCAGAAATCATTGTACTTAATAATTTTCTCCCTCTTGAATTTTAAAGCTAAACTCTGAAGAGGAATTTACTGTATCCTACATTGCCTTGGCCTCCTCAACTCAAGGTAACTGCCAGGCTTTGCCTAGGTTTCCTCTCCCCTCTCATGGCCTGGAAACTCTCTCCAGGGAGTAAGTCGGAATAATCACAAAACTCAGTCACCTCATTTGTTGCCCATCTCTCAGGAATCACTGAGGTCTAAAGTCTTGAAAACTGTTTTGTTTTGTTTTGTTTTGTTTTGTTTTCATATATTTGATCCATCTTTTCAGTTGTTTCAAACAATAGGGTAAATTCAGTTCGTGTTGTTTCCCTCTTGGCTAGCAGGTGAAGTTTTGTAAAATCACAAATTTAACGATCCCTTTCAACTCCCCTTACTTGGAAGAAGTTTCTGAACCAGTTGGACCCAATTGACAATTTCAAAGAAGATCCAGGTGCCAGAAACAAGTAGCATACCTCATATATAGTGCCAAAACAAGGTCTAATCCTATCTGGGGATTCCATGGTCAAGTTCTCAATGGCAACTTTTCTCCAAAAAAAAAAAAGTACATAGCTAAAAGAAAAGAACTTTTGGAGACATATCCAGAACAGAGCTTTGAGCACCCAAATCTATGAGATTCCTCTGTATGATCTGAGAACTTGAAGATTCACTTCCTTCATTACAATGAACATTTACATACTACTTTTTTCAATCACTCTTTCAAACATGTATACAAGTGGATATCATACTTGTGATACATCTATTTTCATAAACTGGAATCCAGAAAAAAAATGATATTCTGTATATAGGGTTTATACAACGAAAGAAAGAAAACCTTCCTTCATTCCTTTACTAATTATTTTACTTTTTTCTTTTTAACTTTACACTTTAGTTTCCTTTCTTGAGAAATCCAAAATTTCTAATTTCCTAACTTTTTCCCCACGCATGCCTGGGGTTGTTATAGTGAGACAGTAGCATTCACAAATACACCCTCTCAGATTCTATCCCTATCTCTCTGCCCTTATCCTATACTAAGCCAGCTTCGTAGACATCAAAAGATATATTCCTTCAGTGAAGGAATCAAGGAAAGAAAGAACTGAATTTTTTATTTCTGCTTAAATGAAAGGGGTAAATTCACCTGAACTGGGAGGAGGCTTATCTGTAGGAACCTTCTAATCTTTTCTAAACATAGAAACAGAACAAAGAGAAAATGTAGGCCAATTTTACATTATAATGGAGGATTGGTGGAAAAATTTGGGCTGAGAAAAAGACATCAGACATATTTCCATTTTGAGTTTTATAAAAATAGACTGAAATTATATCTGATAAATGATAGTGAATCCACAATTGATCACTTACCTAAGTTGGTATCTGCCACATTATGGCCCCAGTACTCTGGTGTACAGATATGAATTAGAGAAATTCTCATTTAGCATTAAATAACACTGGATTACATAGTGAGATGGTTATTCCCTTTTCATTCTCATTTATTCTCTGATTACATCAGATGAGAGAACTGGTTGTTGTTAGTATCTTAACTTCTCCAACACTTGCTGATCTTTTTTATGCAGAGAAAAAGAAGTCTAGAACATTAGGCAGAAGAAAATTCAGCTAGAATGTTAAATTCTTTTTAATATTCTTTGAATTT
>NW_012115466.1:698815-704536 GCF_000951035.1 Colobus angolensis palliatus
AGAATCACTTGAACCCAGGAGGCTGGAGGCTGAGACAGGAGAATCGCTTGAACCCAGGAGGTGGAGGTTGCAGTGAGCCAAGATCGCACACTGCACTCCAATCTGGGCGACAGAGAGAGACACTGTCTCAAAAAAAAAATAAATACACACTGTGCACATGTACCCTAGAACTTAAAGTATAATAAGCAAAAAAGGAAAGAAAGAAAGAAAGAGAGAGGGAGGGAGGGAGGGAGGAAGGAAGGAAGGAAGCAGAGAGAAAAGAAAGAAAATTTCGGTTAAATAGGAAAAATAAATTCAAGAAATCTATTGCACATCAAAAAATAAAATAAATAAATAAATAAAACATAATATCTCAGTTATACATCAAATGTACTACATACCAAATTCTAAGACATTGGAGATAACCAACACATTACTCTAGTACCTCATTAATCGACTGATAACATATATGGATGCTGTACAAATAACATGCAATTTTTAATCAGTTTGACAGGTTTCAAACTCAATTGAAAACTCCTGAAAACCATTCTCTCTCATCTACTGCTTTCATGCTGTGAATCTAGGAAAAAAGAACCATGATAGAGACTTTGAGTGCACAAAGCCACAGGCTCCCGCCATCTTAACTAGAAGATAAGGTATAAATGTTAAGAAAGATGAATAGCAGGAAAAGACAGCCAGTGGAGGCATGCTAATTATAACTCCCTTATGGCTTCAGAAAAGGGATGAAGGGTTTTACAGATGAGGAACTTGAAACTGGAAAAAGCTGACTAACCTGCCCAAAGTTAACATATGCTAAGTGTTAAAATTCAGATTCTAGCCCAATTCTCTTGCTTGCGGGAACCCATACACCATACTGTCCCCAGACTCCGACATTTCCACTGTCGGTTGTACAATGCCAGATGGTTTCAACTTTTAGACTCTCCAAATATTTATAAATGACAGTTGTGTGGACTACACAGTTCAAGTGGCCTAGTATTGATGCTCTGAGGAATTTTAAATTTTTTATCTGAGTTTTTGGTGGTGATGGTGGTGATGTTCTTTTGATGTTCTTAATGTCTGGGTTTAGGTGTGGGCCTCTGATTGTGGAGGAATCATATTTCTGCATAAAGTATGTTCATTCAAAGGAACTCCTTTCTCTACCTAATTGCTTAATAATATGTCTTGAGTAACAGCATTACCTCAGGACTGAAATGACATCACCCCAGGTTTACCAGGCTCTTCTGAGTCAGGAATGAAGGTCTGAGAACTAGGAGTGAGGAGAACATGTTTCCACTAGAAAGCCACCGCAGTGGTTCTGCATTCAAACTAACTTGATTAGTGCCACATTTTCGTTTGCTACTACTTTGCTGAGAATTTCAAGGCAAAATCACAGTGTGTTTAGAAAAAGGCAGAGAAGGAAAGAACAGAAAGAAAGGAAGGAAGAAGGTAAGAGGAAGAAAGGGAGGGAAGAAAGGACAGAGAGAGGGAAGGAGGGAGAGGACAGGAAAAAAAGAAAAGGAAAGTGAGAGAAAAGATAAAGTCCTATTCAAGATTTCAGCGTAAAAGGGAAAATCCCTAGGATCACAGCCAGTTGTCATGGGAGAAATTTTTCTTCCTGATCTATTTTTGGCAGTCAGTTCAACTTCATGCATCATTGTTTTACTTATGGCATGTACAGTAGCTAGAGAGAAACCCATAATATCTTTTCTGTCTGGTGGAAATCTTATATTCCTATGCACAGTGACAAATGGCTTGATTACAACAATTTTTTTTTCCTCTGGGCATCACAGTGTTTTAAATATCTCTAAATCTGTGGAACACATTTAAAAAGAATAGGGTTCTTACAACATACCAAACACAGTAACCATGGTACAAATTAGCGCAGAGCATCAAACAGTTGGGGTAGCATCATTTTTACAGAGGCTGTCAATGAATACAAAGCCGGGAATATGAGGAATGTGAACAAACAGAAGATAACCAGGCTACAGAACATAACCAGGCTACAGAAACATCCATTTTGAGGAATTCATTTCCTTAAGGAAAGAATAAGAAGAATAATGTGCAAATATTTAAGTAACGGCAGAAAATTAGATTTAATCATGGGAAAAAATAATTACAGATGGCTTAACTCAGCTTAAGATTTTCACCACTTTATCCTTTATTTTCATCTTAACCTCCTGGAAAAGGCCATGTTTTGTGGCAGTAGCGTTTCAATCACACCAATTCCCTGCTCAGTTGTTTTTATCCTTTAGTGGAGATTTTTTAAAAATATGAACTCTTCACAGGAAAATATCTGCGACATTAGAAACTGACTCACGTTTCCTAGTTTTTCATGAAACAATGACATTTTCTTCCCTTTGATGCTCTCATCTAACTCCACAGGAAATTTTACTACCGAGCCGCTTTCATCTCTCCCGGTTTGAAGATAAATGATCCTTGGTCTCCTTTAGACCTGCATAAATCACAAAGCAATCTACTAAGAGATGCCTGTGGCAAGCAGCTTCAACTAGAATCAAAAGGACAGTCAGAAATATCCATACTACTTACACAAGGAGTAACCCAGGCAGAGTAATCCAAACACTGCATCCCCTTTTCTTATACATACAAAGCCTGGCACACGGGGGCTGTTGAGAAACATGAATTAGCCCATCTTAGACATAAAGCCTCAGCACAATAAGCGTCTGCTACACGTAACTCAAAGTTCTCTGCCCTTCCTCAGAAGAATGTGGCTTACTGGAAACCAAATTCTTAAAAGGAGTACATCAAAGAAGAAATCCATTTCCTTGGGTTTTTTAAATTATTATTTTGTTTCTCATTACACAGACAGCATTAAAGGAACACCAAGGAAAAGAAAAAAAAGGTTACCACCCATAATCCTACCATCCAATGAATATTTCTTATTTTGTTTTGTTTTGTTGTTGTTTTGTTTTGTTTTCTGAGATGGAGTTTTTGCTTTGTCACCCAGGCTGGAGTGCAATGGTGCAATCTCGGCTCACTGCAACCTCCACCTCCTGGGTTCAAGCAATTCTCCTGCCTCAGCCTCCCGAGTAGCTGGGATTACAGGCACGCACCACCACGCTTAGCTAATTGTTGCAGTTTGAGTATAGATAGGGTTTCACCATGTTGGCCAGGCTGGTCTCAAACACCCGACCTCGGGTGATCCACCTGCCTCAGCCTCCCAAAGTGCTGGCATTACACGCATGAGCCAGCGCACCCAGCCCCAGTGAATATTCCTATTCGCCTGTGAGCATCCATTGTTTTTCCAAAAATAAAATTGCACCAGGTGATTGTATCAGTATGTATTTAACTTGCATCCTGTTGGGCCATGAGACTTTAAAAGATGATATAGGTCAGCTGCAGTGGCTCACGCCTGTAATCTCAGCACTTTGGAAGCCCAAGGTGGGAGGATCGCTTGAGACCAGGAGTTTGAGGTCAAGCAACATAGTGAAATCCCATCTCTACAAAAAATACAGAAATTAGCCTGGCTTGGTGGCACACGTCTGCGGCCCCAGCTACACAGGAGGTTGAGGCTGAATGATCATTTGAGCAGGCGGTCAGGGCTGCAGTGAGCCATGATGGTGCCACTGCACTCCAACCTCGGTGACAGAGTGCAACCCTCACTTCAAAATAAAAAATAAATAAATAAATAAATAAATAAATAAGCCCAGGCTCTGCAGTCAAACTGGATCTGAATCCAAGTTCTGCCATTATCGGTCTAGGAAACCGAGGCTGCTTATTCTCTGTCTCTGGGCTTCCAATTTTATCTGTCTATAAAAATGGGAATGATGCTAGCACTTCCTTCAAAGGGTTATTGTGAAAAGTAAATGAGACAGTGCATGAAAAATCCTTAGTATCACACTTGGCTTATCATAACCACTCAATAGATGTTGACTGCTTTATTATTTATAATAAATTCATTTTTAGCTAATACCATTATGTAAGAAGATAAAAGAAAACCCTTTCATTTCCTGAACAGGGGTGAGATCTAACCTGCAATTTTGCTCATAGTTATGCAACTTCTCCACCCATCTCTTTTCTTTGCAGACTCAGGGTTCGTAGCCACAGCAGATGGTAGTGCAGGATCCTGAGCTCTGATCTCGCATAACAGAAACAGGGTCTGCTCTTGGCCTGGTCAACCAGAACCATAGCATTGAGAGAGAAAACTTAGACATCAGCTATGTCCAACTGCCACAATGAGTCAAACGGAGACTGAGGCGTTGAGAAAGGAACAGATTTGCCCAAGGAAAGGGCTCAACCACAGTCTCCCAACCCATTTGCCTTTGTTCATTGCTCGGGTGCCACTGCAAGTCTGGCCCTGTTTACAGCACATTGTGGCTTTCTGCAGGAATTCATCCCATTAACCTCGCTTCTCAGCCCTGAAGCCTTCCTCGGTCTCCTTGCTTCTGTGCTTCTGCAGTGAGGCCACCTTTTCTGGAAATGCCTGTGATTTCTTTCCACAAGCCTCCAGCCATTCATGTGGCAATGAGGTCAGCTGAAACTAATGATGACGTGTTACATAGAAATAAGTAAAATCTTAGATTGAGCTCAGACAAAACCACATTCAAATCTCAAATGTCATTTTCTTATACTTCAAAAATAAAACATCAGGACCATAAGCCTCTTCTCTATTTACTCTCTTCTCCTTTGTCTTTCAGTTGCTTTCTGTATCTGAGTGTATTTAATTGTGCATTTCTTTCCTTTGGCACTAGAAGGACCCAAAGTTTTCTTTTTTTTTTTTTGAGACAGAGTCTCACTCTGTTGCCCAGGCTGGAGTGCAGTGGCGCAATCTTGGCTCACTGCAAGCTCCACCTCCCGGGTTCACGCCATTCTGCTGCCTTAGCCTCCCCAGTAGCTGGGACTACAGGTGCCTGCCACCACGCCCAGCTAATTTTTTTGTATTTTTAGTAGAGACGTGGTTTCACCGTGTTAGCTAGGATGGTCTCGATCTCCTGACCTCCTGATCCACCGGCCTCGGCCTCCCAAAGTGCTGGGATTACAGGTGTGAGCCACCGCGCCTGGCGCATACTGCGTAATTTCAATCAATTAAGACACAGGTGGGTTTCCCTGGAGGCAGGCACTGACTGAGACAGAGCTGAGGGTCAGGAAGTTCATTAAGGATCAACACCCATGAACGGAAGAAAGAGGAAGGAAGATGGCTGCAGTGCAAGCCGGACAAAATTTCCAGCAGAATTTAGGGAGCACTGAAACAAGTATTACCCATCAAACTCAAAACTCTGTTCCATCAAACTGTCCCACAGTGGGCCCCATGGCCAGGCCTTTTCACCCATGGCTCATCTGGTCCGCAGATGCTGGCTCCCTTAGGAAAGGAGATACCTCAGTGGCAGCAACTCTCCAGCTGGGACAGACCCGGAAGATGCTGAGAGCTGGCATTGGGGCTGCCCCTGCTCCCCGCAGCTACACTGCAAGTTCTTCCTTGAAAGGCTCTCTGGACAGCATGTGTACTTGTCCCCCACAGTTGATCAACCAAATGTCTTTTTTCAAATCATTCTTTGAATCTCAGTTTCCTCATCTGTAAATGGGGTTGATCTGGATTTATAGATCTCAATTTGTATTTCAAAAAAGGTACACTTTGTCCTCCAAAAACACTGTATTATGGCTTCTCTTTCTATATATAATTTTTAACCTTTTAAAACTATAACAGCCAAGTGTGGTGGCTCACGCCTGTAATCCCAGCACTTTGGGAGGCCAAGGTGGGCAAATCACAAGGTCAAGAGATCAAGA
>NW_012115466.1:704586-708540 GCF_000951035.1 Colobus angolensis palliatus
AGCCAGGATGGTCTCGATCTCCTGACCTCGTGATCCGCCCGTCTCGGTCTCCCAAAGTGCTGGGATTACAGGCTTGAGCCACCGCGCCCGGCCAAATTTTTCTAATAGATCATTTCACAGTAGTTACAATTTGACCTAAAACAGGAAGTACTCAGTATTTCATAGTAAAGAAATCTATTCTCAAGAAGAAAATCATAACCTATCAAGGGGCTTTACTGAAGTATGAATAAGCATTTGAATTTCAGTTTATCTACAAATCTATTGCTACTGTTAATCAAAACAAAACATGTTTTTGATAAAAACTGTCACCTGAAGTAATCTTTACAAAAGCTTGAAAAATGGACTGGCCTCAGCCCAGTTGACTAGCTTTACTCCATAGATGTTTGTAGCTTTGCTTTTACACATAAGTGTGTTAAAGTAATACACTTCAGGCTCTGTCCATTTTTGACAGAAGGACCCCAAACTACGTGAATACAAATTTTTTTAGTAGTTTAAAGAAAACTAGTTTCAGAAGTTCCTAATATCCTGCATCCACTAACTCAAATTATCTTAGTTGGGTGTTGCCAAGTAGAAAGAAATGAATAAAAATGATGTGCAATTAACCCAGTTTTACTATGAAAATGCTTCAAAAACGGCACAAAATGCATGGTTCTCCTGAAGAGGCTCACTATGCACTACAGCTCAGTCCGAAGCTCATTTCCACAAGTAGCAAATCAGTGTTTGTTAAGTTAATAAGATGTTTACTGGGTTGACTTTTGTTCTTTTTATAGCAGCGTTGGGTTTGTAGGAAAATCTTATTTCTCATACTTGCTCTTAGAAAGACCCATTCCTTTTGTTCCTCTCCACATGCCCATATTTTTTATCATGCAGATTCATCTACCTATTACCATTCTCAACTCATAGCCAAGGGAAAGAAGCTCCGCCCTGCACATTATACATAAAAGCAATACAGATTTACCACACAACCACTCTGTGCCCAGTACAATACAAGTTGTTATGAAAATGGAAAAACCTGTACTTGACTCTGGGACTTACCATCTACATATTTCCTTGTGACCCGGGTGACTACAGCCCGAGCGATGAGCTCAGTGCAAAGTAGGGCAAGAGGCCTGCCTAAGAAAAACAGTGGGCTCTTTGCCAGGCTTTTCTGCTTTTCGGAGAGTTGGAGCAGGTCAGGGCAGGTCCTCACTTTGAGGAGCCAGGTTCCAAGTCTTTTACATGAGCACCTCCCGATAGTGGCTACCATTCACTGCCCTCTTGCATTGGGCAAAGCTGAGACATTGAATTTTTGCAACAATCTTACCATGTAAGTATTATGGTTCCCATTTTACAGACATGGAAACTGTAGCACAGATAGGTTGAATTGTTCAAGATTAAATAGCTTTAAAAAGTGGCAAACTCAGAATCTGAACTCAGGACACACTCCAATACCAAACTTCTCAATCAGATTCTAGTCACCTGCTTTGCCGGTGTCCTTACTTGAACCTCCACCCTCATCCAGGCCTGCAAAATCCTTCCCACCCATTAACAACAGACTTAATATAAAGCAACAGAGAGCAAAAGCTTTAAGCCAGAATGTAAACCTTAGTTATAGCCATCAACAACCTCTCTTTTACTATTATCATTGCACTAAGCTATATAACATGAGATGTTGTTGCCCAGAGTTGCACTAAAGATATATTGACTAAATATAAAACTAGCCCATTAACTTTTAAGAATTTTCTTCTCCAAATTCTGTGTGCAATGTGCAAATTAATTAAGCCCTAGTGCTATAAACTGGAGATAATCAGTCTTTACCAGCTGAAGAGCCACTACGTCATCCAGTAGTCAGAACCTACCAAATAATTAAGCACATTTCTGATATTAAAAAAACACATAAACATTTTATTATAAAATAACAGTACTTGTATCCAAATGACCAAAGAAAGGTTGCTGTCTGATTCTCAATATTTTTTAACTGTGGGTTAGGTCTGGAATTGATATTAGATTTCCCAAGTCCATCAGTTCCTCCGCTACTGACTTAGCTGGTGATCTAATGTCGAGGAAAACACTTGTTCACCTGATTTTAAAAGGGATTATTCCTAGAAGAGAATAATAATAGCAATAATGCTACTTTAATTTGGCCACAAAGAGGATGATTTTGTTGTCCAACCTACCTAGGTTTATATGTGAGCTGTATAATGTAGCAGCAAACCTCATCTGTAAAATGGGGGTAATAAGGACTCTTCAGAGAGTCTCTGCAAAACCCACTTAGGGCACTGCACATGGCACATCATCTAGCCCACAGTGAAGGCTATTTGATAAAGGGTAGCTAATATTATATGGTGTTTATGGAAAAGAGAAAAAACGGTAGTGGGAGTTTTAAAGTTCGGGTTCCTTGGAAGGACAATAATTGACTTGGGATTCTCATCTTTGGTTTATTTCAGAGTCACTTGTATTCAGTATCTCATCCTTCACAACCCCATGCCCGTGTTGTCGGCCATTCATACATATGGTTCCAGCTCTGGTCGGCCAATGGAGACGGATTGCTCAATAGGAATTGCTGTGTTTTTATGTTTTAAGTGCAATTTTTCCCTTAGGCTTTCAGCATGTCGCTGTATTTCAAAAACAAGTGGCTCAGGTGTCTTGAAAACCATGTGCTGAGGATCACTGTCAGAGATTCTGTTTATTCACAAAAAGGTCATTAACTTGGAGAGAACCTTATTTTCACTCCAGGCTGGTGTGCATAACTCTATAAAGAATTTGGGTGCTTAATGGTGCTTACTGCCAAGCTGTCCTGAGGTCAGCGATCCTTTCACAGTTCATTCATGAGACTGATGGACATTATGATGATATGTTGCATAAGAAAACCCTCTCAGTTTCCTAAATAAATTATATTCATGTAGTGCCACAGGACATGTAAACCGAAACACTGAGGGAAAAAATGTTTTGTTATTCCTTCAGGAAAGACTTGTGAGTTGGCTTTTTGCTCTCTCGATTGCTATTATCAAGGCCCTTTCCTGCTTTCTGGTCCAGAGTCTGCCCAAGCTAATTGTTGCACTGAATAACAACTCACTGAAGAACTCGCCAGCCTGGGCAATAAGGAATCGTGGCTTCTCTACCCTGGGCTGTGCCACTGCTCACTGTGTGACCTACGCACGCTACCCAAGCACTCTCGGCCTCTATTTTCCTGTCCAAAAAACAACAATGTCATCTTTAAGATACTATATCCCAGCTCTACAGCCCTATGGTTCTCCTCCTATCCTTTTCAAACACTTTGTCACGTATTTTGTTTCTCTAGTGATGACTAGTGTAGAATAAATAATTGCTACCTAGAAGATGTAATTAAGTTTATATATTATTTTCTACAACTAATATGCAATGGATTTTAATTTTATTCATAATTACTAACTTCAGGCTTAAAAAATGTGTATTAAGTGGGAATACTGCACCATTTTTATAGCCTCTTCTTCTCATGCTAACAAAATTATATAATAAAACACCACCCACACAGATGATAAGCCTCACTCTATCACCAGGAAGCATAATTAGCAAATTAAAGCATTGGACTCACATTTATACTTATAATCCCAAGGTTTTGTTTTATTCAAGTGAAGCCCGTGGCCTAAATCACAGTTATTATAATATGGTACTAAGTAAATAAAAGTCTGTCTGCCTTTCACAATTATGTTTTAATTTCCCATTTTACATTTTCCAACATGCAAGCTAGGTTTTGTTTACATTTTGATTTCATTTACTAAAGAACTTTCTCCCATAGAATCTTCTGAAAATAGAAGTGCAAGCATACATATAACACATGGATTTTTGCCCCCTATAAACATTAGCTTGTGTCTAGTCTTTGCTGGTAGCATATGCATAGAAATACCAGTGTTACCAGGCATGGTGGCTCACGCCTGTAATCCCAACACTTTGGGAGGGTGAGGCGGGTGGATCACGAGGTCAGGAGATCGAGAC
>NW_012115466.1:709350-723802 GCF_000951035.1 Colobus angolensis palliatus
GGTTTCACCATGTTGGCCAGGCTGATCTCAAACTCCTGACCTCAGGTGATCCACCTGCCTCAGCCTCTCAAAGTGCTGAGATTACAGGTGTGAGCCACCAGACCCTGCCACACGTATTCATTTCTTCATTTGTAATATGAGTGAAATATTACCTACTTCATAAGATTCATCCAAAAATTAAATAAGATAATGTACATAACATGCTGGCATATAATAATCACTAAGAAATGATGTCATGCCTGTAATCCCAGCATTTTGGGAGGCCGAGGCGGGCGGATCACGAGGTCAGGAGATCGAGACCATCCTGGCTAACACGGTGAAACCCCGTCTCCACTAAAAATACAAAAACAAAACTAGCCAGGTGTGGTGGTGTGCTCCTGTAGTCCCAGCTACTCGGGAGGCTGAGGTGGGAGAATGGCGTGAACTCGGGAGGCGGAGCTTGCAGTGAGCCAAGATCCTGCCATGGCACTCCAGCCTGGGTGACAGAGCAAGACTCCATCTTCAAAAAAAAAAAAAAAAATTATTTCAGTTGTGTGTATGTGCACGAATATTTGTTTGTGTTGGTGGGTGGATGTGTGTGCATTTTGCAATATAAAATGTATTTCTTTTTGTTCTCATTGGCCTAGAAGACCTCTAAGGTCTCTTTTAACTAGAAAAAATTTAATAATTCTCCAAACTCTGTACAACTGGGATTCAAAATGACAGTAGTTACCAATCTTCTGGTTTTATAGGGTTTGTCCATATTTTTTCCCAACAGAAAATAAATTAGGAATTTCCTTCATCAGTAAATAAAAGTGTTAAAAGAATAAAACTAGAATCTATACCCAATCACCAAGATGAGAGGTCTGCTGGGACTGAGATTACAGAGTGAAATGAACGCAGAGATCAGAGCTCAAAGCCAGCTGTGGAGCCCAGGGCCAGTGGCCCACTTCTGCACACAGCATCCATGGATGGGAATCGAGTCAGCTCATGAGGATCTAAAGAGAGCAGGGACACTGCCAGGGAGGAGGAGATGGGGGTGTCCCAGCATGCATACACACATGGCTCCCACAGTCACATAAACGTTTGCACATCGAGAAGCCAGAAGATGTTGCAAGATGTGTCTGTGCATCTCTCAAGCTTCTACAAGCTAATGAAAGCAAGTTACAGATAGAGAAAGTGATAGAGCAGGCCTGAGTTTCAAGCCTTCTGAGGTCTGTTTTTCACTCTGTTTCTCCTTGGCACAGAGTAAGTCATTTCATTCTCCCCTCTACCCAGATGGTGAGTTAATTTACACTGACAACTAAAACCAAGTTGATGAATACACCAAACATCGGTCAGTGCAGATTCTCCCTATTTGAAAACTTAAATAGGAAACTTTTATAGTTAGAAAGTGCTTTGCAAACATGAACTCGGAAAAAGAGAAGCTAATCAGAAGATCTTACCTTTCAGTTCTCCAAGCGGTCACAGCCTAATGCTGCCAAATGGCTCCAAATGCTCATGCTGAGGTCCAGGCTCTCACTCCATCTTCAGTCTCCTCCACTCACCAGGCTTCTGTTAACACATTTTCTGCTCTTCAGATAGTGAAATGTGGACAGCTGGGTTTAAGCCACCAGATTCCATTGTGCTACACTGAAACCACACCCAATCCACTTTGGCCTTCCTCACAAGTTTCCAAATCATGACCATATATGTATAAAATGCCCAGTCTCTTCCATTGCTACTAAAGATTGTTAGTCTCCATCATTAGGGAACTTTTTATCTCAGCCCCCAGAGGGGTACCATAATACAAAATTCTGAGGATAACTCACCATGTATGAACATAAAGCTAATAAGGGGATCACATCTTCTTTTTATCCTGGTTGTTCTTGTGCCATAGGTTGGTACTAAGGCAACTATTTGCTTTTAGTTTAGTTGTTATTCTAGGTTATTTTCCATATAAATAATATATTAATCATTTGAACATGTGCCCTAGGAGAGTTTTGCAATTGGAACAATTCTTGAATCAAAGAAATAAATACTATAAACAAAGCATAGTTTTTCAAGTAGCTTTCCAAAGCCTGTTGCAATTAATCACAGGCTTAAGAATGCTACTCCATTATCATTCTATCAAATGCAAGTCACATGGGCTTTGTGGCTATCATCTCAGATAAATACATCTCACTCTCCTTTAAGTCTTCAGTATAGACAAAGACCTCTGCTTCAGGAATTTTGATTAGCAATATGTTAATCATAATTTCCACATAAAAAGTCTAGACACAGTTTCAAGATTAAATTTGGTCTGATTTTGTGAATTCTTACAAAATGTCTTATCCAATCAAATTTTAGCAATCATTCTACATTTGTTTTGATGTTAAAATAACATTAAATTAAAATTTTAAGGAAAATAATTCTGACCCTCTGTAACAATTTCAAACTTATTTTAAATTTCCCAAGTGCATAGTAGGAATAGTCACTGTTTCTCCCCCCAATTACAGTCCATCGCCTCTGCATTGCCCCTAATGTGGCAAGATTTTAAAGTATAACATTCTTCATCTTTACAGCTAAAACAATAGCACATTCATTCACACATGTAATTGTATGGAATATGGGCTAGCATGCACACATGTGTCCTCATTAATGCATAAATTCTTCAGCCTGTGACTCAATTTTTGGTGACACATGTTTTTATTGTATTATTGACCTGAGTCATTCAGTTACTATATATCAAATACTGGACTTCTCTGTTATTTCACTGATTTATGGAAACAATGGATCAGAATATTAGAAGCTGAGGCTGTCTCAGAAAAAGAGACATATGGTCCACGAAAGAAGCAGGCATGCCTCTGCAGGAGTGAAGGTACAACAGAAGGCATGCCCCGGGCACCAGGTCCTGAGCATCAGGGAAGGCCCAGCACAGCTGTCAATTAAAGGAGGGAGATTCCAGTGATCCTCGCCACCATCATTACATTTGTTGAATACCTCTGCATGCAAGTATCATGCCAAGTACTTTCCACATACAATCTCATTCAACGCTCATACGAGCCCTTTGATACAGAAGCCTTTACTAACCCTGTAACAGAGATGAGGAAATGGGTAGGAGAGGCCACTTAGAACTGTTAGAATCTTGACCCAAACCCAAGTCTGTCTGACTCCAGAGACAGTGCTCTGGGTTTTCAACCTGTTCCCAGACAAAACATAATCCCCACTAGACCCTCAGGAAGCTTAACACCTTGTGAGTGGTGTTCCAGCCAATACCCTGGCATCAGTCTTTACAACACTTTCACCCGTCCCAGAATGAAGCATGTCTTGTGGGTACAAAAACTTCCTAGTCTGCAGTGGGATGGGCAATCCAAAGGCATCTTTTCATTTTTCTCCTGTAAATAATTCTCATAACTAATGCAATTTAGCATTCCTGACTCCTCACGCTTTCCCCCCAACATATTCTTTTTTGATTATTTATTATTATCATAATTAACATTTTTGGACACATCACTGTGCAAAATATGGAGGAAGACAGACTCCCCCACCCTTTTGGCTTATGATCCAAATATTTAGGTTATAAACACAATGTTTTTGGCAGGTTAACTCTGTATTAAGAAATAGAGCATTTGCAGGAAATGTCAGATGCTTATTTTACGATCAGTGTAAGAAGTAATTTACCCCACACAAAGATTTGGACTTGGCAAGCAAACCCCTGTCCACCTACCCACATGTGATGAAGGCAGGAACAGTTTTTCTTCCTCACTACAATTGTCAGGCAATGGACATTTTTAACCCTCAGTAAAAAGTAGTGGCAAGAAGGAGCAGGGTTGGTGGAGCAGGGTTGGAGCAGGGCTGGCCATCAGGGCAACTGGGCAGAGACTATAAGTAGATGTAGATAGAAGTCTTTGCTTACCACTGCTTAGAGTAATGGATAGATCCAGGCCAGTTCTTTTGTACTCAATGACTTTTAAGAAACACAAGAAAAGTGACATAATTAGTCAACTGATTCCTCTTCCAAAATGTGCATAATAAGATTGGCAGTACAGGAAGGAGATCAACAATTCACTCCAGTACACTTGCTTCAAAACTTTCTGCCCATGTGGCATTTCTCCTTCAGAGGCATGGTCTAAAGCCTAGACATTTAATGTTTCCCACTTAAGAAACTATGCCAATTTCATGGGACGTGATATGGAAGATTGTAAGATAGAAGAGAACACTGAACACCTGACAAATTTTTTAACTAATAGTACTCACCCAGCAGAAATATGGATCTCATGACACCCAGCAGAAATATGGATCTCATGAAGGTAAAGCAAGTCCATCTCTGGGGTGACACTGTGCAATAATCAGAAATTTCCACTGGCAGGAGAGCATGCACTTTCACAATTCAGAAAGCTAGGATGTTTTATTAATTATCTCCGAGCAGGCATAAGTGTGAAGCTGAAATGAACCATGGAGCAAAAGAGAATTTTCATCCAATTCCTTCATTCTATAGTTAAGTGGGAGAGCATGTGTACTATCCACAGTCATGCAGTTGGCAAGTAGCAGAGTTGGGACATGAATGCAAATTTTTTGGCCATTTCATCCAGAGTTCTTACTAACATGCCACGCCATTCATGCTTTTTTAACCCATAACACAAAAATATGCAGGAAATGAACATGCAAATCTGGGGCAATTCCCAGATTCAGAGTCATCTGAACATTCTCCCAACATCAGTGGGTTCAAAGATGAAGACCGCCAAATCCCAAGATGTCTCAACAGAAGGCCTGGCAGGGCTTACATTCTGCCTGCAGGTAAAGCATCCTGGCCAGGATTCAATTCTATTGGTCATTTTGTATCTTACTAGCTGTTAAATATTTTTAGTATCTCCCCTGCTTTTTGGGAGAGTCTGAAGGTACCAGGGCATCCTGAATTTATACACAGCATCCACTCCAATTGTATTTGTAGGAGTCAACATTCCTAGCTTTTTAAGGGCAAATTATTCAGGAAATATGGAGAAAGTGTTAACATTACTCTGAAGAAAGAAACAGAGATACCCCCTTACAGGTGCCTTAATTTTTTTTTTCTTTGCCACAGCTATACATTCTAGTCACCTAAGCACACGAAATCTGGCAAAGGTAGCCCTTTTAATGTTTGCTTTATGATCTCAAGTAACTATCAAAACTACTATTGGAAACCATTAAAAGGCATGCTCTTTCCATCCTGTTCAGCCCATCATTCTGGCACCTTGTTTACTGCACTAACTGGAAGTATAAAAGAACAGACCACTGGCTTATTCCACACCTGATATAGAATTCCATTATTGTAGACCAGTTATTCAATTGAAAAAAAAATCATCTAATCTCTCAGCCTATTGACGAAATAACGAACTCCTGCTGCTCTGTAATAAATATTGTATGTGTCAATTGGATTATAAGAGAGCCTGGAATTTTGACCCTTGGCATCTGGCATAGCCCATCAGACTTAAGTTTCCCCATCTCACTTTGCTGTAGCAAAACTGTAGTGTTGAAATCTAAGGGCCAAAAGTTTTTAATTAGCCTTTAAGAATACACCCACAATACTGGCAAATGCCTCTCATAGCAGGGGCCTTTAGAGATGATGTCACATTTTGCATGGTGAAAAACTGGTTTCTGCTGTGACAGATAATTTTTTTAATGGCTACTACATAAGTTTAGCAATTTATGACTTTTATCATGTCTTATGCTTTGAACATAAAGATCACTTTTTCTTTATTGCTTGGTGTTTCATTGCTATTTTTTAATGACATGTTATTACTGATTATTTTTAGTTGATGAATAAATGTAATATCTTCTTGGTATAATGTGTGAGTGAGCTGGAAATGACCTGTCCCTTCTGCATCAGCCACCATGTGGCCTTGGAAGAGGCTGGATGACCCTGCTCAAGGTTTGAAACATGTAACTTCCCTAAGAGGTAGCCTAGCTTTTTATACCACAGCATTCTCTGATACTAAAGTTATAAATGTTTCTTACCCATTTCAATCAGTAAATTTCATTTGCAAACACTCCATTTGTGAGCTTGCCTGCTAAAAGATATAATGATGCTTCAGATTTTTAATCTATCTTCTGTTTAAGTCAGTAGCATTGTATCTTTTTTTCCAAATAACTATCAAAGCAATCCTTAAAAGAATGTCCCAGGAAAAGACTATCTAAAATTCATTTTAGAAAAGCTAAATGTTGGATCTCAATGCTCCCTATATGATTTGGGAATTTGGGGCATCATTGCTAACTATCTGAGCAGATCACTGCACAACTTGCGTGGGTTAATTTCTAGCTGAATATTAGCCTAACTTCACCAAGCAATTCAGTTCTACAAACCCGATTCAGACCCACAGAGTAACCTAAATAGATTCCCTAAGTAAGAAAAAGAGAAGAAAAAGAAAGCAAGAACACCTGGTCAGTTTACCATCTCCTAAAGGAAATGTTAATGTTCTCTAGTAAAAGAAGACTTATAATGTGTTAAAGAAAATGTTTAAAAAGTTGAATGATGTCAATGCAAAGCAATGGGGGTGTGGCATATTGGCAGGAGAGCTCGATTAAGAGTCCAGTGGTCTGGTCTCAGCCCTTGCATTAACTCGTTCTGGATGTTGGGCAAATTACTTCCCTTTCTGAGGCTCAATTTTCTCATTTGTAAAATGATGGAGCTGGCCTTGGATCCCTAAGGTCCTATTCAGTGCCAACACATTTGAGGCTGTGTGAATCTACAAAAGATTTGAGATGGCTAAAATAGGAGGAGGAGGCAGATGGTATATTGGGTTCAAGAGCTGTGACCAGGAAGAGCTCTGACTACTTCTTAAGAGTGATATGGACCAAGAAGTAGAAAAATAAATGCAACTTTGTATTTATAATGGAAGATACGTGGTACTATACTTTTGTCAAATCCATAGAATAAATACCAAGAGTGAATCCTAATGTAAACTATAGACTTTGATTAACAATGTGTTACCCATTTTCTTTTACTTTTCTTTTTTTTTTTTTTTTTTTTTTGAGTTGGAGTCTCATTCTGTTGTCCACGCTGGAGTGCAGTGGCGCAATCTCAGCTCACTACAACCTCCACCTCCCAGGCTCAAGCAATTCTCTTGCACCTCAGCCTCTTGAGTAGCTGGGGTGCCACCATACCCGGCTAATTTTTGTATTTTTAATAGAGACGGAGTTTCGCCATGTTGACCAAGTGTTGGCCAAGCTGGTCTGGAACTAACCTCAAGTGATCCACCCACGTTGGCCTCCCAAAGTGCTGGGACTACAGGCATGAGTCACTGTACCTGGCCACTATTCCTTTTATACAATGTATCAATAAGATTCTGGGGAGGGGGCAGGAAAGTTATGATAAAGGTATGATAAGAGATGTTATCTTAAAGATATTAAAGATGCATTAATATATTAATAAAAAATAATGAAAGAGTAAAACTAAGACTAAATTAAGCTTCCAACCTTAGATGGCTTCTTGTTGAGATTCACTCCACAAATTTGATTTCATGACTTCTAGAAGTCCAGGGACCCAGGTAAGTGCAAGAAAACGTGTTTCTTTTAGTGGGCATTTAAGAAATCAGTAAGCAGTAGGCTCTCAGCCTTCCGGAGGCATGAGCAAGACAACCATAAAGCCTCCTCTCATGAAGCTTACAGTTCAGTCTAGTGGGCAATAAGGACATTTTATAGTTTGCATTTATGGAAGTATCTATATGCCAGGCTCTGTGTGAATTTTTTGGAGTATTTTTTATTTAGTTCTTGCTACAACTCTACAGGTAAATGCCATCATTACTTTCTTTTACATGTAGGCAAAGTGAGACACTGAAAACTGAAACAAATTCCCAACATCACAAAGCAAGTAAGAGACACAGCCAAGACTCAAATATGTGCCATATGATCCCGGAGCCTCTTGGCTGCTTCTTTGACACCAGTAAGTCTTTAATAATAATTAGTAAAAATTAAAATAATAAGCACATGGCCGGATGCAGTGGCTCACATCTATGATCCCAGCATTTTGGGAGGCAGAGGCAGGTGGATCACCTGAGGTCAGGAGTTCCAGACCAGCCTGGCCAACATGGCAAAACCCAGTCTTCACCAAAAATAAAAAAATTAGCCGGGCATGGCGGCAGGTGCCTGTAATCCCAGCTACTCAGGAGGCTAAGCCAGGAGAATGGCATGAACCCAGGAGGCAGAGGTTGCAGTGAGCTGAGATCGCACCACTGAACCCTAGCCTAGGTGACAGAGCGAGATTCTGTCTCAAATAACAGTAAGAAGAAGAAGAAGAAGAAGAAGCATGGCAGAGGGAAGTCACCTGACCCAGAGAGTAAGTGAACGCCTCCCTGAGGAACGGACTGGAAAAGGAGCAGAAGTTAAGCTGGCACAAAAGGGTGAAAAGCCTGAGGTGAGAAAGCTGCTCTAGGTTATTATCAAATAATTACACTTTAATTTATTCACAAAAGCCATTGTACTGTTACCACACACACATGCCTAAAATAGCATTAAGTAAAGGCCATCATATCCATTAGTACATACGTATGCAAAAAATAGCTTTAAGTGCACAGTTTTTAAAAATTATTTTAGAAATTGCAATGGAGTACAAAATTATCTTTTAATATAAATTCAAGATTAGACGATTATTCCTATCTAGGCTGTGCTACGGAGATATTCTCTCAGAATCATTTCTGGATGGCAGTTCCAGAAACCTGGAGACTCTGGTAATTAGACCTTCGCTTCCAAATGACAGGAGTTGGGGAGCCAGGGAGCTGGAGTTTTTGAGGTGCCCAATTCAGTATGGGGAGAATCTGAGTCCTCCTATAACTGAACAAGAAACCACCACCCGCCTCTAACCTGCTCCTCAACCACTAGCCGGGCGCTCGCTAAGGGAGGGCAGGTAGGATTCTCAGTCCTGGGTTAAGGAGGAGCTCTGTAAATCAAGATGGAGCCATTCTTGGTCACAGTGGAGTGAAGGAAGTAGATGAGGTGGTTGGCCTGGGCCACTGCTCATGAGGGGAGCAGCCTGCAGCTGGTTATGACTGCTGGGAAGCATGGGTGTGTCTGGGCACACATGGCTGTGCTGAGCCTGAATTGAGTAAGTCTGGGTGTTTTTGTGTGTGAAGGGACAAAATGGTTCTCTATTTGTGTCAGGGCTAATACTTAAAGCTAGATCTAGAACCAGTTCAAACACTTTACAATTCTGAGTGCAGGACTGTTTTTATGCATTGCACTCTTTCTTCCAGAAACTATCCTCCTATTCCTCAAGGAGAGGGAAAACGTCATAATTCTAGCCTTCGGTTTCTTTTTTTTTTCTTTTTTTGAGACGGAGTCTCACTCTGTCACCAGGCTGGGGTGCAGTGGTGCCATCTCTGCTCACTGTAACCTCCACCTCCCGGGTTCAAGTGATTCTCCTGCCTCAGCCTCCCGAGTAGCGGGGATTACAGGTGCACACCACCATGCCCAGCTGATTTTTGTAGTTTTAGTAGAGACGAGGTTTCACCATGTTAGCCAGGATGGTCTTGATCTCCTGACCTCATGATCTGCCCACCTCAGCCTCCCAAAGTGCTGGGAGTACAGGCATGAGCCACCATGCTCGGTCTAGGTTTCTTTTTTAAAAGTTTAAATGACTATCTTAGCCCAAGCATTCCTAGAACACTTTGGAAGTTATTCTTAAGTCGTGACTTCCATTTGCAATGATGAGTCTAGCAGGGACCTTTATAGCCTCATGTAATGACACTATAATACTCAAGGACTCTACACACACTTTCCACTGATCTACCCTAGAGAAATAATTTGAGGTTGGAATACCTACCTGTGGGATGGAAAGGACAGGAACTTCTATCCATTGAAGCCTGCTTTGAAACAAGCGCTTTCACAAATACTATTGAACGCTCACACCCACCCCATCTCTCAGAGTCCCCATTTTACAGAAAAAAACGCCATGGCTCAGCGGGCCTCCATTTTGACATGATTCCCTGTTGCTAAGTAATTTTAATACGTGTGCATTAAAGCAGGCAGAGAGCATCAAGGAATTTCACCAGCTCTTTCATGTGCTCAGCACAAATTTCTAGATGCTTCTAACAAAGTTAACAGGAGCAATGCAGATGCATATACGGAGCCCGACCTCCCTGGGGCAGCACAGGTTGCTGACTATATTGTGACATGTCTGAGTATACCAAGGCCTCTGGGAGACCCCATAAGTCTAACTTTCAATGGGGTTCTATCCTGATACACCCATCTTAAGTCAAAAATATTATGAAGTTGAACCATTGTGAGCCTGGGACTGTCTGTAGTAACATTTGTGTCTCCTTCTCCACTGAGCAGTCAGACTTGAAATTAGGAGGAGTGGCCAGGTGCGGTGGCTCAGGCCTGTAATCCCAGCACTTTGGGAGGCCGAGGCAGGTGGATTGCCTGAGCCCAGGAGTTCGAGACCAGCCTGGGCAACAATCTCTACTAAAATACAAAAAAATTAGCCGGACGTGGTAGTGCGTGCCCATAGTCCCAGCTACCCGGGAGGCTGAGGCACAAGAATTGCTTGAACCTGGGAGGCGAAGGTTGCAGTGAGCAAAGATTGTACCACTGCACTCCAGCCTGGGCAACAGAACAAGACTCTGTCTAAGAAAAGAAAAGAAAAGAAAAGAAAAGAAAAGAGGCATTAGGAGGAGTGAAAGGTAGAGGTGCCCAGATGTGACAGGATAGCCAAGGAAGTTAGTAAAGAGGCATCAGGGGCACATGGCAAGGGGTGAAGAGGATGGATCCAGATGGGACTGAGATTACCCTTTGGCAATGAGGCAAGTTGGGAAGAAGGTTGATGGAGTAAAGATGGGAAAACATCTATGAATGCAGGGCTCTGCCTCTCCGAAAGGAAACTGCAGAGAGGATGATAACTGTCCTGTTAATTAATAATGAGAAAACTTACTTATTTGTTTCACTTCCCAAAGATAAATAAATCAATAAATGGCCCAACAAACCCTCTGGAGCTGAACTTTGCCTCATATTCCCCTTTGTCCCTAGATCCAGCCTTTTATATCCTTTTTCACCAAGTTTAGTATTTCAGTTATTAATATCTAAACCCAAATAAAACCTAGCTCATGAAAACTAAAAGTTTAAGCAGCAATGAATCTTAATTCGGACTACTTTTTAAGTGTATTTATATGCAACATTTGTCTTACTGTAACATTTTATTTCTTTCCAGTGAAGAAAGCAGCTTTTATTTCCTTTAAGAAGAAATTTACACACATTCTGAAAGGCCGTGCCTATTTCTTATCTCCCTGAGCATGAGTACAGTGCAAACAATAGAAATCAGCATGAGAACACGTGACTCCCTCTTCAATGGGGTCATAAATATGTTACAAGTAAATGCTGAAATAATGATTTTCTTTGGACTTTTTTTTTAATTAGAGCTGAAAGAGTTTAGAAAAAATAATAACCACCTGGCAAGCCAGCTCCTCTTTGAAAGCTGAATTAAAATCAAATGAGAGAAATAATTAGGACAGCTGGAAATAATAAAAACAATAGATACCAGACATGTCTTTGACAAAACACAACAAACCAGAGAGATGTTACAATGCAAAATCTTAATTGTGTCATAGCTCACTAAGTCTTTCTGTTTTCCCCCCTCAGTCCTTGATCACAATGGAAAAAACAAACAAACAAACAAACAAAAAACACTGCATTACAAGATAAAGCAGTAACACTCTTATAACCTGAATGAGCATGACAATAAACAGAGGTAGTTGTTGTAGAATATTGTACCTAAATAGATACAATGCCACAATTTCACTGAATTATTGTTTCTCCTTTTTTGTTTCTTGTATAGGGTGCTAATTCTTACTTCTTGCAAACTGTGGATTAATACCTATCTTTGATGTATGTGTCAAGTCTTAAATTTGGCTTTTCAAATATGAGGTTTATCTGGATTCTGTTGTCCACATTCAGAATTACTCCTGAGTAATTGCTGGCCAGAAAAAAAAAAAACAAACAAAAACATACAAAAAACTCACCCGAGATTGATTATGCCACTCCTCTAGAAGGCAGATGCTTCTTTAGTCATTGCTGTTCTAAATAACATCTTTTTCTTTCTATTTTACAAGGTAGGAAAAGGCTATATGCCAAAGTGTTAACAGCGGTTTGCTTTGGGAAATGGGGTTACTGGTGATTTTTCATTGTGTTTATGGTTTTTTCTGCATTTGCTAAAGTTATCATAATTTAAAGCCAACATAGTTTCGTGTAAATTCTTCAGTCCTATAAATGCATTTAAGAGGGGGGAAACGCCTCAGAAACATATTAACAACATTTAGCAATGGGAATGGAACACAGAAGAAGGATGTTCACTGACTTTGCAACCACATTAAAGTGCAAATCGCGTGCCCCTTAACTCAACTGGAAGGTAGGCAAAGGTCTCAGAGTAAATCAGAACCCTTACTGACAGCACGGAGTGGAGCAGATAGCTCAGTGTGGATCTGGAAATCAGGTTATCTAGGTATTCAGTGAATGACATCCTACGTGGTGGTGTGAAAGCCACTTAATCTCCTCAGTCTCCTTGCCATCAGAGTATCTTCCTTTCCACAGGCAAAGCTTCCGTTTAAAGTTAATGGAAACTGAGAGAATTGGGACACTCTGCCTTTACTTTTTCTCTCTGTCAAACGAAGATAAAGGTTTTATTCGAACTTTTTTATCTGAAGAGGAGCAGCACCTGAATGAAATGTGGTCATGATCAGAAATCTTAAGAATTAGGAAATTTCCAGACACTCACATGAATGATACAATGCCCTGAAGAATGAGGGGAGAAATGATTCTGTACAAAAACACACTTATATAAGCACTCTTCCTTGAAATAAAAAGGGTTTCCACATGTATGCATTTATATAAGTAATGTTAACTGAAGATTAAAAAATTAAAAAAATTTTATATTAAAGATTTCACTTCATCAAAATGATTCAGGTGTTTACATGTCCGGACACTGGCAAATGCAATTTCTTTACATTTGAATGGTTATGGATAGTTCAACTTTTTTTCTGGAGGTTTAGTTTGGATCTGACGCCTCTTTTTAAAAATCTTGCTCCAGCATGTTTAATAATTGGGTTGAATCTCCCCAAATCCGTTAGAAAGGCATAAGTAGAAAAATTACTGGTTTTTTTGCCCAATCCTGCAATTAACTAATAAAAATTAATTAGCAATCTTAAGTTATTAAATATCTATGAACCACATAGTGGTACTCACCACATATTTGTCTAATGAACAAATGATCAAATACGGCTCAGATTTTTCATCTTGTCACTAGATGACTTACTCCAACCTTCTATGACCTGTGTGTCCCTCCTTATAAACTACAGCAACAGTTCCCACACACAAGTCAGCCTGCAAGCATCAGCCTGTAATGAAATTTTTACCAGTTTGCATGGAGTGAGAGAAAGTAAATAAGGACAATATAGTTAGTTTGTCATAAGGCTAAATCTATATAATTTAGAGAACTATTCTGTAGTCTGTATGTCTTTTGCATTTCTTAGGAAATACTTTTTTTGTTTTATGAAACGATAAAAAAAATAAGGTAGTAATTGTGAAGGGCTTAAGATATTTATTTGCCAAAATATAAAATCCAGAACCTATGTCAGTCCCTGATTTTTTCTAATTCTATTACTCCAAGAGCTCTCAAGTTCTGGCAACTACTGACTTAGAGAATGTGCATTACTTTAGGTACAAGAAAAAAGGAGCTTTCTCTTTCCCCCATCCCCAGATTTGTCTCCCCTAGGAGAATTGAGACAGACTGTCTTTTGTCTATCAGCTCCTCTGCATTGAGCTTCAAACTTTTCCATCCCCCACCCTTGTCCTCCCAAATGCAAAGAGGTAGCCAGATAACCACTTTCATTCTACATACTCACCATGTATTATTGGATGAAATAATTTCCCAAATGCAATTTTATTGACTGTCTCTCTCACAGTTCCTTCTAGAAAACTGCCATGTAACCAGTTTTAGGATGGACATATAAGCAAAAGCTAGCCAATTTGCTTTCTAAACAACACTGACCAGTAAGATCCTCTTTCTTCAAATCTGAGCAAACAGGATATGAAGATAGGCTGTAGTGGGTACTGAGCCCAAGAGGCCATGATGCAAAGCTCAGGCCAATAGTGCCCTGCAAGACGGGCAGGCAGGGAGAGTAGATCAAGAAAAGCACCAGAGAGAACTTAAAGAAAGAAACAAACTCCTCAGAGACAGTGAGAATAGCCTCATTTCTGATTTCTAGTTCCCAGTTCCAGCTGGATTCTTTGAGTTTACTTAACCCCATCCTCCACCAACTGCTTTTCTGTACTTGAGCTAGCAGATTTCTATTCCTTGTCATTAAAAAAAAAAAAAATTGTCCTTTGGGAGGCTCAGGCAGGCAGATCACAAGGTCAGGAGATCGAGACCATCCTGGGTAACACAGTGAAACCCCATCTCTACTAAAAATACAAAACATTAGCCACGCGTGGTGGCGAGCACCTGTAGTCCCAGCTATTTGGGAGGCTGAGGGAGGAGAATGGTGTGAACCTC
>NW_012115466.1:724985-736478 GCF_000951035.1 Colobus angolensis palliatus
AAAAAAAAAAAAAAAAAAAGTAAAATATTATCCTAAAAGGTAAAATTGTATACAAACACACTCAACCTCACAAGGCTTGCCTATGCTTTACCAAACATAACACATCCAGTAAGAGTTGAGGCCTGACTTCGAGTGAAACTTATTAAACTCTAAAGTCTATTCTCATTTAATAATACATCCTTCTGCCTCCAAGTTTTTCATGGTCAAACCACATTTAAACCCAGATCACATGACTCCTGATGACTAAACAAGGGTTCTCTCCAGTCATTATTCTGATGTTCTTCAGGAACAGCTCAAAGAAAAAGGTGTGAAGATGTAGCATTGGGTAGAAGATGAAAAGGAAGGCAACTGAGAGCCCTCTTATTCAGCCCTCTCTCCTCTTTTTCTTTAACATTTCGTCAAACAAGGGCATGATGTATAAGCCATCTCCAGGTTGTGGCCTGAGTCACTGTCACTACCCAGTCCAGCCCCGTGGGAGACAGCCTCTAAGATAGCCACCAATGATTCCCACCTGCAGGATTCATACCCTCATGTTATATGCTCCCTTGCTGTACCTGGATTGGTCTGGATAACCAACCCCGTATGACAGCACTTCTGACAGTGGGTTAGTAAAAGCATGCAACTTGCAGCTTGGGTATCATTCTTTCTGTTTCTGTCTTAAATCACTCACTCTGGGGAAAACCAGCTGTTAAGTCATGAAGACGCTTAGGCCACTTCAGAGAGGCACACATGGCAAGTGAAGAACTAAAGTCTCCAGCTAACAGCAAGCAAGGAACTAAGGCCTGTCAGCAACCATGTGAGTGAGTTAGAAAACGATCATTCCCCAGTTGAGTGTTCATGTGAGACTACAGCCCTGGCAAACAGCTTCAGTGCAACCTCATGGAGACCTTAAACCAGAACAACCCAGCTAAACTGCTCCCAGGCTCCTGAGCCACAGAAAAAAATAGCTGTGGCCTTAAGCTGCTAAGTTTGGATGTATTTTGTTAGGTAAAAATGGACAACAAATTCAAGACCTGGGAATTTCCTCCAAATACTAAACATTTCTCCTGCCTAGGCTTACTCAGGTTATTCCTGTTGAAGTAAATAAAGTTATTTTCCTTTGTCTCCATAAACAAATCATTGGTGTTAATACACTGACTCCCCTCTCTGATTGGGGAATAAGCTCTGTAGCTACTTCACAAATATTTCACTTAAAATATGCCTATGGTTCTAGATAGTGAAATCTTCAGAAAGCCACTATTGTCTGCTTCGTTTGCTTGGTCATTTTTATAGACCCTTTAGTTTTCTGAATCTTTCCCTCACAATAAGTCTGTCAATAGAAACCATAGAATTTTAAGGAAGAGTTTGACTCCTCTCCTGGGCAGAATATTTAAATCATACATCATTGTTTGTTTTCAGGTCAACCAGTACAATTATACAACATAAATTCTTTTAAAGCATCTGGGACTTCAGTTCAATTTAAGATCCTGTGGGTTTTATCACCAGAATGAATGATTATAAAATACATGCATGCAAATGAAGAGATAAAAAATTAAAGAGCATATGAAATTTAATGGATGCTATTTGTAATTCCATGCCAAATTTTTGCAAAAGACAGTGGCTAGGCCATACCATGTAAAAATGTGGTTTATGGCATTTACAACTGGAGAATGTGGTTTTAATAGTCTATTGCCATAGATATATATTATAAAACAGAGTAGAGAATTAAGTTTCTGTTATTAACATATGGGGGAAGGGGAAAGTTTTTACCCAAGGCTGTCATTGGTTTTACTGCCAAAATAGCAAGCTTGTTTTGACTAAGGTGATTCACTCCAACAGCACACCACAGTGAAAACTTTGTGGAAAATGGAGATTCTTTATTTTTGAGTGTTTTTATTCTAAGAGCTCATTTGGACTAATCTAATTCAGTCAATATTTATTAACTGCCAAAAATGTGAAAGCTAATATATTCGAGGATGTGGGGGCTGGGATTGGAGGGAGTTAAAATTGAAGCTCACAACTCTACTCTTGGGAGAATCACAATCTAAGGAAAGCGGTGGGCAGACATGTGTGTAAAGAATCTGAACCTGGGTTGTGTACATTGTTGGAGGAGCCAAATAACAGGCTCCCACCTCTTGATTGCTCTCCTCTAATCCAGCATCCACACTGCTGCCCGAGTTTTACCCAAAAGAAAGAATCCAAGTGTGTTGTCTTTCTCCATAAAGTTCTCCATTGCTTATAAAATACAGTCCAGATTCCCTAGTACCAGCTCTTCAACATTTGGTCTAAAACTACCTTTTCCTATTCAAATAACACTCTAAAGAGGAATGCTTACAGAAAAAACTTGTTGGAAGGCCAAAGCGGACGGATCACCTGAGGTTGGGAGTTGGAGACTAGCCTGACCAACATGGAGAAACCCCATCTCTACTAAAAATACAAAATTAGCCAGGTGTGGTGGCGCATGCCTATAATCCCAGCTACTTGGGAGGCTGAGGCAGGAGAATTGCTTGAACCTGGGAGGCAGAGGTTGTCGTGAGCCAAGATCGTGCCATTGAACTCCAGCCTGGGCAACAAGAGTGAAACTCTGTCTCAAAAAGAAAGAAAGAGAGAGAGAGAGAGAAACAGAGAGAGAGGAAGGAAGGAAGGAAGAAAGGAAGGAGGGAGGGAGGGAGGGAGAGAGAGAGGAAGGAAGGAAGGAAGGAAGGAAGGAAGGAAGGAAGGAGGGAAGGAAGGTAGGGAGGGAGGAAGAGGGCTGGGCGTGGTGGCTCAAGCCTGTAATCCCAGCCCTTTGGGAGGCCAAGGCGGGTGGATCACAGGGTCAGGAGATCGAGACCATCCTGGCTAACACGATGAAAACCCGTCTCTACTAAAAAATACAAAAAAAATCTAGCCGGACGAGGTGGCAGGCGCCTGTAACCCCAGCTACTCGGGAGGCTGAGGCAGGAGAATGGTGTAAACCCGGGAGGCGGAGCTTGCAGTGAGCTGAGATCCGGCCACTGCACTCCAGCCCGGGCGACAGAGCGAGACTCTGTCTCAAAAAAAAAAAAAAAAAAAAAAAAAAAAACTAGCCGGACGAGGTGGCAGGCGCCTGTAACCCCAGCTACTCGGGAGGCTGAGGCAGGAGAATGGTGTAAACCCGGGAGGCGGAGCTTGCAGTGAGCTGAGATCCGGCCACTGCACTCCAGCCCGGGCGACAGAGCGAGACTCTGTCAAAAAAAAGAAGGAAAGAAAGGAGAGGAAAGGAAAAGGAAAGGAACAATAAAGGAAAAGGAAAGGAAAGGAAGAAAGAAAGAAAAAACTTGACTCAACTTGAAAAGACTAAGGATTCCAGTACAGTTCTTCAAATAATATATGAACGTCCACTGTTCCTACAGGACTCGTCTCTTTCTAATTTTTCCTTCCAGCTAGGACAAACTCCTAAAGAAGAATGGAGTCATGGGGCAACCAAGAAGTTGCTGGGACATTTTCTTGCAGGGACTGGTACAAAGGAAGGAAATAAAAGGGTGTGTTATTATGAAAGAAATTAACTAATATTAGCATTTCCTTTTCCTAAACCTTCCCATTACAGTCCCAGACTGTAAAGGAGATCGAGAGTATTGTACTTCTAAATGTCTCAGGTCTTTGTAAACTTCACCCAGAAAGAGAAATTTCTCTGGGATCACCCATGAATAGAGAAGGGTTGGTAAGATTTGGAGATAGAGAAAACTGCCTTATACTTAGGCTGAGACAGCGAGATAGAACATAGTGGAGACAAAAGTTGAGGAGCGTTAGGATGGGAAGGCTTTTGTTTGGATTTGAGTTTTCTTAGTGGATGGAAAGGTCCCCCACAATATAGACACAGCTTCCTCTTCCATGCTTCACTCCCAATACCACAGGATCCCTGTAGAAGGGGACGCTGACAGCACAACAGGTGGTGAGGTCCACAGCAGTCAACAAGGAGCAAATGTCTGCCTGAACTCCCAGTGTCACCAGGCGACCAGCCCCAACACCAGCACCAAGTAGAAAGTACAAGAGTAATGACAAGAGGCAGCACCATGGCCTGGAAACAGGCATCTCCATTGTGCCCTGTTGAGTACCAAACAAACCCAATTGCTTATATAATTTCCAAAAAAAAGACTAATCAGAGATTGAGCTTTCTACCAGTCACATTCGTGTGGGCTCAGAGCAAGTTATATTTGATTTAGAGATATGAAGGAATGCACCCTCGATCATATTCTAAAACCTTTACTAAACATAGTTCAGAAGCTGTTTCCAGATAAGAATGCTCAACACACTGGGTTTCCAGACTCCTAGAGACCCTTTCCCATGCTAAAGCCCATGTGCATGGGTCTACAGAGAGCATCCCATTATAGCTTATGGGAAAAAAAAATTCCCCATTCCTTCTTCCTTATTTGTTTCTCTTTTAAAGGCACTCTACAGGGGTTTGCAGACTCTAGACCACAGACTAAATCCAGCCTGCTGACTGTTTTTGTACAGCCTGTGAGCTAAGAGTGGTTTTCACATTTCAAATGGTTGAAAGATCATAAGAATACTTTATGACACATGAAAATTGCATGAAATTCAAATGTCCAGTGTCCCTAAATAAGGTTTTATTGGCACACCCACGACCATTTGTTCATGCATCATCTGTCGTTGCTTTCACTACAATGGCAGAGTCAAGTAGTTGTGACAGAGACCATCCAGCCCTTTGCAGAAAGAGTTTGCTTTATCCATGTAAAGAGATGATTTCCAAGACTTAAGAAGGAGGGTCACGTTCTGTATTAGTAAACCCAGTGTCCAACTGAGAGGCAGGAAGCAGATTGTAGGCCTAGTCTAGAGCCTTCTCCTTTGCCCTATGCCAAGTGCGGAAAGAGCAACAGTCCCCACATTTTCCTGGCTAAAGAGCTTCTGTCTTCCAGGTAAGGACCTAGAAATGAGTAGGCAACAGAACAGAAATTAACTAATTTCTGTTAGACCTAGAAGGGGAAAGATATGCAAGGAAACTAGAGAGGGACTAGCCCATCCCCAAGCCTGCAGCCCTACCCACTTCACACTAACAACAAACCAAGGATCCCAGCCTCAGAGGGGAGGAGGCCAGCCAGCCAGACTGGCAAAGGAGGCCACAGCTGCCAGCCCCTTAAGGCCCACCTCTCTCCTCACCACGGAGGTGTGGAGATGAAGAAGGAGGACAGTTTCAGAAGGACAAAATGACGCCTTAACTGAAAAACAGAAGAGGATGGCAGCAGGGAGGGCAGCCTCCTCCCCAGGCTTCAGAGAGTGCATTTCAGAGCCAAAATAAGACCAGCGAGAAGAGTTCTAATGGAATATGCCCTCCAAGCTGAGCAAACTGGAGCCTGCCACTGTTCCTCCATAACTCCATTCCACTGAGACAGCAGCTAGTGTAAACATCTGAGGCAGAGGGATAAGGAAAATTATTCGGCAATTAAAATGTATACCTCAAGAAACTGTTTCAAAACATGTTTTAAGCCTGGCCTTTTAACTGAAAATATTAGAAATTGATGTGAATTCACACTAATGTCACCTTCCATGCACCTCTCCTGGCCATCTTGTTTTAAATTGAATTAGGCGAGCTGCTGAGTCAGAACAACACCTAATTGCTTTTTCTACCCCTTTCATTCTACCAACATTTATTAAGCACTTATTATTTGCAAGGCGCTGTGCCAAGTATAAGCAGGGAAAAAAACATAATGAATAATCCCAGCCCCAGAGAGTTGCAGTTCCCTAGGAGAGATATAAAGTATGATTTAAAATCACAAATAATTAATACTGTGTAGAAACGATACGCGCATGTGTGCATCTGAGGTGTAACGCTGCAGAGACATTAGAGTTGTGAAAAGGGAAAAGCTGAGCCTAGATAACTCAAACAAAATGAACCTTCCCCTAGCTATCAGCGTGCCCTGATAGAAGGTTTCAGAGCCAGTTGCCTAAGTCAAGGCTTTTCAAAGCCTGGTGGAGGAGCACCCCCATCAGAATAACCTGGGATGTTTGCTAAAAGGCAACAAATCAAGTCCTTCCAAATCTGAATCTCCAAGACAGGACCCACGATTCTGCCCTATTCACAAGCTCCACGGTGGCTCTGAGACACTTTCCAGTTTGAGACAGAGGGCTGGATGATGGGCTCTTAAACTTGGCTGCTCTTTGTAATCACCTGGACCCTAAGCCAATTCAATCAGAGCATCTGGGGTGAGACTCAGGCATGAGTAGTTTGTGACACTCTCCAGGTGATCCCAATGTGCTACCAAATTGAGAACACAGTGCTAGTATCATTGGCCCATAACTTTACACAAAGAATAGTAGACTCCATTTCAAGAGAAAAAAAAAGTCATACTTTTCTTTTTCATTTGTCTAAGTAGAAATCATCATCTGAGTAACCCATTTTTTCCTTCTATTTAATACAACTTCTGAGGTCTTGGCCATTTTTTTTTTTTTTGAGATGGAGTCTCGCTCTGTCGCCCAGGCTGGAGTGCAGTGGCACCATCTCGGCTCGGCTCACTGCAAGCTCCACCTCCTGGGTTCACGCCTCCGAGTAGCTGGGACTACAGGGGCGTACCACCATGCCCGGCTAATTTTTTGTATTTTTAGTAGAGATGGGGTTTCACCGTGTTAGCCAGGATGGTCTCGATCTCCTGACCTCGTGATCCACCCACCTCGGCCTCCCAAAGTGCTGGGATTACAGGCATGAGTGCCCGGCCGGTCTTGGGCTTTATAATTCAAACTTGGTCCACTCATGTAGCAGTCACTATAAGTGACTGTATGTGGACATCTGTGTGTGGGTGTGTAGCCATGTGCATATGTGGATGCATGTACATGCATGCATGTGTCATGCACTATGTGAAGAGCTAGAGGAGGAGAGATGAAAAATACAGGCCAACAAGGTCCATAGGAAAGCAACAATGTGAAAAGTGCTAACATTCAGAGTATTGGGGCTTTGGGGACACGGAAGTGTCTAACCAGCCAGGAGCTGGAGGTGACAGTGGTAGTCTGGGAGGGAAGGTCTTTGCAGAGACCTCTTAGGGAAGGAGATGCTCATGCTGAGTACTGAAGAATGAAGAGAAGTGAGCCTCACAGAGGAGAGATAGCCAGCAAGGGGGACACCAACTGCAAAGACACAGTCATATCCAAGTTGGGAATATCTGGAGTATAATGTGGTTGTGAAGGGTCTCTGGCCTGTAGAAAGTACAGAGCCATGCTACCAGTCTCTTCAGGGCCAAGAAAAGCCATTATTCTGGCCTAGTAATTCTCAGTCCCAGCACGGATTAGAATCATGTGAGATATTTTAAATACTAACAAAGTCCAGGCCTCACCCCCAGAGATTCTGATTTAATGAGACTTGAGCATCTCTATTTTTAACAAGCTCCCATGTGATTGGAGGGGGCGGGTCTCACAGTCAAATTTGGAGTCTTAGTAAACAGATAGCTGGCCTTGGCCACTGGCCACATGGATTCTCCTGGTTGGGCTGGAGCAAGCTAGGGCTGGAGTCTGCAGGCTGCCTGCCCCATTCCTCTTCTTCCTTCCTGCCTGGGCATGTGGCCACTTTATTGCCTTCAGAGGGAAGAAACTCAGGCTACAGAGTTTTTAGGCTGGCTGTTCACCTGGTACAAAGGTGGTTGAGTGATCTCTGGCTACTCCCAGGTGCTCAAGCTTCTGCTCTAGCATCCCTGCATTCCTGCCTTGCTGTGAGCATTCCTCCAAGCACAAGCACACCCTCGTGGGGAGAGCAGGGGGGTCAGGATTATTGGTAGTAAAGGGAAGTCATGTGGTATACACGCACCCTAGATGTATCCCCAGGGAATACATGTCAGTACTTGTCAGAAGCCTAGATTCATGAAATTTATCACAGTACGTAATAGAATTTCTCCCATTAAACGCAGTGAAATGAACTAAAACATTCTAATTAGATGCGTAATGAAGATAACAGAATATGTAAGAAAAAATCAAAATAGTGAATTTGCATGGCAGGGCTTCTGGGCAGTCAGCTAAGTGTACACCCAAGCTAAGTGACTCCCAGGCCACTGCAGCCAGACAGCATGTGATTCAAATCTGTGCTGGAGCAGAAGAACAAATTGCTCCATGTCATAAATCTTCTGGGTCATCTGCAAATAGTGGAAACCAGAAATGTTAAATCCATGAATGCCAAGGGTGCATTCATATATCAAAATAAACATTTGTACGGACAACGCGAGTCCGAGAGGGAGAAATGTGTAGTTGCTTTTATGCGTAAAAGGGATAGATAAGAATCTATCCACTGAATTTTTGAAACAATATTTCTGTAGTCCCTCCCATATTTCCAAGTCAGCTATAAGTATAATAAACAGATTTTTCTGAGTCAAAATCAGGACATGTGATTGGAGAAAATTTTTTTTCTGAGTTGTAAATGTATTTATAAAGAAGTATTGCCTTGGGCTACTAGAAGGACAAAAAAAGCAATGCTGACAGACATGCTAAGGCTGGGACAAGTGCCATGTAGCAGAAGAAGGCGGGAGGTTCCCTTCACACGGCAGCAGATGAGGTTGCATCTGAGCAGGTTGCCCACCCCGGGGAACCCTGGGAAGCCCATCACTGTCCCACAGTCTGTCCAGGTGGCCATCAGAGAATGTGTCTGGAGTGGCATGGCAGCAAAAGTCCAAGACAAGTCACAACAAAGAGGTAGACAGTGACCTCCCCTGAGGACAATGAGGCAGTTGCACAAACATCTAAGTGATTAGAGTACCCCAGGAAGGTGGGGGAGGAAGGCTAAAAAGATCTGAGGGGGAATTTTAACGTGAATGTGACTGAATTATAAACCTGAACTTGTAGAGAAAATTCTGAACTGGATTGAGTTTACTTGGAAATGACTAAAATCAAAACTTTCTGCCAAGTCAGAAATTACATTTACCATAAGAAAATACGGATTACAGTTTTGCATATCTGAGTGTGAGACTGAAAAGGACAAAGCCACGCCATAGGCTTTCCTTTATTCTCTCCTCCTCCAGTGGGCAGGGTCCTTTCTTTCCTGGAGGCCAGGGTGGGAACAGTGGCCACTCCCTCAGACCCCCTTCCCAAGCCACTGCCGTGGGATGTGGCCAAGCTGAGGCCATTAGCAGAGGCAGGTGTATCTAATCATTTCTTCATTCACTTCTTCAAATACTATTTTCTTTGTTTTCCATTCCCTAAAGCCTTGGAATTCTGGATCAGGAAGCCAAGGGGAAGTTTGGTTAGCCACGAACATAACACCAGACTCATCTATGTGAACAGCCCCCTTTAAAAACCTTCCTTAACAAGAGTTTTTTGTTGTTGCTGTTTTTTGTTTTTTTAATAAGAATACCCAGGATTGGTATTGGTTCCAGAAAATGAGCACACACACACACCCCTGCACAGGGAGTAAAGTATAAATTTGATGTGATTTTCTTCTGGCAGGCAACTGGATATTATATTTCAAAAAGTCTTTAAAATGCGTATACCTTTTTAACCAGAAATTCCAATTCTAGGAATCTGCTTCAGGAAGTAATTTAAAGATCAGTGTAGAGCAGTGGTTAAGAGCCAGTCCTGTCAACAGAATCTGGGTTCGGGTCCTGATGCCACTGATTAGCTCAATGAAACTTTGAACGAATTACAGAATGTGAACTTTACTGCCCTGGTATGTGAAATAGGGGTAACACTCATACCCATCTCACAAGGCTGTCACAAGGTTACAATGAACTCAAACATGTTAATGCTCAGCACTATGCCCAGCAAGGCATGAAAGTCTGATAAATCTCACTGCTGTTCCTGATCCATATTGTTGTCTATACATAAAAATGATAGTACAAGGATGGTCCTCACACCAGCACTGGCAAAAAGGACAAGTGAAAATGCAACCAAAATATCTAGTAAGTGATTCATTTAACAAATTGTGACATTCATAGAATAACCATTAGGCCATCCTTTAAAATGATGTTATGGAAAGGTATCTATTGCTATAAAAAGATGCTCACAGTGTATTGTTAAGCAAAAGATGCAGGTTTTCAAACTAGCATGCATGGCATGATCTGCTTTTCGTTAATACATGCATATAGATGCATAGAAAAATATATGGAAAAATAGATGCTAAGACATTATGATGGTTGTCTCTGGGTGAGATTATACTTTTTTTAAATTCTACTATCTTTGGCTTTTTGTTATTGAATTTGTATTTCATTTGTAATAAGCAAAGAAAAAAAGTATTTTCATGGAAATGTCACAATTAAAGTCTAAATGCTTCTTGGGAAGTCACAAGTAAAATTTATCAGGTATTATCAAAAATCAAGATTGTTCCTTCCAGAAGAATTCCAATTCTGTAAGAAGAGGGGAAAAGGGAACAGAAAATCATTATCAGAACCCCCACAGGGTAATCACCACCATGAGCAAGCTCCACCGATGGAGGCTGAAATTCACGGATAAAAGTTTGAGGAGCAAGAGAATGTGTGCACAGTCTCAAGGTATCTCTCCCAAGGCAGTTATTAATTATTAAGGGGAAGCAGTAACTTTGCAGTGGAGGAGTCTGGCAGTCAGCAGCTTAATTTAGTGATCAAGGTTAACATCAGCAAGGGAACACATCAACATCACGAGCCCCTGATATGATGCTTGGCATGAGAGACACACAGAACTTTAATCTCGCCACAAGAAAACAAACCAGATTGACAGACCATCTCCAAAATACCTGACCAGGATTCTTCAAGAGTGTTGAGGACATGAAAGACAACAAAAGACCAAGGAACTGTCACAGATAGGAAGTAACTAAGGAGACAGGACAACTAAGTGTAATGTTGGGATCCTGGATTTGTTCCTAGAATGGCTAAAGAACACTTATAGAGAAACTGGGAAAATCCAAATGGAGTCAGTGGCTTGGTAAGAATAGTATTGTCCTAATATTAATTTCTTAGTTTCCATACTTGTTATGTGGCTACTAAGATATTAATGTGAGGGGGAAGCTGGATTAAAGGATTACGGGAACTGTATTATTTTTGCAATTTTTCTATAAATTTAAATGTATTTCAAAATAGAAATTTTAAAATGTAAACAAGACTGGACAAGCCTAGATACTCTGGGTTAGGCATTATTGGGGAAGTCCCAAAAAGGGCCCAGGCAGGAAAAGTCAAAGCCCTCTGTCTCCTCATATTTCATAGAAAATGTTACTTTTACAACTTGTTAGGTTAAAATTAGACTCACACAAACATAGGGGAAGGCAGCATCTCAGTTTTCAGCACAAACTACAGAGAACATTCGCAAATATTATCAAGATTCAACATTTCTCTTTTGAATTGACACTCTTCATAATTTCCCCATTCCAGTTCATTGGTTCAATTCTTTTTTAATCTCAAAGTATCTCCTTTTTTCATGTCATACCTGTAAGTCAACAATAAGATCAGTGATCTTTGAGTTTTAAATATCCCAAAAGGTGTCTTTATTATTAACCATTTATTTTGTTTGCCCTTTCAAAATCAGATATGAAATGTTTGTGTTGGCCATGTGTGGTGGCTCATGGCTAATCCCAGCACTTTAGGAGGCCAAGGCAGG
>NW_012115466.1:741183-743442 GCF_000951035.1 Colobus angolensis palliatus
GGCCCATTTTTTATCTTTTATACCGTATTTTCACTCTACCTTTTCTATGTTTAGATGCATAAATACTTCCTATGATAACTGCCTACCATACTCAGTACAGTACCATGCTGTACAGGTTTATAGTCTAGCAGCAATCGGCTATACCATATAGCCGAGGTGTGTAGTTGGCTTTCCATCCAGGTTTTTGTAAGCACCCTCAGTGGTGGTCACACGATGATGAAATCACCTAACAACATACTTCTCAGAACATATCCACATCCTTAAGTGATGCATTACTGTAGCTAATTCCTTCATTCAGAACACATCAAGATTGTGATACAGGCATAAAAACAGAGTCTTACAGATATAGCAGAGTAAGGCCCAAAGAAATTCAATGGCCTTCTTTTAGTTCCAAAGAAATTAATCATACAAGAAACTGCATAGTAACGTATCAGAATGAAGGTGGAAATTTCCCTGCAGGCAGCTCTGGTCCAAGGCATTTTTCTGAACTTGAAAGAGGGCAACAAGAAGTGCTTACCAGGAGTTCCCTTCAAGTCATCATTAAAATCATGACAAATTTTATCATTTTGTAACTCAAGATAATCCAATAATGTTCAATTCTATCTTTTTTTTTTTTTTTTTTTTTGAGACAGAGTTTCATTCTGTTGCCCAGGGATGGAATGCAATGGTGCAATCTCGGCTCACTGCAACCTCTACCTCCTGGATTCAAGCAATTCTCCTGCCTCAGCCTCCTGAGTAGCTGGGATTACAGGTGCCCGCCACCACACCTAGTTAATTTTGTATTTTCAGTAGAGACGGGGTTTCACCATGTTGGCCAGGCTGGTTTTGAACTCCTTCCTGACTTCAGGTGATCCACCCGCCTTGGCCTCACAAAGTGCTGGGATTACAGGCATGAGCCACTGCACCCGACCAATTCTGTCTTTTTATAGATGAGGAAGACAAGGCCCGAGGGAATACAATGACCTCCTTGAAGTACTACAACTAATGGAGTAAATGAAAAAGCTAAAACTTAGGCTCAATTCCTCTGAATCTAACTGCAAACTATTTCCAACGCAAAAAAACATAGTAACAATGACGATGAGTACAAACCAGAAAAAATAAAACCTCTGCTTTTTTCAAAGATAGGGAACATTCTTGCAAACATCTACACTTTCGAGGAAAATCAGCCTTGGATTTATCGCCTTGAATTTATCTCCGTTCCTAAGCTCTCATTGTCCTTGATGAGTACCATTTGTCTGCTACCTGCTATGTAAAGTAATGCTTCTTTCAATAAATATAATGTGGGCCTATAGTCCTAGCTTTCCAGGAATTGTTCCGCATTCAACACATCTATAACTTTCTTGGTTTTACAAATTCGCTAGATATATTTTAAAAATATCTTTCTTCTCCTCAGAAAATCTCTCTGAGGCTGCAGTTTGGTGTACTGAAAGCACTATGAGGAGAGAGCCAGAACATAAGCCAATTGGAAAACAACACGTGCACCTCCCTCTCCACCACCCCTCCTGCTGCAGCTCAATATTTGCTCTTGGTGTTGGCCCATTTTCACTTCCTGCCACCTGCTTCCCAGCCTCTGCATCCAGGAGAGCCTGCCCCTGGTTGAACACAGGAGGCTGTCACCCATCATTCTTCCATTATCCCTAGCAGGTGCCTTATTTCCTCTCAGCCAGCTTCCTGATCTCTCCCTCCCTGCTATGGACTTCCAGGCACCACATCTCTGTCGTTAATCCTCCTTAGCTGTCCTGGGTGAGAGGGTTGACCAGGCTCCTAGAGAAGAGCTTCACGTAGGTGTAGGAATATTTGGAGTAGATCATTATTTTTTTAATTGAGTCACCACACTTTTGTTTTGCCCAATAAATGCATGTTTATAAAGCTACTACCAGCCACTAGCATCATGACTTTAAGTAATAATAAAATTTTTGCAGGTTCTGTTTCTTAAATAAATGTTAATTCAAAAAGAATTAAAAAGGCATTATCGTGTTATTTAAACTTAGCTTGATTTTTTAAATTTAATATTTGTCCTTCCTTTTCTTATTTCTCCTCAGTTGGATGAAAATTCTGTCACAGACCTGCATTGGGGAACAAGTGCCTTAAGAGTCTAGAGTTCAAACACCTTCGAGAACCACGACATTGCAAATCACTGGACCTGCATGCAGGGCAGGGAACAAGGTTCCTGCAGGAAAGTGAGGCATTGGCCTTAGGTGCGGAATTTTAGGGGCTACCAAAAACTCGGTGATCAAAATAAGTAACATTTCAATAAAA
>NW_012115466.1:747556-751689 GCF_000951035.1 Colobus angolensis palliatus
TCTCGGCCTCCCAAAGTGCTGGGATTACAGGCTTGAGCCACCGCGCCCGGCCGAAACTCCATCTTTTAAAAAAAAAAAAAAAAGTTTGTTCCTTAGTGCCTACTAAATTAGTATGGGATACAGAAAGGCTAGTAGACCTCATGCCTCCTAAGAGAACAGATATTTAATCTCTTATTCCAAGCCTCCTGGTAATTAAAACAAGTAGCAACTACAAACACAACGGAACTTATTGGAGTTTACTATGTACTTACTTACGTTATCTCATTCATTCCCACAACAATGTTCTGAGTGGATATTATACCATCTTCATTTTACAGTTGACAAAACTGAGGCTTAAGGAAATGAATTATTTTTAAGGTCACAGAATAAGTGGCAGAAGCAGGTAAGTCCCAGATGCCAGATACTCTGATTTATTGAGTATCTCCACACTTGTGAATATTCACTGACGAATACCACTGGAATTAGAGGTCTGCCTAGAAACTTCTGGAAATCTAAAACTATGGGTTGAGGAAAGGATACCTACAGCATGAGAGAGCCTGCTGGGAAGGGGTCACCCTTTCTACCTTGTATAGGGTAACTAAAAATATGCAGATCTGATGACAACAGGGGAAACAAAAAGTGTACCATGCGAATCAATTCAAGGACAAACAGGAGCTTGCTAGTCTAGGATTTCTCCTTAGCTATACGGGAATTCCTTTTACATTTTAATATGCAAAATTTCAGCTGACTTAAGATGAAGACTTGTTTGCTAATCACGATAATTCTACATGTGGAGACTTTTACCATAGAGGGAGTACCACTTTTTTGTGGGCACTCTCTTCCCTTCCATAAAACACCCTACGTACATCAGCCAGATTAATCTCCTATTAATCTCCTTAAAGTTATAGTCAATTTATTCCTCGGCTGAAAAACCTTAAATGGCTCTACCTGCCTTTGAAATATTATTCTCAATAGTCTGGCTCCAACTTTTCTTTCCAATAAAATGTTATCATCAGTTAGGATATTTTTGTAGCAACTAACAAAAATCACAAATTAAACTGCCATAAACAAAAGGAAAATTATTTTCTCATTTAACCAGGAGGACAGGAACAGGATAAGATTTGAGCTTGCAGTTTGTTCTGGTTCCATGTCCCTAAGAGTCTCAGAATCTCAGCTTGCCCGCCTCAATCTGTGTGTGTGTGTGTGTGTGTTGTGTGTGTGCACGCGCGTGTGTCTATTTCTCTTTGTCAAGCATTCTATACTCTAGCAAAATGAAAACACAATACTTTGCTGTTCCCACTCTTTTCCATGGGAAACGCTTACCACCATTGCTACCCATTCTCCAAGGCCCACATCTTCCACATATCTCTTACGATTGCAACTAAAGCCTCATTATAGTAGTGAATCAGAATTGTTCCTTGACTCTACTGAGCCAGGGTGGCCACCCTAGCACCAAATTTTGGGGGTTCGCATGCTGATGGACAAGTGGCTGAGAAAGGCAACTGCCAAGTGCTGAGGAGGAGATACCAGCTCTTCCACCATCATCATTCATTCACATATTGATTCATGACCCAACATATCTGAGGATCTTCCAGTTGCCAGGTTATCTGCCGCTGAAGAGCTAACAGTCAGGGAGATGGACATATAAACAAACAACTGCCACATACTAAGATCAACATTGCGATAGAAATAAGCACACAGTGAGGACACATAGAGAGGAAGTGACAGACTCTGCCCGGAGACTCAGAGAAGGCTTAGAAAGAGGTAACCCTGGATCCATGAAGGAGTCAATATTAAAAAAAAAAAAAAAACTCCAACCCATAAGCTATTCCCAAACATGTAAAGTAAATGCAAATACCATCAGAGATGTAAGTAGTTCTGTTTTAAATATAGGAATTGTTGGAAAAGGACAGGTTAGGATTTTTCAACTAAATATAGCGATAAAATAATTGCATAAAGGCAACCCAATCATTATTTTATTGACAATAACAGCTTCTTTCCTGAGACCCTTCTCTGTCTCTCCAGTTCCCTATTGTTTGTGGGTAAATATCCACTTGCTATTTTACAGTATTCCTGCTTAATTGGCAACCAGCTGCCTCTAGGAAACAAGATATTATGTTCAAGTGTAACTATTGTTTTCCACCCCCATCTCATCACTGAGAAAAACACTGAGAACAGGAAACACGTTCTTAACATAGACAGTGTCTTTACAAAATAAAACAAGCAATGTGACATCAAGTTAGTGCTAAGAGTTCTCTCTTTTCAGGTGTCAGCTCAAGATAGGCTAAGAATATGCAATCATGATTTGGTGAGTTTTATTGCATTTCCCAAAGCAACAGGGCCAGTCCTAGTCATACTTCAGTGATGGCTTTTAAATTAAAGAATTAGCTGCTCCCTGAATTGCCTGTCTTGAGAGTGTTTTTACTAGAAAATTGTGTGGCCCTTGGAATACTTGAGACTCTTCAATAAAGAATTCCCCTAGTCTGGGAGCTGGGTTTCTGGGCACTTGGATGCTGTCTCCCTGCTCAGTATGATGTTGGCCACAAGCGCCAGGGAGTAGGAGCATGCTGGGACAGTGTCCCGCACACATGCTTGGATACAGGCATGAGTAAGACCACCAGGACCGCTAAAGGAAGAAAAACAAAAACATCAAGCCATCACTAATTAAAGGGCAATTAAAGGGCAGCCCTAAGAAATAGGGAAATCCCAAAAGCAAACAAATGAATCATGAAATTCCAGGCACCTTGGTCAATGGAGTGGAAGAGATTTGCTGGCAGGGGATACGATTGGAGGTGGAGTGCTAGTGAGTGTTGCCTGCTAAGTCAACGCTGCTTCTCAAAGTCGCTATCACTGACATTCATGTTAACAAATAAAACAATACAGCCATGCACTGTATACCAACATTTCATTCAACAATGGACCACATATATGGCGAGGGGCCTACAAGATTATAATAGAACTGAAGAATCCCTATCTCCTATTGTTGTAACATTATAGCACAATGTATTAGTCACGTGTTTTAGTGATGCTGGTGTAAGTAAACCTACCACACTGCCAGTTACATAAAAGTATAGCACATACTATTATGTATAGTACATAATACTTGATAATAATAATAAATGACTATCTTACTGGTTTAAGTATTTATTCTACTATAGTTTCATGACTATTTTAGAGTATATTCCTTTTACTTACTAGAAAAAGAAAAGTTGGCCGGGCTCAGGGCTCACACCTGTAATTCCAACATTTGGGGAGGCCGAGGCAGGTGGATCACCTGAAGTCAGGAGTTGAAGGTCAGCCTGGCCAACATGCTGAAACCCTGCCTCTACAAAAATACAAAAATTAGCCAGGCATGATGGTGGCTGCCTGTAATCCCAGTTACTCGGGATGCTGAGGCAGGATAATTGCTTCAACCCGGGAGGCAGAGGTTGCAGTGAGCCGAGATCACGCCATTGTACTCCAACCTAGGCGAGAGAGTGAGACTCTGTCTCAAAAAAAAAAAAAAAAGAAAAAGAAAAAGAAAAGTTGAGTGTAAAACAGACTCAGGCGGGTTCTTCAGGAGGAATTCCAGAATTAGACAATGTTATCATAGGAGATGACAGCTCCATGCGTATTACTGCCCCTTGAAGACCTTCCAATGAGACAAGATGTGGAGGTGGAAGACGGTGATATTGATGATCCTGATCCTGTGTAGGCCTAGGCTAATGTAGGTGTTTGTGTCTTCTAACAAAAAACAAAAAAAGGTAAAAAAAAATTATAGAAAAAAGATTTAAGGAAAGGAAATATTTTTGTTCAGCTATACATGTGTTTGTGTTAAATTTTAAGCTGTGTTACTAGAAAAGAGTCAAAAAGTTTTAAAAAGTAGAAGTTTATAAAGTAAAAAGAAAAACTTACAGTAAGCTAAGGTTTACTTATTATTGAAGAAAGAAAAATAGTTTTCATAAATTTAGTAGCCTAAGTATACACTGTTTATAAAGTCTGCAGTAGTGTACAGTAAAGTCCTAGGCCTTCACATTCGCTCACGGACATCAGCGCAACCTTCAGTCCTACAAGATGCATTCATGGCAAGTACCCTATACAAGTGTGTACTATTTTTTATCTTTTTTTTTTTTTGAGATGGAGTTTTGCTCGTTGTCCAGGCTGGAGGGTAATGG
>NW_012115466.1:755434-762148 GCF_000951035.1 Colobus angolensis palliatus
CGGGAGGCGGAGCTTGCAGTGAGCTGAGATCCGGCCACTGCACTCCAGCCTGGGCGACAGAGCGAGACTCCGTCTCAAAAAATAAAAAAATAAAATAAATAAAATAAAATAAAATAAAAAGCATTACCTCATGTCATGTTGATAACATCTCCATGTGGTATGTATTATCCTCCTTTTTTTCATAATAAAGAAACTGAAGGTAATAGTAGCAGAGCTACTTGAACCCAGGTAGTCTGATTCCAGAGGCTGCATGTTTAACTAGTCACTATACTGCCTTTTAGGAGTTAAGACGGGTAGAAAGCACTTGCCCAAAATAATACTGATGACCGGTGCCTGGAGAATCTGCAGTCTGTCAATTCTCACAGACATTTCAAATTTAAGCTTTGGATCAAGGAAGAGCACGAGCGAGCTGTACAGCCATCAGCTTGACACTGAAGGACAGTATAATCTAACACTGAAGGACAAAAGGAATCTAACACAAAGATGCTGTTGAAGGCATCATCCTCTACGTTGACACAGTGTCCACCTTACCCAAATCCATGGGGAAACATTTACTGTTGCTCAGTGTCAAGAAAAGCTGTATCCCTAAATAGTTGCTTTGTTCGTAAATGTGAACATAGTGAATTCTATACCTGTTTGGTTTCCATCTTTGTTATGGCTGCTAGGAATTTTTAAGCCAAATTTATATCCCACATCTAAAAATTCTGCAGGGCCATATGTCTGCAATATGCCTTTTGGTGTACTATGCTCATTCTTGCTTTATTAGTGTCCTACCCATATCCTTCTTTGGTACTGATTTCTACAGCTATGTATTTTATCCTTTCCTTCATTTATTATACTGTCTCTAATGTCTTATAGAATCAGGTGCCAAGTGAATGAATGAACAATATGCAAACAATAAGTTGCCTTTTTATGAACTGGAGGAGACATGTGACACCCATTCCAGTCTCTGAATCTCAATCAGAGAAAAGCCCAGACTCAATCAACAAGGCAGTGTTTAGGGGAACCCTATGATTAAAAGACAGTAGCAACACAGCAACTAGCAAAACTGCAGTATGGTCAGAAAGGGTGAATGATGACCTCCTGTTAGCAAAGAGAGGAACTTTCATGACCACCCCCTGAGAGCACTTGAACCATGCTGGGGGCCCTGCGAATGAGAGAAGGAGAACTTTGGAGAACTGAGTTTTCATTGACGATGCCAGTAAAAGCTTGAACCTGAGACTTCTATTAGCACGACCCACATATTCTTGAATCCATCCTTTCAGATTCCAATGTCCTATAAGACATGATCATCTACACGTAAGTGCAGGCTATGTTTTTTCATTGGTTTGCCTCACTCATATGCAATGTGTTGCTCCAAATCATAATGAAGCTTTCAGGTACAAAGTTTATCCTATGTCTACAAGTCATTAAGGGATTTCGCTTTCAAGGGCCCCCCTAATGTTCCCAAAGCTATGCCTGTTCAAATCATTCAACTTTTTTATTGTTGATTCAGTAACACAGACCTAGCACAGCCAGGTTTATTGGTCTGTTCCAAGTGGTCAGCAGAGGAAAGGCATGCACATGACAAAGGTAAATTTGGATCGGGGGAATCTTATGAGGTCTGGTCAGAACCTGACTCAGGTTGTGGAAGCAAATCCACTCTGAATTCTGTGCTCAGGGGTTCCCCATTTGGATGCTGATTGACAGACTGATGTGCACTTTACCCTATGCTGGAGCTCGAGGATACATGGCCACTCCAACACTCTTTCTAAATGATCATACCTGCCATGGAAAATTCTCTATGCTACATTGGAAATATCCATAAAAGACCTTCATGTTTCTGAGTCAATCAATCAACAAACATTTAAGCATCATCATCCATGAGTTAATTATTGTGTTAAGTTTGTGGGTGAAACACCCTCCCCACCCCACACACAAACCAAGACATGATTGATGCCCTCCAAGAACTCACTCTTCAGTTGAGAATATAAGATTACAAATTACAGCATCCTTATAATCAAAGCATTTCGTATTAGCAAAAAAAGTTCAAAGAAGGAATAGGACACTGAGAGTGGGGATTGTTAGAGTAGAGATAGAACTCGTGTTGAACTTGAAGAGTAGGTAAAATGTAACTATGAGCAGAAAATGGCAGCACTTATTCCAGTTTGGGGAGAAGAGGAGGTATATTGCAGACACAACTAGCCATAGTAGTTTTGAGCTAATACCAGAGTTCCCACATCTCTTTGGTTGACTTAAGAGACACTGTCAGATACTCTAGGGAAGGAAGAACAATAATTCCAAGATCACACAACTTAAACAGTTTTGCAGAATCAATTTCAGGTTTTACTTCCCTTATTTACCCAGCTGGACTTTGATTATTTTCCCTTCCAGGTGGGTCTTACTTTCTCAGTTATATTTTAAGCTATAACATTGAAAACACATTTATTGGGGTTGGTTAAAAAAAGTTCAAAATATGTTTGCTACATCTTCTTTAATGGAACGTATTATCCTTCCAGATAGCTGTGCTGCAAGTACTGATTATGACTCGCTGTACTGGGATGAGGGTACATCTTCTAATTATAAAATTAATGTAATGTAGCTCCATTTCCCCCAGTCTACTTCTGGCTACCTGGGAGACCTTCATTTGTCTTAGAGATGGTGATGGAATTATCTAAGGAATGAGGTGATACAGCTTATCCTTGGGGATGGGGGCAGGAAGATAATTGATTCATAGCAAGTTGACAGTCTCAAAGCAGCCAGTGATGTTCCTGAAGCCACTAGAACTAGATGGAGCCTACCTTCTCCTGTCAAGCTAAGGGCTTTAGAAACACCAGGGAGAGGGAAACAGCACATTTTGTTTCTTTATAATAATCTCCCATCTTATTGCCTAAGACATTTTGCTCTCCTGAGGACACAGGGCCTGCTTCTTAGCCTTTTCCAATCAAGCTCTTCCTTGCCTACCACCCATTTCCATTAAAATGGTTTACTGGGATTCAAAAGAGGCAAGTTGCCACATCAAGCTTTTTATTTTCTCTGAATCCCCTCCCTCCCTCCCCTCCAATCTCATTTAGACCTTTTTCCTTTTCTCTCCCTTCCCCACCTTCCCATCCTTGTCTTCTTCAGTCATCCATTATTACCCATGGGATCTCATTCTATAGGTCTTCAGAGAGAAACGATTCCTGGATTAGATTTTGAAGCAAAGCATTAGGAGACTTTAATTCAATCTCAATTACTATTTAGCACTATGTTTTATGAGTGAAAAATGCAATAAAATAGTGATTTCTAAATTTAACTAGCATTGTGTAATGCAATTATTTATTACAGAAGACTATTGTTTATCTATCGCCTGAGTTATTGGTTAGCATGAAAAAGACAGTGTACAGGAAGCCCTAGAAATCGATCATTATCTAAAGTGGTTAATCAAATATCTAATTTGTTTCCATGAATTTTCCTTCAATAACCATGTGGCCTATCACACAATGTACCAGTGGACTATAATTCAAACCCATATATCAAAACTATAACACAACCTAGCAGGAAATGCAAAGAGGTGACTTTTTCATTCTATTGCTGGAAATGCTAGAAAAAAAAAATTAAGGCAGAGAAAACTATAGACTTTTCTCCCACTCACCCATCCTCACTGTGCTCCCTCCCCTAATAACCATAAGCTGAAACCACTTAAGGATTACAATTATCTGTCATCATTATTGCCCGTATTATGACTAGGCTGCTACCCATTGCAAATGACGCTTCTGAAAATGAAAGATGCTCTTCTGAGAGATTTTTGTTTGTTTTTAGCTTTATAGGCTCCTTCAGGCATAATGGGGGAGGATGTTGGGGGAGATGGAAATTCAGTCAGGAAAACAATTAACTAGCACAGCTTCACTGCACAGTAACATCAAATCATACAGCAATTAGAGCTCAGCAAAACCCCTGGTTTGGTTTCATGCACATTTAAGGATGAAAACTGATACGTACCCTGAGCTGATGCTGGACTGCAAATGAAAAAATCAAAGAGGTAAATATTGTAAAATTTCATTCTCTACCTAATCACATGTCTGGAACGGTGACTTGAGCTAAGAGTATTTTCAGTCTGTGCACAAGAAAATTCACCTCTCTCCTCAAGCCTTAGAAAATGGCTAGAGAACTGTCCACCATTCCTTTTCTTCCACAATGAATATAAAACATTAATTTTTGCCAAAAAAAGGATTGTACTTGTTGACAAATAAAGGGGTTAATTAACCCATTGTCCCCACAGATTACCAAGGCTTTGATTGTTAAATCCAGAAAATAATTGTAACTTAAAAAAAAAAAGCAAGATGAAGATGCTTTTAAAAGTCGGAAAGATCCACCAATTCTTGTATTGTTGAGCTTTACCATGTAAAAGAAATTTGCTTTTATCTTATAAACATGCCAGTGTAGATTATATGACCTGCAAAATATTCATTTTCTCTTTACTTTTTTTTTCTTTTTGTAATTGAATGCTTTTCTCTTGGATAGTTTTTGGTGTAATAGAATAGGATTCAATCTGTAAGACTAAATGCATCCCCCAGTACAAAGCAAGCCACAAAGACTCATTTCTTCCTGCCTGCCTCTAAATGTTTTTCCATCATTTGACCATGGGTTTAAAAAAGAAACAAAGTATAAGACATCTGCTTCCCTTGTTTTTTAAAATAAATTCTTTATTTTGCAATAATTATAGATTTACAGAAAAGCTGCAAAGGTAGCACAGAAAGTTCTCATATACTCCCTCATCCAGTTTCCCCATTTTTTTATATCTTACATTACTATAGTACAGTTGTCAAAACTAAGAAATTAGCTGGGAGCGGTGGCTCATGCCTGAAATCCCAGCACTTTGGGAGGCCAAGGCAGGTGTATCACCTGAGGTCAGGAGTTCGAGAACAGCCTGGCCAACATGGAGAAACCCTGTCTCTATTAAAAATACAAAAAAATTACCCAAGTGTGGTGGCAGATGCCTGTACTTCCAGCTACTTGGGAGGCTGAGGCAGGAGGATCACTTGAACTCAGGAGGCGGAGGTTGCAGTGAACTGAGATTGCGCCATTGCACTTCAGCCTGGGTGAGAGAGCCAGACTCCATGTCAAAAAAAGAAAAACAGAAAACTAAGAAACTGACATTGAGAGATTACCATTAACTACACTTCAGACTTTATTTGGATTCCACTAGTCTTTACATAATGATCCTTTTTCTATTCCAGGATCCAACCTATGGACATGTCATTGAGTTCCATGTCTCCCCTGGTCTGTGGTAGTTGCTCGGCCTTTCCTTGTTTGTCACGACTTTTACTGTCTTGAGTACTGGTAAGGTATTCTGTAGAATGTCCTCCAATCTGGGACTGGGCTGTTGTTTTTCTTATGAATAGAATGGGGTTATGGGTATTAGAAGCGCCCTAATACCCACAGGGCGTATGGGAAGCGCCCTTCTCACTTTGTGTGTTTTTTTTGTTTGTTTGTTTGTTTGTTTGTTTTAGAGACGGAGTCTTGCTCTGTCACCCAGGTTGGAGTGCAGTGGCACAATCTCGGCTCACTGCAAGCTCCACCTCCAGAGTTCACGCCATTCTCTTACCTCAGCCTCCCAAGTAGCTGGGACTACAGGGGTCTGCCACCACACCCGGCTAATTGTTTGTATTTTTAGTAGAGATGGGGTTTCACCATGTTAGCCAGCATGGTCTCAATCTCCTGACCTCATGATCCGCCTGTCTCGGCCTCCCAAAGTGCCAGGATTACAGGCGTAAGCCACTGTGCCTGGTCAAAATATCAAATTTTTAAATAGAGACAGGATCAATAGCATACTGATTTTTCCTTTATGTCACAACTTCAGTATGGGTCTGCCTATACTGACTGCATGAACGCAAGCCTTGGTGAGAACAGTGGAAACTAGAGAGCACGTGTCCTGAAAGGTTTCACATTTATTAGGAAATGCTGTACTGACTGAACACTGAGGCCACATATACAGCCTCTAGCCCTAATGTGGACTGCCAGTATGTGAATATCAAGTATCTCAAAAGAAGCCTACACTCCGTGCGCTTCTCAGGAATGTAGGTGGGTCAAGGTAGACTAGCCAGAGTTTCCTTTACAAAGGGAGTTAAAACACATCATGTGGAATGAAGGGAACTGAAAAACTCAGGCTTGGAGGAAAATGGGGCTATCCCTTCAATGCCTGCTGTGAATGCCAAATGGAGAACCTGTCCGTTTTGGGGGGATAAGAGGTCAAGCTCAATCAAGGGATCCGGTCTGGATGTTAGCAAGAAGCATCAATGACCCATGGGGAAATTCTGATCATCTTCCTACCGCTGAAAGAAAGAGAGAGGGCAAACAAAAAAGGAGCAATATGTTGCTCAGAAGGCATTTTGATGGTAAAGCCACTCTATCTGTAGTCTAACAGCAATGGCTCATACTTATTGAGCACTCTCAGTGCTGAGCACTTTATATACATTACCTCAGCTGGGCATGGTGGCCCACACCTGTAATCCCAGCACTTTGGGAGCCCAAGGCAGGAGAATCGCTTGAGCCCACGAGCTCAAGACCAGCCTGGGCAACATAGGAAGAATTAAAAAAAGAAAATAATAAAAAGCATTACCGGCCGGGCGCGGTGGCTCAAGCCTGTAATCCCAGCACTTTGGGAGGCCGAGACGGGCGGATCACGAGGTCTGGAGATCAAGAACATCCTGGCTAACACGGTGAAACCCCGTCTCTACTAAAATACAAAAAAAA
>NW_012115466.1:762198-772366 GCF_000951035.1 Colobus angolensis palliatus
AGGCATGAGCCACTGTGCCTGGCCCTTATCACTTCTTATCAAGAGGTATGTAATACCCATATGATGTCACTGGTGACATTAATCTTCATCTTTGGTTAAAGTAGTGTGTGCCAAGTTTCTTACTGTGAGTTTACTATTTTTCTCTTTTATTTATTCTTTGGAAAAGAGTCAGTCAGTCTAGCCCACATTTAAGAGGGGTGAGGGTCAAGACCATCGTGGAGAAGAAAGTATTTATACATATTCTTTGGAAGGGTGAATATCTAGGAATTATACCATGAGAAAGACTTGTATCTTCTTCCCAGTTTATTTACTCAGTCAGTTGCTTCCCTTAATTTTAAAATAAGACAGATCATTAAAATGATGAACATCTTACCTACACAAAGCAATAAGAAAACTTATTAGGGGTTTTAATTTTCAAAGAAATGTTTTTGTTTCTAAAGCCTTTTCAATAAACTGAGTTATATTCATTAAAATACGCCAAGGGGAAATGTACACATGAGGTCATACACCCATTTGCCCCCCCCCCCCGGCCCCCACACCAAAGCTTTGTTTGAATTATACAAACTAGGCTTATTTATCCCAAGCAGTTTATGAAGACAAGGAGCCATTTGAACTTCTGGCTGAAGCATTTTGGTTCCTTAACAAATATTCCAATCACCTTTCAACCTTACCCAGCCGCATAATTATCTCAACAGAAAACCAAAGAAGTAGGTATTCAAGCCCTCATTGGAAGGCCCCATTTGGCATGCTGTGACACTCTGAAAACAGCATGTAGGCCATCTTCTGTGGCAATGACCTTCATTTCAATGACCCTCTGTCTTCCACTATTCATTAATTCACCACGCTTACTTTCAACAGGTATTTATAAAACATGTACTATATGCCAAATGCTGTGCTGGTCTTTGGACCATAGAATGGAAGAAAAGATCATAGTTAACAGATAAGGACCTTAGAGAATAACAGGTTCCATGTGAGACACTTGGATGGGTGCAAAGGGGGCACAAAGGAACAAGTGCTTCCTCTATCTGAGAGGGGAAAGGACGAATGGCTGGATAAAGATGCTTCCTAAACTGTGTCTCAAAAGCCATTTCTTTCAAATAGTTGGAAGAAACGATACTCTCCTGAATGTATCCAAACTCATCAAACAGGAAGAGATCATTTGAATGTTCCCGGCACAAAGAAATGATCAATATTTGAGGGGGTGAATGCTAATTACCCTGATTTCATCATTACACATATTGTATACATGTATCAAAATACTATACCATACCTCAGAAATATGTAGAATTATTATGTGTCAATCAAAACATAAAAATAAAATAAAACTTTACTTTTTTAAAAAAATAGCTGTTTACCAGGCATAATGCTCGAGTGGAAAAAGATAAGGAATGTGAGTAAAGACTGATCCGCAGACCAAATGAGAACCCTGAGCAAAGTCAGTGAAAACTGAGAGTTGATGACATGAAATCACACACCTTCTGTGACCAGATGATTAGGGATCAACTATTTCTAAGGGGCCCTTGGAAGAGTCACATCCCCTGGAAGAGTCCCTGATTTGCTCACTCCTTTCGGCGGTTTGTAGAAGAACAGAATAAAACAGTATAACTTACCCAATCACGCATGAAAAATACTTTGAAATTATTTATTCTATGAATGTGCTAAAAGATTAGAGCTCAAATCTCGCCCAATGTAGAAGAGAAGAAAACAGAATAAAAAAACGTATTCAACCAATAGGTATCAATCTTCTGTCACCTCTAAGTATTGTGCTAGGTACTCTACAAAAATTCTCTCATTTTCTAGGAGAATGCTTATTATTTTCACTATTTTATAGATGAGGAAACTCAGTCTTAAAGGTCAACATAGGTTACACAGCTGGTAAAGCAGGAAAAGCAGGATCTGAATCCAGTTCTATCTCATTCTAAGACTCTTCCCATAGTAGCATTCTGTATTTCTATGGATGACGAATTTAAACGAATAACAGTATATACTATGTTCTTAAATAACAATAAAAGTTCTTCATATAGCCTGGACTGGTGTCACCAAGCTGAGAGACCCATGATACCTACAAGACCACTGCAGTATCTGGCATCTCCAAGTATCTTTGTCTGTTTATGGGTGTCAGCTATTTAGGGGGAAAAAAATGCAAAGCTCTGGAGCTCTAAGACTAAGTCTGGACAGAGTCATTACACTTTAGCTCACCTCTGAGTCAAACACCTAAGATCCCAGGGGTAGTGATGCAGAAAAGAAGAAGCAGGGACATAACTTTCAAAGAAAAAATTCAGTGAGAATGAGAGGTGGAGGCTATGCTGCAACAGGCTGAGCGTCAAACAGTACAAGAATCAAAACTAAAATTTCTATCAGATAACAAGTCAAGGTAAGTAAGATTTAGGCTCAGACCCCAGAAAACAAGGCTGGTAGTAACAAGGGAAGAACTACCCCCCAAACTGCAGATACCTGATGGGCTAACAGAGCCTGCTCCCTTTTTTTGAGTGTCAGTGCCTTATATAAAAACAGAGAAATCCAACAGCAACAATAGCTACTCTGAAACAAAGAATTAAGAGATAAATAAACAAGTAAGTCAAAGAACTATAAATATTCATATGTGGCCAGGCAGTGTGGCTGGCGGTGGCTCACGCCTGTAATCCCAGCACTTCAGGAGGCCAAGGAGTGCAGATCACCTGTGGTTAGGAGTTCGAGACCAGCCTGATCAACAGGAGAAACCCAGTCTCTACTAAAAATACAAAATTAGCTGGACTTGGAGGTACATGCCTGTAATCCCAGCTACTCGGGAGGCTGAGGCAGGAGAATTGCTCGAACCCAGGAGGTGGAGGTTGCGGTGAGCCAAGATCGCACCATTGCACTCCAGCCTGGGCGACAAGAATGAAACTCTGACTCAAAAAAAAAAAAAAAACATCATATGTGCAGCCAGGCATGGTGGCTCACACCTGTTATCCCAGCACTTTGGGAGGCCGAAGTGGGCGGATATCCTGAGGTTACGAGTTCGAGACCAGCCTGGCCAACATGGCGAAACCCTATCTCTACTAAAAATACGAAAACTAGCTGGGTGTGTTGGCGGGCGCCTGTAATCCCAGCTCCTCGGGAGGCTGAGGAAAGAGAATCACTTGAACCTGGGAGACAGAGGTTGCAGTGAGCCAAGATCACTCCATTGCACTCCAGCGTGGGTGACGAGAGTGAAACTCTGTCTCAAAAATTAATAATAGTAATAATAATAAATATTCATATGTGAATATTAATAACATTTTTAATGTGAAAAAGAAATTTTTAAGTAAAGGTAGCTACTACAAGAACATGCTTTCTTTTCCTGCCTTAGTTTGTAACCAACTGAGAGCTCGACCCAGGAGTCAGTGAGAAAATGAACAGTATCACTGATAAAGCAGGTATTAGAGATTATAGCCTCAGCAATATTCTTAAGTTATTAAGTCAGCAATGGCCGTAGACCTGCTAATACTGTACTTCAGAAGTTGACTTTCTTCATTACAGGCAGTACTCACAACTTCCAGGCCTTTACTTTGGGGGAAGGGGTGTGCCCTATAAAATGTAAGGATCAGAGGATATGTGCTATTTTCAGGAAAGGGGCAGATTCGAGAAGGGTTAAAAGATCTGTTTCTGTTGGCAAAGTCACCACTCAGTTAACTGAGTGGTCCAGTGAGAGTCCAGGGGTGTCGACTACAGCAGAGGTCCCCCAACATGGGAAATACGAAAAATAGAATAGAAATGTTTTTCCAGTACTAAGCAACAACACCAAGGCATACTCTATTTAAAAAAAGAAATATAGTACTAGATAAAAAATGTAAATGCCTACATGTGAAGGAAAAATATATATACAGTTGGTTCTCATTATTCACGTTAGTCATGTGTGAACACTGAATTGGTGAATATTGAACAGTTGCTCCCACGAAAATAGAGGGCTGGGTTCCTGCAAGCCTCGGATCCCAAGGTTTTTTATTTTGTTGTTGTTGTTTTTATTTATTTATTTTTTTCTTTTTTTGAGACGGAGTCTCGCTCTGTTGCCCAGACTGGAGTTCTGTGATGCGATCTCCGCTCACTACAAGCTCCGCCTCCCAGGTTCACTCTGTTCTCCTGCCTCAGCCTCCCGAGTAGCTGGGACTAGAGGCACCCGCCACTATGCCCCACTAACTTTTTGTATTTTTAATAGAGACAGGGTTTCACCATGTTAGCCAGTATGGTCTCGATCTCCTGACCTTGTGATCTTCCCACCTCGGCCTCCCAAAGTGCTGGGAGCACAGGCGTGAGCCACAGTGCCCAGCCAGATCCCAACATTTTTATCAATCGATACTTAACTTTGTTTTGCATGTGCTTCTGTTGAAAGACACCTTATGTATTACATGTTGTTGATTCATAACATTTAATTAATGACCAACAGCACGGTAACACATGCCTCAGCGAAGCTTTTCTAACACAAGGCACATCACAGCCTTCTCCAGCTTGGGAACACAAGACATCCCTTCAGCACTATGCTTAGGGGCTATTTGAAACAATGAAACCACCAACAAAAAGCACAACCGTGGAAAATGTAGCACTAAACAGACCAGGAAAAAAAAACCCATGTTCACCGTATGACAGATTAAACAAGAAGGTAAGCGCCCTTGTTCTGTTTCAGCTGGGAACACGCGTGTCAAGCAATACATATTTTTCACAGCTCTGTGCATGCCCACACATAACCAAAAAGTGCAACAAATACTGATGTAGAGTTAGAAATAAATTTTGGGGAGTAAATTTGCAAATACAGAATCCATGAATAATGAGGCTCAACTGCACACACACAAATATACATAAATATTTCAAAGGCAAATGACAAAATAAGAAAAATTCCTTCACATAAGTCAGATAAAAGATGTATTCATTATTACGTAAGAAGATATTGTAATTGAAAAGAAAAGGCGAATATCCCATGCTATGGGTTAGATACGGTTTGTTTGGCCCCGAATCTCATGTTGAAATGTGATCCCCAGTGTTGGAGGTGGGGCCCCATGGCAAGTGCTTGAGTCACAGGGGCAGGATCTGCCCCATGAATGTCCTGGTGCTGTTCTCACGGAAATGAACTCTCACTCTATCAGTTCCATCCGGAACGGGTTTGTAAAAAGAGACTGACACCTCCCTCCCCTCTCTCTTGCTTCCGCTCTCCCGTGACCTCGGCACATTCCAGCTCCACTTACCCTTCGGCCATGAGTGGAAGCAGCCTGAGGCCCTTGCCAGAAGCAAATGCTGGTGCCATGCTTTTTGTACAGCCGGCAAAACTTGAGCCAAATAAGGCTCTTTTCTTATGAATTACCTAGCCTCAGGTATTCCTCTATAGCAACACAAAGACATCCCAGTAGGAAAAAAAAAAAAAGCCAAAGGACTTATTCAGGCAATTCATGCTTAAAGAAATACACATGCTTTCCAGAGAAAGAAAACTCTCTGCAATTTCTACATGACACAACATCCCTTTCTTCATATAATAAGCTCGTGCACTGAGGGTAGAAGTATAACCAGGCATGACTATTCCAGAAAGCTATGTGGCAAAGCTTTAGAAAAAATCATCTCATTTAACCAGTAATTCCAATTTTAATAGTAATCCTAAGGACATAATTTAGGGATACGTGCAAAGATATACAGCAGGACCATTGATATTCTTTTGCATTTTTTTATAATAGTGAGGGGAGATGTAGGGAAATCTTGTATTTCTAAAAACAAAATACTTTGGGAGGCCAAGGCAGGCAGATCACCTGAGGTCAGGAGGAGTTCAAGATCAGCCTGGCCAACATGGTGAAACCTCGCCTCTACTAAAAATACAAAAATTAGCCAGACATGGTGGTGCGTGCCCGTAGTCCCAGTTACTTGGGAGGCTAAGACAGGAGAATCACTTGAACCCAGGAAGCGGAGGTTGCAGTGAGCCAAGATCATGCCACTGCACTCTAGCCTGGGTGACAGAGCAAGACTCTGTCTCAAAAAATAAATAAATAAATAAAAACACTAGTTAAATTATGATATATTCCCATAAATGAAATACTATACATTTAAAATGATGTCAAATTATGCCTTGATATGATACAATATGCATACTTTTCTGTATGTAATTTAATTTTAAAATACATATTATCATAGAGTTGTTCACAATATCTTTGTAAGTGGAAAAAAGTATAAAATAATACTCACAGCATCAGCCCATTGTTGTGGGTCCACAAATATATTTACCAAAATGTTAAAAGTTACTATCTTTTAGGGGAAGAAATACTGGCATCTCTTAAAAGACTCTTGTCTTTATTATTTTCTAATTATTTCTACGATTACCATGTATAGTTTTCAAAACAAAAAACATTTCGACATGAATGTCATATATCTGCAATGATCTTAGCACTCTTGATTTTAAAAGAAAAGCTGATCCTTTCCTGAATGCTTGCAAGACACGTAAGCAATTTTTACTGTCTCAGAGAATCAGTTGAGCTAAATAGATTAATTGGTTTGATAAGGAAAATGATCTTTTATGGCTGGTTTACAAGAAATCGTGGCTCTCTTCATATTTTCCTTTCCTGCTTTCTGACATATGCCCCATTTCCTTTGATTTTAGCTGTGGAATCTCAGGCTGTAGGCTGAGCTTCACACACATGGGATAACACGTGTGTACGACTACATGGTAAGTGGGATTTTCCTGCTCCATGTGCAGAGTATAATATAATCTAGCAGCTCAGTGTGCTATGGGGCTTTTGTCATTTTGCATTTGGCAGCTCTTCACTACAAAGTTACCAGTTTAGCTGTTGGTGAAGGTGTGGTAATAAAAGATGTAGTCTTCTGCTCTTACCATATGGAGCTATTCTACAGAGTGTATGCCCTGCCATTTCACTAACTATTAATAAAGCCATGCTACTTTTTCCTCCACGCTGTTAGAGCCTCTTTAAAAGAGGGTGTCAGGCCAGGCGCGGTGGCTCACGCCTGTAAGCCCGGCACTTTGGGAGGCCGAGGCAGGCAGATTACAAAGTCAGGAGTTCGAGACCAGCCTGACCAACATGGTGAAAACCCGTTTCTACTAAAAATACAGGAATTAGCTGGGCATGGTGGCGTGCACCTATAATTCCAGCTACTCAGGAGGCTGAGGCAGAAGAATCGCTTGAACCCGGAAAGCAGAGGTTGCAGTGAGCAGAGATTGTGCCATTGCACTCTAACCTGGGTGACAGAACGAGACTCCGTCTCAAAAAATAATAAATAAATAAATAAATAAATAAAAGAGGGTGTCTAGGTTTTTATGCAAGTATTCTGATTTCCAAAGCTTCTCCTCTGCATCAACCTTGCTGGGCATAATCTATACCTTGATTTTAAAATCTCGAGTAATCTATTTTTTATGTCAATATAATTAGCCCTCCATATCGACTGGTCTTGCATCCCCAGATTTAACCAACTATAGATAGAAAATACTTGAAAAAAAATAAAAAATAAGAACAAAAAATACATACTTTAGAAACAATATAACCATTACTTGCATAGCATTTACATTGTATTAGATATTATACATAATCTAGAGATTATTTAATGTCTGTGAGAGTGTGCGCATAGGTTATATGCAAATACTACATCATTTTATGTAAGGTACTTGAGCATTCTCGGAGTTTGGTATGGTTCGAGGCGGGGGTCTGAAACCAATCCTCCCCCATACTAAGGGACAACTGTATATCCTTTCAGAATACGACTTCAAATGATCTATATTACAATGGATAACGCTTCATGAACAAAAATTTATTGAGCAGGCCTTGTGATCACCACATACTGTGAGCTAGGAATTGGGGACTGCCTTGTCGTCTTAGCCCTGGAGGAACATCTCATCCAAAGGGGAGCTCACGATCTTCCTAGGTTAGTATCTTCTCCACACAGGCACCCTATCTTCCATGTTTATCTTCCAAGTTGCATATTTCTTTCTGTTGAAACACTGAGAACTTACCTCCGAGTTTTGAGGGTTAAGGTTTTCAGAATAAACACACTCAGATCTGCCTGGTTGTCAGCACTTGGGCATTTTTCTAGACTCTCTTGAGTCCAAACTCTTATGCTCTAAGGACATTTCAGACCCTGGGTGTGCTCTCCTCCTCAGGATGCCTAAATACGTGCTAGATGCTAAGTGTATTCATTATCACCACATGGAAAGATGCTGAGAAATTTTCTCTCCAACCAAATACTAGCAGGCGGCATGTATACCCAGATCTCGAAAAGTTAGTATTTTTGTAATTCATTTGGTGGCTGGGAGATGGCTACAAATATGATATGTTGTTGAAAAAAAATGTATAACAGGGCGCAGTGACTCATGCCTGTAATCCCAACACTTTGGGAGCCCCAGGCAGGCGACCACCTGAGGTCAGGAGTTCAAGACCAGCCTGGCCAACATGGCAAAACCCCACTTCTACTAAAATACAAAAATTAGGCGAGGTGGCACACACCTGTAATCACTGCTACTCAGGAGACTGAGGCGAGAGAATTGCTTGAACCTAGGAAGTGGAGGTTGCAGCGAGCCAAGATTGCACCACTTCTCTCCCGCCTGGATGACAGAGCAAGACTCTGTCTCAAAAAAAAAAAGGAAGGAAGGAAGGAAATGAGGAAGAAATAGAGGAAGGAAGGGAGGGAGGGAGGGAGAAGGGAGGGGAAGGGATAGAGGGAAGGAAATGTATAGAGAAGGAGCAGGATTGAAAAAAAAAAAATGCAAAGAATCAAATAGGTAATGGCAGAGTAAGATGTTGGCATCCTTATATATGGAACTCAGTGTAACTAGTGGAATAAACAGCTTCAGAGTCAGGCAGACTAAATTTTATTTCCTGTTCCACTACTTACTAGCTCAGTGATATTGGACTTGCTACTTAGTATCTCCGGACAGTTTTATAAATGAAGAGGCCAGTGAAATAACACCAAGCTAAGTAGATTACAGTAAGTTTAAATTAGATAACATACCTGAAGTGTGTAGCAGCTCAGTCAGTCATACTGTGTCCAGAATTGGCGGGTTCTTGGTCTCGCTGACTTCAAGAATGAAGCCACAGACCCTCGCGGTGAGTGTTACAGTTTTCAAAGATGGTGTGTCCGGAGTTTATTCCCTCAGACATTCAGATGTGTCTGGAGCTTTTTTCTTCTGGTGGGTTCATGGTCTCGCAGTCAGAAGTGAAGCTGCAGACCTTTCTGGTGAGCATTACAGCTCATAAAAGCAGCGTGGACCCAAACAATGAGCTGCACAAAGTTTCACTGCAAAGAGCCAACCGGTTCCGCCTGGGGAGCTGAAAGAGCCAGCCAGTTCCGCCTGGGGAGCTCAGGCAGCCTGCGTTTATTCCCTTATCTGGCCCCACCCACATCCTGCTGATTGGTCCATCTTACAGAGAGCTGATTGGTCCACTTTACAGAGAGTTGATTGGACCATTTTGATAGGGTGCTGATTGGTGCACTTACAATCCTCCAGCTAGACATAAACGTTCTCCAAGTCCCCACTAGGTTAGCTAGATACAGAGTTTTTACAAACCTTGAGCTAGACACAGAGTACTGACTGGTGTATTTACAAACCCTGAGTTAGAGTGCTGATTGGTGCGTTTACAATCCTTGAACTAGACACAGAGTGCTAGACAGAAAAGTTCTCCAAGTCCCCACTAGGTTAGCTAGATAGAGAGTGCTGATTGGTGCACATACAATCTTCTGGCTAGATATAAAAGTTATCCAAGTCACCATCCGGCTCAGGAGCCCAGCTGGCTTCACCTAGTGAATCCTGCACCGGGGCTGCAGGCGGAGCTGCCTGCCAGTCCTGAGCCTCGCCTGCACTCCTCAGCCCTTGGGCTGTCGATGGAACTGGGCGCCTCGGAGCAGGGGGCAGCACCTGTCCAGGAGGCTGAGGCCGCGGGCAGGAGCCCACCGCAGGGCAGGGAGCTCATATATGGCACGGCTGCAGGTTCTGAGCCCTGCCCCGCGCGGAGGCAGGTAAGGCTCGGCGAGAATTTGAGTGCAGCGCCGACGGCCGGCACTGCTGGGGGACCAGGCGCAACCTCCACAGTTGCTGGCCCGAGTGCTAAGCCCCTCACTGCCCTGGGCCTGTGGCACATATATGGCACGGCTGCAGGTTCTGAGCCCTGCCCCGCGCGGAGGCAGGTAAGGCTCGGCGAGAATTTGAGTGCAGCGCCGACGGCCGGCACTG
>NW_012115466.1:772498-778709 GCF_000951035.1 Colobus angolensis palliatus
TCCCCCTCCACACCTGCCCCTCCACACCTCCCCCTCCACACCTCCCCCTCCACACCTCCCCGCAAGCAGAGGGAGGCAGCTCCGGCCTCAGCCAGCCCAGAGAAGGGCTCCCACGGTGCCGTGGTGAGCTGAAGGGCTCCCCAAGCGCCGCCAGAGTGGACGCTGAGGCCGAGGAGGCTCTGAGAGTGAGAGCTGCTAGCACATTGTCACCTCTCAATACCTCTTAAAATTTTGAGCAACTTTAAAGGAGAAGAACTTTCTGCTTTACCTAGAACTGCTGGTATACAGAAATTCATGTACCGAGTAAGCTTTATGAAATGCTACTAAGAGCTAGGCTGGGCCGGGCGCGGTGGCTCAAGCCTGTAATCCCAGCACTGTGGGAGGCCGAGACGGGCGGATCACGAGGTCAGGAGATCGAGACCATCCTGGCTAACACAGTGAAACCCCGTCTCTACTAAAAAAAAATACAAAAAACTAGCCGGGCGTAGTGGCGGGCGCCTGTAGTCCCAGCTAGTCGGGAGGCTGAGGCAGGAGAATGGCATAAGCCCGGGAGGCGGAGCTTGCAGTGAGCTGAGATCTGGCCACTGCACTCCAGCCTGGGCGACAGAGCGAGACTCCGTCTCAAAAAAAAAAAAAAAAAAGAGCTAGGCTGACATAATCACTGGGGTATATGATGGGTGAGGGACAAGGAACCAGCCTTTGATGGCATGGAATTCACAGTCACATAGTCTAGCAGAAAGGGACAAGCATATTAACAAATAAACACAGTCCATGGGATTAGTCTATGATAGATGTACTACAGACAGAAATTTACAACAGAGGTTGATTAATGTCTGATTGATGTATTCAGGTAGGACTTCAAAGTTAAAGTATGAGCTGCTTCTTAAAGCACGAATAAGAGTTCCCAGACGAGGCAGAAAGTGAGTGTCTCTAAATTATTTCATCATGAACAACTGATGGGAGCCCCTACTTTAACAAAATGCTGTGCACATGGTAGATACTCAATGAATATTGAGTATGAATACCAATATGCTCACCACATAGACAACATAAAGGTACATAAACAACATAAAGATGCATAGGTGAGGCCAGGCACAGTGGCTCACACTTGTAATCCCAGTACTTTGTGAGGCTGAGGTGTGAGGATTGCATGAGGCCAGGGGTTCAAGTCTGTAGTGAGCTATGCTTGTGCCACTGCACTCCAATCTGGACAACAGAGCAAGACTCTGTCTTTAAAAAAAGAAAGAGGTAGATAAGTAGTTGGGTACTAGTTTCACAAATCTCAACTACTGGTGTGCAAAAAATAGAATCTTTTTTTCCCCAAAAAAACCCGTCTTTGTGTCTTTGTCGAGCCCCTACTTTTTGAGGCAGGAAATTTGATCTACTGACTTCCAGCTCATCACGTCCAATTAATGCATTCATTCTTTTCCTCAGTCAATTAGGAATTCTGTATTCTACCTCTTCCCCAACCCTTTGCAAGGATCCTCTTTTCTTACCTGTAAAATGGGGCCGATTATACCCACATTGGTATTTTAAAGATGTTTGTAAATCTCCTACTACCAGGAACAGAGTATGCCCTCCAAAGGTGAGAACAGACACTATTACCCTTCTTCACCTTGACGTAAGTCAAGGACACTCCTAGCACCCTCTAGTACCATTTTTTAAAAGTCACCTTTTTGGCTGGGCACAGTGGTTTACGCCTACATGTAATCCCAGCACTTCGGGAGGCCGAAGCAGGTGGATCACGAGGCCAAGAGATAGAGACCATCCTGGCCAACCAACATGGTGAAACCCTGTCTCTACTAAAAAAATTAGCTGGGCATAGTGGCGCACACGTGTAGTCTCACCTACTTAGGAGGCTGAGGCAGGAGAATCACTTGAACCCGGGAGGCAAATGTTGCAGTGAGCCGAGATTGCACCACTGCACTCCAACCTGGGTGACAGAGTGAGACTCCATCTCAAAAAAAAAAAAAATCACCTTTCTATGCAAGGAAAACAAGTTGTAATGGGTTATAGAATGGCATATAGAAAGTACAATTTTCCCCCTACTCCCCATAACTGGATGTCCAGACCTTACAATTGCACCACATTTTCTGAGCCAGAGTTTCATTTACTATGCTGCTTGGAAAAGAACTAAGCTAGAGTCAACTTAAGTAAAAGTCTGTCTTTTAAAGTATAACCTAATGAAACTAATTTGCTTAACACTTCTCTGAATAATTATGAACTTTAAGTCAATAGAATTTCAACCACAAAGATTTTATCTAATCATTTTACTTGATCCATTCAATATTTTTACAGAATACTGTGTAGTCGTGAAAGCTTTTGAAATTTCCTAATGAGTTACTTAAACTTTCTGGACCCAAGAACTCCAATATTAACAGAGATAAATTAATACAAGGTCATTGGCTATAATTTTGGCCAAAGCTCCAAGATGATGATATTAGAGTAACCTTAAAATCTGGCAAAACAGTAGCATTCATAGATAACCCTAAGCTATATTAACAAACAGCTAAGTAAACTATTTGTTTACATCATAAAGGTTAAAGTAGTGAGATTCATGTAACTACTTTGCAAGTTTCACAGTCGTCAAGTAGCCCCTCTATCAGATACTTAGTGTGTAACTAGGTCATTCATTAATACATATACACACTCGGACATAATCTCTTCTGTGGTAACAACCTGTGAAAAAAGTGAAAAGGCTAAAGTCTCAACCTAAATAGGAATCATTTCAGCACTACCATTATTTGCAAGCACTGAACATGTAATACCCAGATACTCCTATAATTAAAAGGTGATTCTGAAAAAGTCATTGGTACCATACATATCTGTTATTCTGTATTCCAAGTATTAAATTATTTATTCAATGTTGACTTAATGTCATTACTTTCTAAATCTAAATCCACATCTGCCTCCTATTGATTTAAGGGAGTCACTTGCCGTAATTCAGACCCAAAGCACCCTGAAAACAAAAAGAAGTGCTGATTGATGTCAAACTGAAGCCAATTCTTGGATGTTGTACTTTAAAACAGTTTCAGAATCTAATCAAACATTTTTCTGATCTAAAGAAATAGCAAGGAATAATGAGAACTTTTTAAGGAAAATACTGTACAACATTCCCATAAATATTTGTATCTTCTAAATATCAAGAGTATGAAGTTTGGCTATAAGATATTCAAATTCAAGCAATCATTGGCATGACAGAAAGAAATTACTTCAGACATTTCCACATTATGCTGCAAAAATTGTTTGTTAAATTAGATGCGTGAAAGTTGAAAATAAATTTTTTCATTGAAACAAGATTTTAAAATGTCACTTCATCCCCTTGGGCATCCCTTTAAAAGTTAATTGATTCTATAATGTTGCTGAACCATTTGACATTTTAAAAATATTAGCTAATGGCACTATTATTGAAATAGTATAGTAGCTACCCAGTATTATCTAATCTCATGACATAACTAGGCATAGAAAGTTCCACTGGAGGTAGGACAAAACAGACTACAAATAATACCAAAAATCATCTTCATTTCTAGGAGGCATGGTGGGTGACATTCTTTTGTGGACTTTGGCATTTTTATTCTCCCATAATGACAACATGACTGAGTATTAAAATGTTGGCTCCTCCAGGCATGGTAGTGCACACCTGTCATCCTAGCTATTCAGGAAGCTAAGGTGGGAGGATCACCTGAGCATGGAAGGTTGAGGCTTCAGAAAGCCAAGATTGTGACACTGCACTTCAGCCTAGGTAACAGTGAGACCTTATCTCCAAAAAAAAAAAAAAGTTGACTAACTGTACCCCCTCAAATCCCAAAGATATTATTCCATTGTGTTTTTGTATTATTTTTTACCACTGACATACTGGAAATCCAAGACAGTTTGCATTTTAATCCTTTGTAGGCAAAATGTTGTTATTGTTGTGGGGTTTTAGTGGGGCAGGGATGAGAGCTAGATGAAGGTTAGGATGCCTACAGGAAACTGTTTAAGAATATATCTATGTGTTAGTGTTGCAATACTCAAAAGGGCAAACTCAGGTCTTTCTTCAGCTGAGAAATGTGTTAATTGCATCATATCTTTAACTTTTTTTTTGAGACAGAGTCTCTCTCTATCACTCAGGCTGGAGTGCACTGGTGCGATCTTGGCTCACTGCTGCCTCTGCCTCCCAGGGTCAAGCAATTCTCCTGCCTCAGCATCCTGAGTAGCTGGGATTACAGGCACCCATCATCACGCCCAGTTAATTTTTTTTTTTTTATTTTTAGTAGAGACAGGCAGGGTTTCACCATGTTGGCCAGGCTGGTCTCAAACTCCTGACCTCAGGTGATTCACCTGCCTCAGCCTCCCAGAGTGCTGGGATTACAGGCATGAGCCACAGCTCCCAACCTCTAAGTATTTTATGTCTTTTTCATCAAACAGATTTGTAGCATAGATAGAATTCATTTCATGGACATTTTTGTGGCAGTGCAGGAAATCAATTTTGAGCAGGGCAAAGACAAATACTGGAAAATACATTAGGAGTCTCCTGGAAAACATTAAAAGATACAGAGGGCACTACTAACAAAAGGATAGAGAAGAGGAAGTAGATGAGAGAAATATGTAAGAAGTAAAATCTGAAACTACCTAACTTAGTGATTAATTAGATATGAGGGGATAGGAAAAATTAGAGTAAATGCTTACACAATGTATGGGTAACGGTGTCACTGACACCATCATTAATTATGATTAGACACATAGGGGAAGGAACAAGTTGAGATGTCTGTGTGTTCTAGCTATCTAGTGTTGTGTGACAAATCACCCCAAAACTCAAGGTTTTAAAATAGCAATCATATTTATCTTACCAATTAGCAATTTGGGCCGAGCTCAGTGGGGAAATCTCACCTTGGCTCCATGTGGTATCAACCAGAGCAGCTTGACCTGAAGCTGGATGCTCCACTTCCAAGATAGCTCACTCACACACAGCTGGCAAGTTGGTGCTGGCCGCCTGCTGGGACCTCTGCCAGGCTGTCTGCTCAAACTCCTCTATGTGGGTTCTCCATGTGGCTCTCTGACTTTTTCACAGCATGGTGTCCGGGGTCCAAAAGCAAACATCCCAAAACACAGGAAATGGAAGCCATCAGCTTCTCGAGGCTTGAACCTGACACCATATTACTTGCACTATATTCTACTGATCAAGCAGTCATAAAGCCCAGGCTCAAAACGAGGGGCATAGACCCCAGTTCTCAGTTGGAGGCATTTCAAATAGGTTTGCAGCCATGTTTTAAAAGCTCCACACTGTAGGACATCTTAAGTCCCACTGTGGGACAGATAAGTTCAATAAATAATTTCATTTACAAATCTTAAAGGAAACTTTAGGAAAGAGGTCTAAAAACATATTCCAACTTGAGAAATGCAGAGGGACATTTACTGTAATTTTTTTTTTTTTTTTTTTTGAGACGGAGTCTCACTCTGTCACCCAGGCTGAAGTGCAGTGGCTGGATCTCAGCTCACTGCAAGCTCCGCCTCCCGGGTTTACACCATTCTCCTGCCTCAGCCTCCCGAGTAGCTGGGACTACAGGCGCCCGCCACCTCGCCCGGCTAGTTTTTTGTATTTTTTATTAGAGACAGGGTTTCACCGTGTTAGCCAGGATGGTCTTGATCTCCTGACCTCGTGATCCGCCCGTTTCGGCCTCCCAAAGTGCTGGGATTACAGGCTTGAGCCACCGCGCCCGGCCCATTTACTGTAATTTTAATGAAGTTTAAGTTTCATGCCTCTTACTTCCAAGACGAGGACTTGTATTTAATTTTATAATTTTTTTTCTTAAAGAGAAGCTCCAAAACTTTATAAGCTTCAGAGTCCATAAAATCTTATGTACCCCAGGGTAAAATTTAAATCATAAGAGTAGATGAGATTTTCTGAGGAGACTGTATAGAATGAAAAGAGCAGTGGTATAAGAATGGAAACCTGCAAATGTCAACATATTCACACCACAAGGAGGGAAAGAGGAAAGGGATTAGGAAGGAGATACTTACAATATAATCAGAGAGTTAGGAGGATATCAGGAAAGAATTTTGTCAAACATACCAAGTAGTAGAAAGTTTCAGAAAGAAGTCGTTGGTAAATAGTCTCAAAATAAAGCATGAAGTTTAAAAAAAAAAAAACTGAAAAAGAATCCTGTCGAGTCAGCATCATGAAGATTCATTAGCAACTTTGTCAAAGCAACAGAAGCTAGTTTTCAGCATG
>NW_012115466.1:783801-788217 GCF_000951035.1 Colobus angolensis palliatus
ACAACTGCTTTCTTTTTTTTTTTTTTTTTTTTTTTTTTGAGACAGAGTCACTCCGTTGCCCAGATTGGAGCGCAATGACACAATCTTGACTCACTGCAACCTCCACCTCCCAGGTTCAAGTGATTCTCCTACTTCAGCCTCCTGAGTAGCTGGAACTACAGGTGCATACCACCATGCCCAGCTAATTTTTGTATTTTTAGTAGAGACGATGTTTCACCACATTGGCCAGGCTGGTCTCAAATTCCTGACCTCAAGTGATCCACCCACCTCAGCCTCCCAAAGTGCTGAGATTACAGGAGTAAGCCACTGGGCCTGACTGGCACAAACACTTTAAATCCAACTGTCAACCCTGCATCTTCTTTTTTAAGTCGCATGGCTGCCCAAAGGCCCAGGGCTTCTCCTGCCTCACACCTGTGCCCATATACTCACTTCTGTCCACTAGGCAGCAGGGTCGACAAGGATGAGGGTTGTGACTTTCCTGTGTGTTATATAAAGTTTCTCAGATCTCCCTTAGCTAGAAATAAGATTGTTTCCACATTACTGGCATATCCTGCAAACACAAATGAAGATCAATGGCTAGTAAGAGGAGAGGTACAGGAGCAAGAACCCAGGGAAGTGTTGATATTACCAATTTTAAAAGATGTGTGGGGGTAAGTGGGAAACAGTACAAGATGGGGAGGGGTCAGCCTATAGTGAAATATGCACTAGAAATAGACCAGCCCTCTCCCCTCCAGAGGCACAAAACTCATGGCAAGAATGGAGTCTGCCTCCACTCCCATCAAGCTCTGCACTACATTGCCCAGAAGTGACTTTTTCCACGCTTTCTTTCCCCTCTTTTCCATTATTAAAGGAGTGGGCCGGGCCGGGCGCGATGGTTCACGCCTGTAATCCCAGCACTTTGAGGGGCAGAGGCGGGTGGATCACTTGAGGTCAGGAGTTCGAGACCAGCTTGGCCAACCAACATGGTAAAACCCCATCTCTACTAAAAATACAAAAATTAGCCAGGTATGGTGATGGGCACCTATAATCTCAGCTACTCAGGAGGCTGAGGCACGAGAATCGCTTGAACCCGGGAGGCAGAGGTTGCAGTGAGCCGAGATCTTGCCATTGCACTCCAGCCTGGGCAACAAGAGTGAAACTCTGTCTCAAAAGAAAAACAAAAAATAAAACATAAATAAAGAGGTGAAAAGGGACTCCCCTAACCCTCACTGCCACAGTGGTGAGAAAAGAAATATTCTCACACCCCTACAATCCACATAGTAAGAAGGGACTTTCCTGCTTACGTGACAAGATGGGAATCCCCTGTCACAGAAGCATCTAGAAAGTAAGGGATGTCCACCCATAAATAGAGTACGCACCTCTCAGCCAAGGAAACCAATCTTCCTTGAAGAGCTGCTCTATCTACATGTTTCATACACTGTCTCATTGAATCTGCTTTGTCATTCCCATTTTACAGACGAAGAATCTGAACCTGTCCATGGTCACAGAACTAGTGAGTGGCAGAACCCAGTTGTCAGTCAATACATGTCAGAATAGTTCCAAAATCAGTTTCTTCCATTGTAAAATGCACTAAGCGGTCCTTGTGGTCAACTTATTTTAGTTTGTTTTCTTGTTTGTTTTTTCCTCTTCTTTTTTTCTATAGGTGGGGCAAGAGGCAAAGAAAATGTTTTATGTTTTTTGTTTTTGAGACAGGGTCTCGCTCTGTCTCCCAGGCTGGAGTGCAGTGGAGCAATCTCAGCTAACTACAACCTCCGCCTCCCAGGCTCAAGGGATTCTCCTGCCTCCGCCTCCCTCGTAGCTGGGATTACAGGCACTCACCGCCACGCCTGGCTAATTTTTGTATTTTTAGTAAAGATGGGGTTTCACCATGTGGGCCAGGCTGGTTTTGAACTCCTGACCTCAAATGATCCACCCGCCTCGGCCTCCCAAAGTGCGGGGATTACAAGCATGAGCCACTGCACCCGGCCAAGAAGATCGTTTCAAAGGAAGAAGTCAAACAAGATGGTAAAGGCTGAAAAATTGTTCTCAAAATGTTTCCAAAATATCCCTTACCATTTTGAGACGGAAGGCAACTCATTGTTCATCTCATGTTAAAGCAACACAGAATAACACCATAAACTTTTTCCATCTACCATTACCAAGATCAAGGAACCTGGGATTTGTCTTTGTAAATAATCCGTTATTGACAAACTCCAGGCCAACTGGGGAAACCCCTAACACAGCCCTGGGGAACACACTTAGCCCAGGCTATGTTCCCCAGCATTCTCGGGTAAAACTCAGCTTTCCCCAGGCAAAAGGTGAAGGTGCATAGGAGGTCCAACCCTGTTTGGGAGACTGCCAGACAGAGTTGCCTTCTCAGACCCACTCACCTGGAGCTAAGGTGCCAGCAGGGGCGTTACTTGAAAATAAGCAGAAAGGCTCTGCAAGTCCCGGCACGGCCGCACCACCTCTGCAGTTGCTTCCATTGGAATCACTCCCTGACTCGCTGCTATGCCAGTTTATTTTGTTGCTTATATTCATTAGATGAAAATGATTTAATTAGGCGATTACGTGTGGGCTTGTTTGGTGTGCAGTATCACTCCTGTATTTTTTGGTTGTGTCCACGTATTTAAACCTCAGGGGAAAAGGAGAATATTTTTATTCCCATGGCACCCTTCTAGGACAAATTAAATATTGTTTTCTCTTGCCGCGTACCTCATGATCTCACTGCTTTGGGGCTGCATAATGGGAAAGAAACCATTTCAGTAATTGCCATATTGTGAAGAGCTGTAGGGAACGTTATAGCTACTGTATCATAGTACTTAAGTTTTCATTTATAGGAATAAATATAGTAATAGAGTCCACAAATGCATTGTTTTTCAAGGCTGGCTCAGTCTTTGACTATCTGTGTCCCTTTGATAAAAAATGGCCAAAGATATGCAGACATAGTATAACTCCTCTTTTCTCATCCGTGCAGGTTCAGGAGAAGCAACCATGAACATGCAACAAAAGGGGAAAAACACAGAATGTTTCAGTGCCTTGCATGCAACTCATGCTCGAAGAATCAAAAAAAAAAAAAAATACTTGGCCAGGCGCAGTGGCTCACGCCTGTAATTCCAGTACTTTGGGTGGCCAAGGTGGGTTGATTGCTTAAGGTCAGGAGTTCGAGACGAGCCTGGCCAACATGGTGAAACACCGTCTCTACTAAAAATACAAAAATTAGCCAGGCATGGTGGCGGGCGCCTGTAGTTCCAGCTACTCAGGAGGCTGAGGCAAGAGAATCATTTGAACCTGGGAGGCAAAGGTTGTAGGGAGCCGAGATCATGCCACTGCATTCCAGCCTGGGTGACAAGACTGAAACCCCATCTCAAAAAAAAGAAAAGAAAAAAGAAAACCATATGACCATTTTAATAAATGCAGGAACACAATTTGATAAAATTAAACATAATACAAACTCACAGTAAGGGAACAGAAGGGATCTTCTTAGGCATGGTACCTATTATCAGAAAATGTTGGCAGTATCCTCTTTAAAGTCAGGAATGAAACATTATCATTACTTTTCATCAACACTGTACTGAAGGCTCCATTTATACCAAATGCCTAAGAACCCTATCTTCTTCCAGTTTCTGTGCTAATCCCACCTCTCGGTCTGCTTTGCTAACTTGGTCTCTACCTGACGGTCACAGTGCATCTAGTTCCTCCAATCTTCCTCTCAATCTGAGCTATACAATTGAATCACAATTTTGAAATTTACAGATGTTTAGCCAGACACAGTGACTAACACTTGTAATCCCAGTTCTTTGGGAGGCAGAGGTGGGGGAACCAGTTGAGCCCAGGAGTTCAAGACCAGCCTGGGAAACAGAGAGAGACCTTGTCTCTACAAAAAATAAAATTAGCTGGACACAGTGGTGCATGCCTGTAGTCCCAGTTACTCAGGAAGCTAAGGCAGGAGGATCCCTTGAGCCCTGGAGGTTAAGGCTGCTGTGAGCCAAGATTGTGCCACTGCACTTCAGCCTGGGTGAGGGAAAGAGACACTGTTTCAAGAAAAAGAAAAGAAAAGAAATTTATGAATTATTGAGTTCCACCTTTAGAAACTCCTATTTGATTGGTCTGGGCATAGCATGGGCATCTGAATTTTCTGTGTCTGCCCAGGTAATTCTAATGTACAGCTCAGGTTGAGAACCACTGGATTAGAGTTAAAACAAAGGAGGGAGAGAGGAGAAAAGGAAAAGGGAGGGAAGAGTAGAGCAGTAAGTGATTCCCAAACATGGCTGCACGTTAAAATCACCTATGATCTTTATACAACCCTGATGCCCAGATTCCCTTCCATACTGATTTTGAAATCAGAATCTGTGGAGGTATGATCCTGACATAGTATATTTTAAAAGATTCCACATAGCTTTCTTATATGCTGTCCAGATTGAGAACAACTGCTTT
>NW_012115466.1:788267-826344 GCF_000951035.1 Colobus angolensis palliatus
AAAAAAAATACCTGCTGGTTTGATTTTTAATATGATTTACATCCTAGGTCTTTTCAAATACCCTCAACATTAAAAACTAATGCTTCTGAATAAAAGCAAGTTCTCTCGTTCCCCAGGAGTCCCCTCTGTACTTTCCAACCCCCTCCCACTCCAAACCACTCATACAACCCTTCCATAATTTTTCTCAGGCCCCATCCTATACTTAAAGTACCATCTTTCTGATTAAGATCTCACACTTTATCATTTAGTAGCTCCTGAAATCCTTGCTCCTCCTAAGAATGCCTTTTAATCTGTCTCCCATACCCACACACACTAGGATGTGATTCCTATCATTCCTCTTCTTGCAACATCTCACAAAATTAATATACTTATTTGCCTATCTGTAACAAAGACTTTATTTCATATGTCTGCTCCTTGTTGTTCAACTGCTTTCCTTCATAATGATACAGCAGTGAATATAGTAAGAAAACAGGAATCCATCTGCTGTGTTGGAGACAATCTCTATACCCAGTTTGCTCCCTGTCTGCAGTGATACTTATGATGGCATTTAAGAGAGCCTAGGGAGAAAATCAGACTGGAAACTTGCTATTTCGGTAACCACAAGCAAAAACAGGGCATCCTACCTGCCTGTCTGTCCTCATTGGTGTCACAGGCATAGGTTACACTCGTCCATATGCCCATAAGAAAATATCAGAAAATGACTGAAGAAAATCATGATCGCTTTTTAAAATTGTGACTCACACATCATACTCATCACATCAAAGCCCTCATTAAAGCCTCTTTGCAGCCGGATGCGGTGGCTCACTCCTGTAATCTCAGCACTTTGGGCGGTTGAGGCGGGTGGATCACCTAAGGTCAGGAGTTCGAGAGCAGCCTGGCCAACATAGTGAAACCCTGTCTCTACTTAAAATACAAAAATTAGCCAGGCATGGTGGCAGGCGCCTGTAATCTCAGCTACATGGGAGGCTGAGGCAGGAGAATTGCTGGAACCCGGGAGGCAGCGGTTGCAATGAGCCGAGATCGCACCATTGCACTCTAGCCTGGGGGACAAGAGCTAGACTTCATCTCAAAAAAAAAAAAAAAAGAAAGAAAAAGAAAAGAAAAGAAAAAAGAAAGCCTCTTTGCCCATGGCAGCAAAGCTTTGGGGCTTTTACTTTGTTGTTGTTGTTATTGTATTACCTTGAGTGTTTATAAAAACCATCTCAGGTCTTTCTGAGTCAACCAGCTGCTGCTTCTACTCCACTCATGAATTTTGCAGATTACTGGGTTCTAGCTCCATGTCAAATGGTAGCTATATAAACAATCTCCTCTACACATGCCCTTTACATGCACAGGAGAGGGCCTGCCTGGTACAGCCTGCCATCCATCCATCAATCCATCCATTCAAAATATTTTGATAAATGGCTTGCAAAGCATTGTTCTGGGCATTGAGGATACTACCCCAAACGAGGCAGACATGAACCCCATACTATGAAAATTATCCTGTAGGATAGAGACCCCTTTCCTGACCTCTAGATGAAGTCCCAGAGGAAGCCAGGCTCTGTCCTTTTACAGACTTTCTATAGTTGTAACAGGCTTAGCTGGGGCAGCATCCTGCTCCACTGTTAGGTTTCTGTTCCCCACTGCAGCCCAGGTGAATCAGAGCCAATAATAAGCATTGGTTTGTACCGTGCCCATTTCTAGATTTTATTTCATAAACCTATGCCCAGCTCACATCTAGTAATAGAACATGCTCAGACACTGTGACCGCGGCGCCAAAGCCAAGAGACATTCCTAATTCAACTGGATAATATTTTAATGTGTAAAACTTGTGGCTTTTTTAAGACAAGAAACATATTAAAAGAATGCCTGATACTATCCAGTTCAAAGGTTCTAAGAGTTGGATGCAAAGATTTACAATATAAGGTTCAAGATCTTAAGATTTGCGATCTTACAATTTACATAACTTAAGAGCCAAAAAAATGAAAAAATGCAGTCCAGCATGGCTGCTTCCTGAGTCCTTGCCTTAGCTTGGTACAACTAGATATTGCAGATTGCATATCTAAAAACCAGTTAAGTAACAGACTTCCCTGACAGACAAAATTAGGAAAAGCTTCAGTTGAATCTAGTGGACATTGGATCACCCCAAATGGAGGCCATTTACCCAGCAACTATGAAAAGAGGCCTGCCAGATCATTTTAGTTCTACATGAGGCTCTACTAATACCCAGGCCATCTTCTCCAGGCATTAAGTGCCTTCAGCAAGAAGGCCTACCAAGTGCCTACCAAGAAGGCAACTCCCAAAATCAAGTAGAAAGGTGGTGCAAACTGAATATTTTGTGTCCCTACAAAATTCATATGTTGAGGTCTAAATCTCTAATGTGATGATATTTTAAAGGTGGGGCCTTTGGTAGGTAATTAGATTATGAATAGGATTAGTGCCTTTATAAGAGACATTAGAGATATGATCTCTTTGTCCACCAAGTGAGGGTACAATGAAAACACTGTCATCTGTAAACCAGGAAGACAGCCCTTACCAAGATCCCTACTATGCTGGTGCCATGATCTTAGATTTTCGGCTCCAGAACTGTGAGAAAAGTTTCTGCTATTTAACACACCCAGTCTACGGTAATTTGTTATAGCAGCTGGAACTGACTAAGACAGAGGGCAATCCCCAAAATTCATCAGAGTAATACATTTGCTTCATAATAGATAAGCATCGCATCTTTAAAAAAAAAAAAAACTTTGACATTTTTATGGAGACATGGTCTCACTGTGTTAGCCAGCCTGGTCTCAAACTCCTGGCCTCAAGCAATCCTCCCATCTCGGCTTCCCAAAGTGCTGCGATTACAGGCATGAGCTATCATGACCAGCCAGATAAGCATGTTTTAATTCCCATAAATTTTGGAAATTGAGTTGATAAATGTTTAATAAAATCAAACCTGTAATCTTTATAATTTTGTTATTAAGGGATATGTGAATATTTAGAATTTAAAAAGTCACATGAGACTTTGGCCTCTTCATGTAACAGTTCGGCCTTATAATTCCAACTTAAAATATATGATTGAGTTATTGATTTAGAGTTTAGATTTACACAATTTTAATTATATAATATTGGAAGATTTAAGAGATTTTAGTGTTCCCATAGCTGAATTTGATTTGTTAGATTTACAACAGTTATTTAAATACTTAGAAAGGGTCTGTTAGTTAAAACAAACAACTATAGTCTATAAAAGGAAAATCAAGCACATTTAAATTATAAATGAAATTTAAAGTGTTCCAGGCTGTTTATTTAAGTTTGTAAAAAGGATCAAATATTAGTCAAAGGCCCCCTTAAAAATGATTGTTAAAATTTGCTCTATTTATAAACAGAAAAATAACATTTATAAACTGAACTTAAAAGATTAAAAAGAACTACATGTGTGGATTTGTAACATTAATTAATTGATTATTAATTTTTAAAGCAAAAATACTCACTAATCTTTTCTGCACACAAAAACTGCCTTGCAGGATAATTTTTAAGCCATATTTAACAACATTCTTGGGAGCTTAGTGAGTGAATGAGGAACAAGAATTATGCTCACAAAGAAAAGGCAGATAAAATATATTTTTAAAAATATGGCCCAAAGTTCAAACTAAATAGTATGCTTTCACTTACCCTCTCCTACCTTACAGTAAATGCAGGAGAAATGCTACAAGATAATGTGGATGAAGAAAAAGATCAGAATTATTCAACAATTATTTATTATTGAGTACCTACTCTATGTTTTACACTATGGGAAAACGCAAGAATATGTGGTGTTTATAATCTAGTGAGTCAGGTAAGACTCACAAATCTGAAACAGAGAACAGAATGACTCAGTTCAATAAACACTTATTGAGAGCTAGCCTTGCAACAGATACAGTGACTGGCTCCAGGGAGGGGGAGGGGACTGGGCTCAAAAACAAACAATAAGCTTTATAATTAAGTGCTAAATTGTGTGTTGCAGAAGTCAAGTGAGAAGCATTCAAAGAGAGATACCAAAGTCTATTGGAACAGCTGAGATTTATGGATGAGGTAAGAATTGATCTAGGCTTTGAAGGATGCAAAGGACTTCAATAGGCAAAGGGGGTGGGGCTGGAAGAGAGGGGCACTATGAATCTAGTGTGCAAGGGAAGCAACAAAAGAAACCAGCAGAGATGCTACACATTGAATGACAGTGGAATTAGATCATGAAGCAATTTCTAAATTACACAAAACTAAAATTAAACTAGTTACTAGACTAAGCTACTAAACACTAATAAAAGCAATAATAATTGCTAAAAAGCAATGATAATTACTCCCAAACATTGAGAGGAGGTGGCATAAAATAAGATAAATCTTCATCTGCCATAGCAGTGAGTCAATAGGTACTATTTAAATTGAGTAATCATAAAAAAAAAAAAATTATGAGCATATATTACTAAACCTTTTGTGATAAACACCAAATAATAAAGCAAAAATAGCTTGTCTCTGGGACTGGAACTAAGGAAGAGGAGGGTGGGGGACCAGAGAATCTTGTTATAAGCTTTTCTGCACAATTTGAGTTGATAGCACATGACTGTATCACTTTGATCCAAATATGAATATTCAAAACAAATAAAGTCAGTTATTAGGCCATGTTTGTTTGACCCAGAGGCAGATTTACTACTAAGCTAATAAAGCTTAAGCCCTGATTCCTTCCAAGACCTACACCTAATTTTGTATTTATGTACTTTCTAATTTTTTTTAAAAAGGCCTTCCCACAGTCATATAAGCACCAGGCCCTGGATGAGCCTGGTTTGAACTACATTCTTTTTCATTTCTCATAGTTCTTTAATGCCTTTCTTCCTTGACATTTCCTAGAAAGAACCTAGTCTCTCTACTTTTTATGTTACTTTTAATCAACGTGTATGGTCTTAGTTGTGCTAATAAATAATCTTGCTTCAAAATAAAATTCCTACTTGATTCAGTAAACAATATCGAGGCACGTAGTTTTATTGTTGTTGTTGTCCATGAAAAGACTATATTCTTTTATTGGTTTTTGTTCGCACATGTTAAGTTTCAACTTTCAATAATAAAATTCAATAAATTTGATTCCTTAATCATAAAAACTTGCTTTACACGTTATTTACATGTTGCCAAAGTCCATGCACAACATCATAAGGTTTTCACTGACTCTGTGCATGATACCATCACACAGAAGGAGGAGGGAGCTAATCTAGTAACATACATTCAAAGATTAAATTGTAGATATGCACAGTGTGTTTAGCACTGTTCATTAATATTATAACAGCTTCCTCTCAAAGACAGGCATTCTTAAGCGTTAATCACAATATACCAGAATTTGCACTTAGATTTTTAAACAAAGAAATGAACAAGGGGGAGTGGTGACCTAAAAAACATCACCTTGACAGAGTTTGAATTGAAGTTGGGAGAGCCTGGAAGCACAGGGACCAGTTGGGAAGGCTTGGTGAGATATAAAGGCTTGCATCATCTGGTAATAGAAGTAATGAAGAAAATGAGACAGATGCAGGGGCCATTTTAGAAAGGAATTGACCAGATCTGGTTACCAGCCGAAGAGCTGCCCCGCAAATAGTTAGGATACTTCCAAGTTACACGTTGGGACATAGCTTGGTTTTTCACTCTTCTTTTGGCAGATTTCACACAGGCTTCAACTGAAAAGTTGACCAGTAAAGCCAATTTGAATGAATGCAGCCTGCCAGTCCCTCTGTAACTCTACTCAAATATTTATGCATGGAATTCTACCAGCGACTTTCTTTTAATAACAAAATCATGAGTTGTCTAGCCCTGGATATGTATTCATATTCTTGTACACAGTCTTAGGAGTATGTGCTGATGAGACAGGCTAATAAATGGATTCAATTAAAACAGCCGACAGTCTTTTGGACCAAGGAAGTTCTCACTTGGACACAGTTTATATAACTGCCCATATTCTTACTGCGGTTGATTCTTAACTAATCCGCATCCTAGAAGAGGAAGCACATCAGAAAACTGTTCTGCAATAGTAAAGCTACGTGGCAAACAAAAACAAACCCCAAGCTAAAGCATCTGGGAGAGAACATCTAATATTTTGCATTGGTCTTGTGACTTGTATTTCTCAATACGTCTACAATGTGTTTTGAGTTGTGTGTCTACATCATGAGGATTCTGAACACATAAACTGTCGGTCTTTGAATTTCTCTGTGGAAATAAGAAATTTAAAATCATGTTTGTATGCAGCCAACCTAGAACAGCTGACCTGAAAAGTGAAGCCAGTTAATAATGCACTTGGGTTGTTTACTGATTGACTGATGATTAATTGACTGTGATGCATATGGAGAAATGAGTAGCCAGGCTTGAAACTGCTAGAGTAGGAAGAGAGTAGAAACTGCTAGAGTAGAAGAGAGTAGGAACTACTCTCCCTTATCTTTCATCCTCTGTCCTGGGTTGGTTTTTCCATTTTTTGTTTTGGGTTTTTTTTGTTTTTGTTTTTTTGAGTCGGAGTCTTGCCCTGTCGCCCAGGCTGGAGTGCAGTGGCGCAATCTCAGCTTACTGCAAGCTCCACCTCCCGGGTTCATGCCATTCTCCTGCCTCAGCCTCCCAAGTAGCTAGGACTACAGGTGCCCACCACCACGCCTGGCTAATTTTTTGTATTTTTAGTAGAGACGGGGTTTCACCGTGTTAGCCAAGATGGTCTCATCTCCTGACCTCATGATCCGCCCGCCTCAGCCTCCCAAAGTGCTGGGATTACAGGCATGAGCCACCACGCCCGGCCCATGGTGGGTTGTTTTTGTTGTTATTGTTGTTTTCTGTCTTACAAATGCAGTCTAGGCAGGGTGCGGTGGCTCACGCCTGTAATCCCAGCACTTTGGGAGTCCGAGGTGAGCAGATCACAAGGTCAGGAGTTCAAGACCAGCCTGACCAACATGGTGAAACCCCGTCTCTACTAAAAATACAAAAAATTTAGCTGGGCATGGTGGTGGGTGCCTGTAATCCCAGCTACTTGGGAGGCTGAGGCAGGAGAATTGCTTGAACTCAGGAGGCAGAGGTTGCAGTGAGCCAAGATTGTGCCACTGAACTCTAGCCTGGGTGACAAGAGCAAGACTCTGTCTCAAAAAAAAAAAAAAAGTGGAGCTTAATGTTCTACCCTTTTGTTTTTTAAAAAATAACTTTGATTGCATAAATAAATACTAAAATTATACTCACTAATCATAATGCCTACTAAGTGCAGAAGTTAAGAAGTGAAAATGCCGTGCGCAGTGGCTCACGCCTGTAATCCCAACACTTTGGGAGGCCGAGGCTGGTAGATCATCTGAGGTCAGAAGTTCTAGACCAGCCTGGCCAACATGGTGAAACCCCGTCCCTACTAAAAATACAAAAATTAGCCAGGCATGGTGGCAGGTGCCTGTACTCCCAGCTACTCAGGGAGGTCAAGGCAGGAGAATCACTTGAACCCGGGAGGCGGAGGTTGCAGTGAGCCAAGATCACACCATCGCACTCCAGCCTGGCGGGCAAGAGCTAAACGTTGTCTCAAAACAAACAGACAAAAAAAAAAGAAGAAGAAGTGGAAAGTGGAAAAACAGGCCAGGCACAGTAGCTCATGCCTGTAATTCCAGCACTTTGGGAGACTGAGGTGGGCAGATCGCCTGAGATCAGGAGTTCGAGACTAGCGTGGCCAACATGGTGAAACCCCATCTCTATTAAAATTACAAAAAAATTAATTGGGTGTGGTGGTGCATGCCTATAGCCTAGCTACTCAGGAGGCTGAGACAGGAGAATCGCATGAACCCAGGAGGCGAAGGCTGCAGTGAGCAGAGATCATGCCACTGCACTCCAGCCTGGGCAACAGAGTGAGACTCCACCTTAAAAAAAAAAAAAAGTGGAAATACAGAGCTAAATATGTGAAGTGCCCCTGCAACAGCTCCAAAACAAGTGAGCAAATTAAACAGAAAACCACCCTGTCAGTGCAATGATGGAGACATATTCGTTTCCACATTCTATTCTCTCATCCTTATGTAAAAGGAAGTGGGGGAGACTTTCAATGCATCATAAATTTTACTCCCCTCTAGATTGCAACCTTTCTGACATTTTCTTCCACTTTCCACTATTATTTGTCCTTGTTCTCTTCACAGCTGTAAGCTCTCCCTCTCTACTGGCTCCTTGCCATCATCAGCATTATTAGTATGCCGACACAGTGCCCGTCTTCATATATATCTATCTATTTCTCCATCACAACGCAACCTTTATTAAAAGGTTGTGTCGGCCAGGCACGGTAGCTCACTCCTGTAATCCTAGCACTTTGGGAGGCTGAGGCGGGTGGATCACCTGAAGTCAGGAGTTTGAGACCAGTCTGACCAACATGGGGATACCCCGTTTCTACTAAAAATACAAAAAAATTAGCTGGGCATGGTGGCGAATGCCTGTAACCCCAGCTACTTGGGAGGCTGAGGCAGGAGAATCGCTTGAACCCGGGAGGTGGAGGGTGCAGTGAGCTGAGATCGCGCCATTGCACTCCAGCCTGGGCAACAAGAGCGAAACTCCATCTCAAAAAACAAACAAACAAACAAACATAAATAAATAAATGGTTGTGTCCAATCACTGCCTCCATGGCCACACCAGCCACTGTCTTCTCACCCACTGTAGTTTTCCCACCTGCTACTTCTCTCCAGAAACTGCTTTTGCCAAGACAGCCACTCATCCCCTTAGGCCAGATCCAATGGTTTATTTCTGTGATCTGTTAGCTGTTTTCACACTGTTGAATTCTCTTACTACCCTTAATATCCTTGAAAAAAAAAAAGGCAAACAAAAAAGTACTGGTTTTCACTCTTCTCTGGCTATTTCTTCCCAATCTCTTTTGCAGGTGATCCTTTTAAGTATTAGTTTAATATGATCCCTGGGTTTTGTTTTCTGTCTCTCTTCTCTTTGTACACAGCCTCCAGTGATCTCATCCTCTCCAATCACCATCTAAGAGAATACATTTGATTTAAAATTATTTCAAGTGTCCTAGACTGAATTTCTCAGGTACACCCTAAAAATGGACCCAAATCCCTAAGGTGACTCCAGAATGGAACTGACTTTTTTTTTTTTTGAGACAGAGTCTCGCTCTGTCACCCAGGCTGGAATACAATGGCGCGATCTCGGCTCGCTGCAACCTCCGCCTCCTGGGTTCAAGCAATTCTCCTGCCTCAGCCTCCCAAGTAGCTGGGATTACAGGCGCCCGCCACCATGCCCGGCTAATTTTGTATTTTTAGTAGAGATGGGGTTTCTCCATGTTGGTCAGGCTGGTCTCGAACTCCTGATCTTGGGTGATTTGCCCACCTCAGCCTCCCAAAGTGCTGGGATTACAGGCCTGTGCCACTGCCCCCAGTCGGAAATGACTGCTTAAAGCCCTCAGTACTCTCATTGGTGAAAACAGATTACATAGCCAGGAGCAGGCAAGACTGGCTTACCCTCCAGAGGCTGCTTTAGTTCATATTGGAAATTCTTGCAAAGCCCCAGAACTACAAAGAAGAAAATACAAGTAAAGAACAAAAGGGCGGGCCAGGTACGGTGGCTCACGCCTGTAATGCCAGCACTTTGGGAGGCCGAGGCAGGCAGATCACAAGATCCGGAGGTTGAGACCGTCCTGGCTAACACAGTGAAACCCTGTCTCTACTAAAAATACAAAAAATTAGCCAGGCATGGTGGCGGGCGCCTGTGTTCTCAGCTACTCAGAAGGCTGAGGCAGGAGAATGGCATAAACCTGGGAGGCGGAGCTTGCAGTGAGCAGAGATTGCGCCACTGCGCTCCAGCCTGGGTGACAGAGCAAGACTCCGTCTCAAAAAAAAAAGAAGAAGAAGAACAAAAGGGCACGCTGGATTACCAGCTATCTCCTTTAGAAATTCGTGGCTTAGCCTGGGCTCCGTGGCCCACGCCTGTAATCCCAGCACTTTGGGAGACCAAGATGGGCAGATCACAAGGTCATGAGATCGAGACCATCCTGGCTAACATGGTGAAACCCCGTCGCTACTAAAAATACAAAAATTAGCCAGGCATGATGGCACATGCCTGTAGTCCCAGCTACACCGGAGGCTGAGGCAGGAGAAAGGTTTGAACCCAGGAGGCGGAGGTTGCAGTGAGCTGAGATCACACCACTGTACTCCAGCCTAGGCGACAGAGCAAGACTCTGTCTCAAAAAAAAAAGAGTTCGTGGTTTCCTTTGAACTATTTTATTTTGTTTGTTTGTTTCTTTGTTTATTGTGAGATGGAGTCTCGCTCTGCTGCCCAGGCTGGAGTCCAGTGGTACAATCTCGGCTCACTGCAACCTCTACCTCCCGGGTTCAAGTGATTCTCCTGCCTCAGCCTCCCATGTAACTGGGACTACAGGTGTGCACCACCACGCCTGGCTAATTTTTTATATTTTTAGTAGAGACAGAGTTTCAGCATGTTGGCCAAGCTTATCTCGAACTCCTGACCTCATGCAATCTGCCCACCTCGGCCTCCCAAAGTGCTGGGATTATAGGTGTGAGCCACCACACCTCGCCCACTTTGAACTATTTTCTTCCAAACAACAATAACCTGAGAAAGTGGTTTGTGCAATGGGGGATGGAGGGTGAGGAGAGACAGCTGACATACTAGGAAGGCATAGGAATAGTTCTTCAACTCAGTCTATGGTAGAGGGAAAGGGTGGGGTGAAGAGGAGCATAACGACATCCAGGTTATTCTCACTGCAATTATCTCAGTGGAAAAGGAAGAACCTGGCCGGGCGCAGTGGCTCAAGCCTGTAATCCCAGCACTTTGGGAGGCCGAGACGGGCGGATCACGAGGTCAGGAGATCGAGACCATCCTGGCTAACACGGTGAAACCCCCGTCTCTACTAAAAAATACAAAAAGCTAGCCGGGCGAGGTGGCTGGCGCTTGTAGTCCCAGCTACTCGGGAGGCTGAGGCAGGAGAATGGCATAAACCTGGGAGGCGGAGCTTGCAGTGAGCTGAGATCCGGCCACTGCACTCCAGCCCGGGCCACAGAGGGAGACTCCGTCTCCAAAAAAAAAAAAAAGAAAAGGAAGAACCAAGCTAATAACATCCTGAGCCAAACCGTAGCTATGAGAAAAGCCAGTGCGGTAAATGCTAGTCTAGCCGCCAACCACTAGCAGCCGTACGAGGAGCCAGAGGCTCCCAGCAAAGTTCCCCTTCGCAGTTCCTAAGCAGAACCCCAACGGACAGCTCCTGTAGAATGGGCCACAAAATACAACTGGGCCGACCATTCAAACATAATGTGTTATTAGTACAATCACTGGCTACATTGACCTCCATGGATTTCCTGTTTACTGGAAGAACCCAGAACTGGCTTTTTTCTAGGGCAGCCATCTTCAAACTGTGGATACATGAAGACTTTCCAAAGGGTACACAGAAAAGGCCACTTTTAAGGGAATCAATTTCCTCAACTTATATGTGTAACTATCTGAGAAAGAGCTTAACATCAAGATGACCTCTTTATCTCCTGCCTTCTACTTTACTGAAGAAATGCATACCTTGGACCCATTCCACATCCTACTGTGGTGCATGGCCCCAACCATGAGCGCCAGCAAAGGAAGAACTAAGTCTCAGAATCAGTGTGGAGATGGCCAGACATGATGGCTCACAGAAGCTGAGGCAGGCAGATTGCTTGAGTCCAGGAGTTTGTGACCAGCCTGGGCAACATGGCAAAACTCTGTCTCTAAAAAAGATACAAAAATTAGCCTGGCATGGTGGCATGCAGCTGTAGTCCCAGCTACTTGGGAGGCTGAGGTGGGAGGATGGCTTGAGCCAGGGAGGTCAAGGCTGCAGTAAGCCAGGATGGCGCCACAGCACTCCAGCCTGGGTGACAGAGTAAAACACTGCCAAAAAAAAAAAAAATAGAGGAAGAATAATTCCAATGACTTAAAATAAGTACTTTTGCTCATCAGATGACTTCTTATTCTTTGCTCTCCACAAGACTGAAATAGAGTTCAATCACAACTGATTTCTGGCAAGCCATGAGATCTTTGGCAAATGATTCAGAAGGAGTTTGGAGAATCCGGGGATAATATTGCTATTTTAAAAACTACTTATATCACCTATGTATGTGATCAAGTTGCTTGAGTATGTCTGTGCACATGCATGCACGTATGTGAACAACACATTAGAAACAGAATTGATGCTGAACTTGTCAGTCTAGTAACAGGTAATATTAGTCAACCATGGCTACATAAGCTAATTAGAAGAAAAGCCATATTCTCCTCATTAAGATATATATTATCAATAAAAGTTAACACTTTGGCCATGCGCAGTGCCTCACACCTGTAATCCCAGCAATTTGGGAGGCTGAAGCGGGCGGATCACTTGAGGTCAGAAGTTCAAGACCAGCTTGGCCAACATGGTAAAACCCTGTCTCTACTAAAAATACAAAAATTAGCTGGGCATGGTGGCACATGCCTGTAATCCCAGCTACTCAGGAGGCTGATGCAGGAGAATCACTTGAACCCAGGAGGCAGCAGGAGAATTACTTGAACCCAGGAGGTGAAGGTTGCAGTGAGCTGAGATCACGCCACTACATTCAGCCTGGGCAACAGAGCAAGACTGTCTCAAAAAAAAAAAAAATTTACTCTTAGAGCCATATAATCACACATTTTTTAAATTAAAATTGATGTTTATTTTGTTGATGAGATGTAAGTATGGCTACATCAATTCGAGGAGGAAAAAAATGATATAAAACCTGCCAGTGTTAAAGAAGAGCTTGCTCATGAATTTTTTAAGTGAACAATGATGGGTATCCGACTGCTGTGGTATTTGGATCCTATTGGATACATTTTTTAAAGTGATGTTACACTAAAATGTCAACTTTTTGCAATATACTAGATATTATTTCCTTTGCAACAACTTTCACTTAGGATGCCAAACTGTAGCTATCATTTTTAAAAAGAGCCTGGAATACATTGTTTTTCAAGATTCTTTTAGGGGGTACATGCACAAAACAGTGTGATGCTGACAACTATTATGGAATAGCAGTCCCCTAACCTTTTCATAAGGAAGTATCCCTTCTTGAACATTTTAAAAATAAAAGCAGTCATAGTTTTACTTTCTATACCTATTAACCAAGAAAAATCAAGTAACAAAAAAACTAGCAAGTATTCAGTAACACTTATAAATTATTAAATGAATTGTTGTATTCATCAAAATAGCATCTAAAGATTTTAACCCGTATAGACGTGAAGTATATGATCCACTTATCTAGAGAATATCTAGGACACCCAGTGGTTCATAGCAACTCTGGACTACACTGCCGCCTCCAGTTCCGGAACCACGCTGGATGGGTTCTGTTGACCTTTGCAGAGTGGTCTTTCCCTGTGGGAAGGCTAGAAAAATATCCAAGCAGCTCATTTCAAGTGGATATCCTGCTAAGGTATACATTGATTCAAATGCTTTTTGCAGCCAAGCAGGTAGCTTAAATGAGGGAACCAGCCTATGGGAAAGAAAAGAGGGAGAGGCTGGAATTGTAGGCAACAGAAGGCTGTGTGCTGGGTTTCAAAGAGGCAGCTGCTATTCAGCCCCACCCAATTGTTGACAAGGCTCATGTTGCCTGCAGCTTTTTACTTTTCAGGAAAAGCTGGATTTTCCTGTGAATCCTCTGGATTTTTAATCCAATTTTTCTAGAAGAAGAAGAAGAAAAAAAAACTGTTCAGGCTAACCTAAATACAAATGGGAGCTAAATCCAGGTTCAACGTCTGCACCAGTGCAACTCGAAGTGTAGTCCCAGGTTCAACAACTGTTTGTTGCATTCCACAGTGAAATGTGCATAGCAACTGAGAATAACATTTAGAAATAGCCATAACAGTTTGACAGGGTAATTTTGTCATGTAATTTTCTGAATCTAATAATAAAAAATTGGCTTGTATCTTATACATCTGTTTTAATTTATTTCTCTAATTTTTTAGAAACAAAAATATCACTGGGTAGTAGATTAAAAATCTTGCCCGCGATAGTTTAAGAAGCATTGCCATGGTCTTTATCAAAGCAAGGGATACATTGGAGGATGCTGTATTTGATAACTGAATGTCCGTGTCTAGAATCGTCACATGGACCGCCTGAAAGAGACAAGCCTGTGAATCAAAATGCAACCAGTTCTTTACAGCTGACAAATATTTGGCAGTACAGGTCCAGAGGAATGGGGGAAATAGTGTCACTCCGGGAGGACCACTCCTAACCCATCAGATTACCAAGGTTCCTCCAGGGCCAGCTGGGGGAGGCACAGCCTGATGCCACGGTCACCTGGAGTTCCTTCTCCCTGCCCCAGCACAGGAAGACCCGCCCCTTCGAGGCCCTCACTGAAGGGCAGAGGGCATGCTCGCAGGTGGTCGTTTCTGTGTCTACCTGTTCCAACGCACTGAGCTTGTCCAGGGCAGAGACTCCTGCTCCTCCGTCCCCCCAACATGGCTCCTCTTCACTGAATTCTCTCCTCCTCTGCCAAATACAAGGTTCCTTGCTAGGCAAAGAACCTTGTCAGCCTCTAGTTAGGGGTGCTGAACTTTGACAACTGGTAGCCAGCCTCCTACCTATCAGCTTCTATCCAAGCTGATCCTCCAGCCTTCGTCCTCCCCTGCTTAGGGAGAAACTCTAGGGTAGGAAGTCCGTTGCCCGCTGCGGAAGCTCAGCACCAAAGCAAAGTGGCCCATGTCCTTCCTTAGCAAGGATCCCTATATTAGGCAGTTGTGTCTGGGAGAGGCTGAGGCAAAGACCAGAGGATCTGCTGGGCTAAAAACCGGAAGTGCTTAGAGACTGACGAGCTTCTTCATCTTGAGAACCAAAGAGACAGACCGTCAGGTTTGCATGCTCCTCTCTGAGCTGAAGGAAACCCCCTAGGTAAATAGTTCTCAGTTGGAAGCGAGTACCCCCACCCTTCCCCACTTCAGCAGCTTCAGCCTCCAGACTCAACACATGCTGGACCATCTTGGAGGTCTGGTGCTCCAGGCCTCCCCAGCTGCCTGCACCTCCGAAAGGGGAAATGGGGGTGGGGTGGGAGGGCCAGGCCTGAGGAAGTGATTTTAGAAGTGCAAGTCTGGTGGGAGAGTTTTTCCTTCAGACCATCTGGAGGGAAGCAGTCATAATCTACTACAAGTTCTCCCGAAATGATCAAGTACACATAGGGAGATTGTTACATTGTTGAAAAACAGGTCTGTTTTGCTTCCTTCTGGGGAGCTCTAAAGACCTGTATCAATCAGAGATGACTCCCGGCTTGAGGTACACAGAGATTAAGATGAGGCCAAAGAACAGCTCTCTCCCCTTGTAATTCTCCAGGTAGCCAGTTTTCAGCTGGCTGCCATTTTTTGCAATTTAAGATGCTAAGAGAATTTAAATGACATCAGCCCTGTGTGTGTAAAGAAGGAAATAGCCTGCATAGCTAAACAGAAAAGGTACCATGTTGTATGAGCCTTTCACGTTTTTTAAGCTGGGGTGTGTGTGGGGGGGTTGTGTGTGTGTGTGTGTGTGTAGAACAAAAGTACAGTTGTCTATACAATTAGTTATTTAAGCTATTTCAAGTACCATTACAGCAAGGGGGAGGCGAGGGAACATCTAAAATACATAAAATTATTTTTAAAAACTCGTTCTAGAAAAAAGGAAATGCCAGAGTAGTAAGATAAGGAGTCTTAATTAGCAACAAATTCATCTATTTCCTTCCTCCAAAACTGAGACAGTCTTCTAAGGCAATTTGCTTGGAGAGCAGTTTTGCGCCATAAATCTGGGACATGTTTTTCATGTGTGTTTGTTTGCCCTGTGTGAGGCTTAAGAAAAACACAGCAACCAAACCATCCAGTTCAGCCCTGGAGGGAAAGACCTAGAAGACCTAATCACCCGTGATGGCGATTACATAACAGAGAATCGTGCGCGCGCGCGCGCGCGCACACACACACACACACACTCCAAGAGTCTCGAAAAAAAGAAAGAAAACCAGCCTTTGGCTTCCTGTCACAGAAGATGTCTCCTTTTTTTTCCTTTGTGAGGATCACTAAGAATGCTTCTTAAATACCAAGTGGATGTCTTTGGTAGAAATAGAGGTCACTTAAGGATGATTTATAAGTGCAGCCGAAGCCAAAATGAAGCACGTATCGATATCTAAAGTGCATCTGCATTTAGTGCAGCAAAGCTCATAATCTGTTTCTAATTTGTGCCCTGTGGATGCCCTCCCCACTAGGAAAAGGCCTGGCTCTGAGCAGCCGCCCCTCCCCGAGGCCGCCAAGCTCCCAGTTCAGGCCCTTTCTTGGGCAGCCGGAGTGCTCCTCTCTTAGATAATGCCAGGTACTCTGGAAAGTAGCCGTGTAATAATACACAAACCCCTGATGATGTCAGCGTGTTATTGACTTTCCAAGTCTGAATGACTGAGCAGAGGAGCGGGGGTGGGGCGCAATCCATCCGGCAGCGCGGAGACCGGCCAAGCGAAAATGGGCTCGCCAGCCTGGCGGGGGAGGGGCGGCTCGCAGCCGCCGCTGCTGCTTCGAGCTCCGGCTCTGCCGCCGCGGCGTCGGGGTCGTTGCCGCCCAGCCCAGGCGGGGCTTGGGTTCCCGCTCCTCTGATGTTTACGTTTGGTCAAAAACTCCTCAGGCAGAAATAACTAATGCCGCCCCCCGGAAGCTTATAACACGTGGCAGAGTGGGGTCACAAAGCGGGGGAGCAGTGGCACGAAGGGGATGGGGAGAAAGACCTCCCTGTTCCCTCCCCCACCCTGCAGGGGCCTTCCTCTTAGGCTGCAGAGCCAAGGGTCGCTCTCCGTGGTGGAGTTCCCTCTGCAGAAGACCCCCTGGAAAATTGCACCTCAGCAGTGGTGACATTTTATGGGCCATGATTTGCTGCATTTATGGCTCTGGCGGTGCAGGTGCAGAGTCGTAGGCTCCCGTTCTCACCCCGCAAATTGCTCACAGTGCAATCTGTCATCTTCAAGGCTAGGTGTAAACCGGGCAGGGTTGCCCTTAAAATGGAATTGCAGTTAAAGGCCGAGATCTGAAAGGAAGCGCTCCAACAGGGGCGTGGCTTTCCCCACCGGGTCTGGACCTTTCCTTCAGGCCGCGCCGTGCATGCCCACCGGCTTGGCTGTCGCAGCTTGGGGGGACTGGGCGCCCCGGGCTCTGCCTGCCTGCAGAGCTCCAGTCCTTTCCGTTCCAGGCCTGTGGAATCCTCCACCGAACAAGGCCTCGCGCTGGCCTCTGCCCCACCCCACTGCGAGGAGCTGCTCCTCCTCCGAGGCCTGTGGTTTTTCTCCCCGTAGAGTGGGCTTGGTGGGAGCAAACAGCACGGGGGGCTTTGGAACCGCCTGGACTTGAGCCCTACCCCACCACATGTTCGCTGTGTGAGTGTGGACCCGGTGGTTACCCTGTCTACAGCCCGCGTCTTAAAATGGGAGTAGTAACAATTCCCTCAATAGTTGTTCTGAGGATTAAGTGAAATTCAGATTTCATAAGAGACCTCCTTTTTCAATAGGTCGCTCGCCTTCATGAGTCAAGTTCCACTCGGGCCAGAGGCCCTGTGGTTGTTTCTGAAAACAAGGTCAGTAGAAGTGCTAGACCCATTGTTTCCTTAACTCTGCCCTTCCCCCTACCCTCCTGGCTCTGTGGAGCCCGCAGCCTCTTCCGACCCACTTCCACCTTCACCCACACCCACAGGCTTACAGGGCAGAGCTGTTTTGTTGACGGGGCGGGGGTGGGGATGGGGGTGGGGACAGGGGTGGAGACGTGAAAACTGTACCTCTGACCTAAGCTGGACCATTCACGGCCTTTCTCAAATTTCCCTCCCCCACCTTGCCACAGGGGATTGGTCCCAGCGGGAAGAGCTGACATATTTGAATCCAATCAAAGGCCTTCTTGGAAAATTTTGAAACTGGAAGTGAAAAAGTCAGTTTCTCCCCAGGGCTAAAACTGCAAGATATTATAATGTACATGACCATGTTTCCCATGGTCAGGAGAGGAGAGGCAAGGTCAATCTGAAGGCAGAACTCATGATAGGGACAGGGACAGAAACAGAGATAAAGATCGAGCAAAAGACAAAGATAGAGCCTGAGCCACAGCCCGACAGGCTGGGAGAGAGAGCTGAGGCCAACAGGAGTCTGATGTTATTGGCAGCATCGGTTCCTGTGTCCCTGGTAAGGCCCTGCCTGCCCCCGATTCCTTGTGGCAACCCATTATTTTTTGCCACAAATTCTTATTGTTCAAATTAGTTTGTGTTTTTGTTGCTTGTAATCCAAAAATTCCACCATGGCATGTACTAGTTTAACATACACAGTAAAGAGTTCCCCAGCTCCCATTATAAACCCCCGAAAGTCTTCTACCCCCGCAGTATACGTCAGTGCCCCATAACGAGATGCTCAATAAATGCTCTTCTGATTGCACTCAGCAAGTTGTGAGTGGACAGGAAGTGCCCTGGTGGCTGTTGAAACTGGAGACTACAACTGGTTAATTTAAAGGGGAAGCATTGCCAATTGCCACAGACTTCTAGAAGCCCATTTATTGTACCCTAGTGGTAATTAAGGCTTATTCAAGTGAATAGAAAGAGAAAAGAGAAGAAACTTTATCCCCTCTAAATTGCATTTAATAAAAATCTTGGAGAAAATGAGTGAATTGTCAGGCTTAATAATTTCCCCTGGGTCTTTGTTGGAGGGAGGCTGAGGAAATGTACAGTATTCTATATTTATGGGACAGCAGATTCGCATTTTAACTGAGAGTAAAATGCAGTTGTGGCTTACCCTCCATTTTTTCCCCCTCATTTGTTTCCAAAGGGTTTTTTTCCAGCTCATGAGTCACTTCCAGTCAGATTCAAAGACAAAAGCCGGCTAATTGTGTGTCCATGAGTCAGGGTCCCACCCTGCCTTATCTGAACACCCTTTCTAGCTCTGAGAAAACAGAGCAATTTTCAGCCTATAAGGCATTGAGTGGAACCTGTTACACACCGCTTCTGGGTCGGGCTCTTTAGGGAGCAGTCCAGGCCCTTCCATCCCCTTGTGGCATCCGGCTGCTGATAGCACCTTGGGGTTTTTCCTTTCCAGTGTTATTTTCAGTCAGGAACTGTGCAGTCTACCCTGTTCCTAAGGCACCCTGTTGTGCCCAGAGAGATAAAGGTGAATTTAAAAGGAGGTCCAAACCCTCTAGCAATTTATCAAATAATGAAGGAGAAAGGCAGAAAAGAATCACTGTTAGACAAGCTTTGAGGGCTATGGAAGAGTAAGTGCTAAGACTAATGATTTCTCAGTCTGCTCCCCTTGCTGTCTCTCGGCAGCATTTTATCTGGTTAACTTTCCAACTACTTGAAACATTTTATCTGGAGACTTCCCTGATGTTATTTTGTTTTCCAAGCAGTTCTCTATTCCCCACTCCCACTTTTTCTCCTATCCTCATGCCTTAAATGCTACCTCTTTCTAGATATCTCACTTCCAGATAATGGTACCACATCCACCTGGCTGCTCATGCCACAGAGACAATTCCTGATTTTTTTTTTTTTTTAAGACAGACTCTCGCTCAGTTTCCCTGGGCTGGAGAACAGTGGCATGATCTTGGCTCAATGTAGCCAACGCCTCCCGGGTTCAAGGAATTCTCATGCCTCAGCCTCCTGAGCAGCTGGACCTGAGCAGGTGTCTACCACCAAGCCCAGCTAATTTTTGTATTTTTAGTAAAGATGGGGTTTCACCAGGTTGGCTAGGCTAGTCTCAAACTCTTGAACTCAGGTGATCTGCCCACCTCAGCCTCCCAAAGTGCTAGGATTAGGGGCTTGAGCCACCATGCCCAGCCCTGATTTGTTCTTTTCTGTCATTCACTACACCCAATCCATCAACTGGTTTCCCTCCAAAATTGTCTGTATGCATGCCCTTCTCCATCTACACTGCCATCATGCAACAAAGACGTGCATCTGCCCAGGGGCAGTAACCTCTGCCAAAACCCTGAGACTGAGAGCACTACTCAAACTCCTTGTCTAGGCCTCCTATGCCTTAGGTCATTTGCTCCTTTTATTCATTCCCTCCACCTTCTCCCAGCTCAGGCCACCCCTGCCACATGAGACCCTTTTCTTGTACCACTTCACTTCTTCCAACCTTAAGGCCTCTGCTCTTAAGAGTTGGTTCCCTCTGCCTGGAAGATTCCCTGGCCCTTCCTAAGCTGGCTCCTCTATATCTGTCTTAGACAGTTCAGGCTGCTATAACAAAAAATACCGTTGATATAGTTTGGATGTTTGTCCCCTCCAAATCTCATGTTGAATTGTAATCTACCAGTGTTGGAGGTGGGTCCTGGTGGGAGGTGTTTGGATCGTGGGGGTAGATCACCCATGAATTTCTTGGTGCTATTCTCACAATAGTAAGTTCTCATGAGACCTGGTTGTTTAAAAGTGTGTGGCACCTCCCTACACTCTCTCTTGCTCGTGCTCTCACCATGTGACGTGCCTGCTCCCCTTCACCTTCCACCATGATTGTAAGCTTCCTGAGGCCTCCCCAGAAGCAGATGCCAGCACCACGTGTCCTGTACTATCTCAGAATCATGCCCCAGTTAAACTTGTTTTCTTTATAATTTACCCAGCCTCAGGTTATTTCTTTATAGCAATGCGAAAACAGCCTGACACAACCATAGACAGGGTGGCTTAAACAACAGAGATTTACGGCTGGGCATGGTGGCTCACGCCTGTAATCCCAGCACTTTGGGAGGTTGAGGCGGGCAGATCACAAGGTCAGGAGATGGAGACCATCCTGGCTGACACAATGAAACCCTGTCTCTACTAAAAATACAAAAAATTAGCCGGGCGTGGTGGCGGCGCCTGTAGTCCCAGCTACCTCAGGGAGGCTGAGGCAGGAGAATGGTGTGAATCCAGGAGGCGGAGCTTGCAGTGAGCCGAGATGGCACCACTGCACTCCAGCCTGGGAGATAGAGCGAGACTCCGTCTCAAAAAAATAAAAAAAAAACAGAGATTTACTTCTCACAGTTCTAGAGGCTGGGAAGTCGAAGGTCACAGGGCTGGCAAATTCAGTTCCTGGTGAGAGTCTTCTTCCTAGTTTGCGGGTGAACACCTTCTTGCTATATCCTCACGTAGTAGAGAGAGAAATCATCTTTCTCGTGTCTCTTGTTTATTTAATTATTTGTTCTTGAGACGGGGTCTCACTCTGTTGCCCAGGCTGGAGTGCAATGGAGTGATCTCAGCTCACTGCAACCTCTACCTCCTGGTTTCAAGCAATTCTCCTGCCTCAGCCTCCTGAGTAGCTGGATTACAGGCACCTGCCACCACGCCCAGCTAATTTTTGTATTTTTGGTAGAAATGAGGGTCATCATGTTGGCCAGGCTGGTCTCAAGCTTCTGACCTCGTGATCCACCCACCTCGGCCTTACAAAGTGCTGGGATAATAGGAGTTAGCCACCACACCAGGTCTCGTGTCTCTTCTTTTTTTTTTTTTTTTTTGAGATGGAGTCTTGCTGTGTCGCCACATTGGAGTGCAGTGGCGTGATGGCTCACTGCAACCTCCACCTCCCAGGTTCAAGCGATTCTTCTGCCTCAGCCTCCTGAGTAGCTAGGTCTACAGGCACGCCACCATGCCCAGCTAATTTTTGTATTTTTAGTGGAGACTCGGTTTCACCATGTTAGCCAAACTGGTCTCAATCTCTTGACCTCATGATCTGCCCACCTCAGCCTCCCAAAGTGCTGGGATTACAGGCATGAGTCACCATTCCCGGCCATGTCTCTTCTTATAAAGGCACTAATCCTGTTCATGAGACTGCCACCCTCATGACCTGATCACCTCCCGAAGACCCCACTTCCAAATACCATCACGTTGGAGATTAGGGCTTCAACACAGGAATCTGGTGGGGACACATTCATTCCATGGCAGTATCCTTCAGGTTTCAGTTCAGTGGTCAACCCCGTAGAGAGGTCTTCCATGACCACTACATGTCACATTCTATCACACCACTCAGTTTATGGCCAGCACACACTTACCATGATCTGTAGTCATCAGTTATTTTATGTATTTGTTTATTTCTGTCTTCTCTGTCTTCCCATTGGAACATAATCTCCAAGAATGGAGATATCTTATCAGGCTTGCTCACTGTTCATTAATGAGTTCATTGACTAGAGTCTATTGCATAACAGGTACACAGTAAGTCCTTTTTGATTAATCAGTGCAGATAGTAGAGAAAGGTCAGTACATACATGCCTAAATTAACTCCTCAAGAAAAAGTGGAAGTGCACCAAGTGAATGAGGAGAAAGGCATCTCAGAAAGGTACAAAGGTATGTGTTCAGGGAAGTCTCTCTTGACCCCCCTGTCCCTCCAGCTACTGCCTCATTACTCTGCTCCCTCTATAGCTAAGCAATGCTCTGAAGGGTTATCTAGGCTCACTGTGTTCATTCCTCTTCTCTCTTTTTCTTCTACTTGTTGCCAATCAGGCATTTTCTCCCAACCACTCAGCCAAAACTGCTCTTCTTAAGGTTAATAATAACCTCTGGCCAGGCACAATGGATCACATCTGTAATCCCAGCATTTTGGGAGGCCAAGGCAGGTGGATCACTTGAGGTCAGGAGTTCGAGACCAGCCTGGTCAATATGGTGAAACCCCATCTGTACTAAAAATACAAAAATTAGCCAGGCGTGGTGGTGGGCACCTATAATCCTAGCTACTGGGGAGGCTGAGACAGGAGAATCACTTGAACCTGGGAGGCAGAGGTTGCAGTGAGCCAAGATCAAGCCACTGCACTCTACCCTGGGCAACAGAGCAAGACCCCATCTCAAAAAATAAATAAATAGATAAATAAATAACCTCCATATTGCTAAGTCCAGTGGTCAGTTTTTGGGGTCATCCTAGTTCTCTGCAGCATCTGATACAGTTAATTACAGGTTCCTTCTGGAAACACCTTCTTCACTTGGTATCTGGGATGCTACTCTACTGATTTTTCTCCTCCCTCACTGACTGCACCTTCTCAATCTCCTTGCTAATTCCTTTGCTATACCCATCTTCTGTCCTCTGAATACTGCAACACTCCACATTCAAACCCTACAGCTGTAATGTTGAAATAGATCCCTAATCTGACTGCCTCTTACACCTCCACTGCTGTTACCCCAGTCTAAACCATAATCTTCTCTCCTGGTTATTACAACAGCTTCCCAGCTGATCTTCCCACCTCTACCCTTCAATGTGTCCACAACACAGCAGCCACAGGGGTCCTTTGAGAACAGAAGATGGGCCATGTTACTCTGCTGCACAAAGTCGTCCAGTTTCATGGAGTCAAAGCCAAATTTCTGATGGTGGCTTTCAAGGTCCTACTATATCTGGTCCCACTGCCCAGCGTCCACCCCCTCCCAATCGCCTTCCATCCACTTGCTTTCTCACTGCATTTCAGCACACAGCCTTTCTGCTGTTTCTTAAACAGAATAGCCATTTCCTGTCTCGAGACCTTCCAGATATGCATTGCTTCTGCTTGGAAAGCTGTTCCTCAAAATGTTTATATGGCTTGCGCCCTTTATCAGCTAGCTGTTGTTACAGTAATGCTACACAACTGAAACATCCCCTCACCTTCTCAGAGAAGGCTGTCTATATAGAATGCAGCCCCCCATTCCCACTCCCAGCATAGCTAAGACTCCCTATCTCACTTGGGTTTTCCTTTAGTTCTCATCACTTGCTAATATGCTATATAATGTTCATCATTCATTTCCCCCTACATTGTAGCCTCCATTTTATTTACTGACATATCCCCAGCTCTTAAAAACAGTGCCTGATACTCCTTAGTTGACATGCATTAATTATTTGCTGATTGAATATCAAATCTAAGAATGACAATTTACAACCCAGAGTCTAGAATTTTGCTATGGAAGAATGGGCAATAATCAGAGCAGAGATGGAACTAAAGAAATAAGAGGCCATAGTTTTCCAAAGACCTGGTATGTTGTGGATACTAAGGTGTTTGGGTTTTACCCTACGGGGAATGGAAAAGCAATGAATCTTTTAAGCAGTGAACTGTTATGATGGTGAATGTGCCTAAAATGGCTCTGGAAACATCGTGGAATAGAATAGGGTACAGCCTGGTGGCTCAGAGCCCAGGTGGCTGGCTGTGGGCAGTTGGACTGATGAGCAGGAAGCTTTACTTGAGTCTCTGAATTCAAGCTGTGTGAGCAGTTGCTAACTTTGCTCATTGGCCTACCTGACAAGGGCTCCCAGGGTGTGCCAGAAAGAAAATATGAAACTCCAACGTTGGGAAGGAAGCCCTCTTAGCCAGACTTCTTTCAACTGAGCCTCAGACTACCGGTATCACCTGAGTGTGTATTGTAAGAATAACAATCACTTACCCTTATATAGCCCAAAAGAGCTTAAAAAGGATTTTCCCAACCATTTCATCTAAGACTCAAAGATCCAAAGTACTCTAGCCAGTATGTTTAAGTATCTAGCCACTTCACTGGTTAAGAAAGGAAAGATCACTTATGTCCTGAAATACACTAGAACAATTTCTGGTGAATTGCTATGAAGATAGTTAAAATACACTGGGGCCTACTTTTATGTTTCTAACAAACACTGTATTAGACCTTAAATTTTCAGAGATCAAAGGTTAGTGTTATGTTCAACCTGCTACCGTGAGTTCTTTACAATCCATCAAATGACTCTGCTCTCCCCACTTTAGTCACTTAAGTGGGTGAACAGGGACACACTAACAGGTAAAGTAGGTGCTTTCCCCAGTTACTTCTACATACAGTAAGAGATTATACTTTACTTCCCCCAACCACTGAGAAAGCATTCAGACTTATAAGTATATTTATAGGGCTACCAGGAGTTCCCCGTTAATCCCCCGAACCTTTTACCTACCCCTGAAAAGGTTTGTTTCTACATAAATAATCTTTACTGCACGCCCATGCCCTTCTTTCTTGGCAGAAACCCAATTTGGTCATGCCTGTATTTGAATGTTACAGCCCAAGCAATTCATTTTATATAGATACACAGACTTTCATATCTGTAAGAGGCTTTAGATATTATCTAATGTGTCAAACCTGTTCATTTTCCTTATGAAAAAACTAAGGCTCAACAAGCAAAGGGCTGGAACAGGGAAAGAAAACTGATGCCTACTAAGCTACTGCCCTGATCTAGGCCTGGGGCAGGCAGAGCTCCATACATGACCGCCTTTGTTCCTCCCTGGGGCAAAAAATCTTTGGCATAGTTGTATTAGTCAGGGTTTTGTAGAGAAACAGAATCTATAGAATATATATACAAGATTTACTTTAAGAAATTGTCTCATGCAATTATGGGGGCTTGGCAAGTCCACAATCTACAGGGTGGCCATTAGGCTGGAGACCCAGGAAAACACTAATATTGCAGGTCAAGTCCGAAGGCCATCTGCTATCAGAATTCCTTCCTGCTTGGGGAGAGCTATTCAGGCCATCAACTGATTGAATGAGGCTCACCCACATTATAGAGAGCAATCTGCTTTACTCAAAATCCACCAATTTAAATGTTAATCTCATCCAAAAACACCCTCACAGAAACATCCAGAATAATGTCCGACCAAATCTGAGTACCAATGACCAAGTCGAGACATAAAATTTATCATCACAGTAGATCATATAATTTTGCAAATGTAATTTTAAAACTGGGCCTCAGAAAGTCTGAATGACCTAGCCAAGGCCACCAGATGATTAGCTAAGACTAGAACTCAGGAGTTTTAAGTCCTTGAAGATCCTCTTTCTACTAAATTGTGTTTTGTTCTTAAATGAAAATAACATTTTTGAGTACTTAACATCCTAACATTTGCCAGGCTCTGTGTTAAGCAACTTATATATAAGTTCCCATTTAATAGAGCACCATCATATAGAAAAAGAAATGGAATCTTAGAAAGGTTGAAAAGAAGCCCAAAGTAGAAAACAAGGGCTGTAATTTGAATCTAGATCTATGTGGTTCTAATACTTCCTGCCATCTGGCAGTTTTTAATGATATATTTCCTGCTACTTTGTTTTTCTTTTTTCTTTTTCTTTTCTTTGGTTTTTTTTTTTTTTTTTTGAGACAGGGTCTCACTCTGTTGCCCAGACTAGAGTGCAGTGGCATGATCATGGCTCACTGCAGCTTCGACCTCCTGGGCTCAAAGGATCCTCCTATCTCAGCCTCCCAAGTAGCTGGGACTGCAGACGTGAACCACCATGCCTGGCCTCCTACTCATCTTTCTCTAAGTTTTGCAGGATGTAATTTCTTTCCATTTTTTTTTTTTCAATGACCTAGAGTCTTCCTCAACTAAGAACATTCCTTCAGTTCAAAGTGAGTTTCAAATATCAGATGTGCATATAAAATAAGGAAACTGATTGTAAAGAAATATATAGAAATATATACACTCTTCCACATCCATATGAGTATTGTGTCAAAGAAAAAAGCTACCCCAGGCAACAATACACTCATTCTGTTACTCAAAACTTTTCTATGGCTCCTCTTTTGAAATTGCCTTCAGGGTCTGTATCCTTTGCTTTTCAAAAGTAGTTTTAATGTTAGCAAATGTTCGTTCTTTGATTCCATTTTTGGGAAACAGCCCAAAATCATTCGATGCCAAATGTGGTAAAGAAGGCACATGATCAAGCTAATACAGATTAGATTGAGTTTTAAAATGAGGTGTGACTATGAAAGAATGAGTTATTTTCTTTGTGTAGCTGGAAAAGCGGCTTCAAAGATAAACCAGTCTCATTTTGAGCAATAATAACAAAGTTGGAATAAATGTTTAAGTTGGAGAGGTTGCTTTTCAAGTGACTACACAGAACAGATGATAATCTATCTGGTTTATCCTATTACTTTATGTTCACTCCAAATGTTAAAGTTGTTTTAAAAATAACATTTTTAGAAATGTTTTGGAATGAGATACTCGTACGTACTCTCGCTGGTTGGCTTTGGCCAGATGAAGGCCTAGACAACGATATGAGTGTTTATAATGTCTTTGTGGTTGTAATTCAGAGAAAATGATTGAGAATTTTCCATTATTTTTTTGAATCTTAATAATGCAAAGAGCTAATCAGACAAAGGGTTTTTCTTGGAAGTTTTCTCTACTTTTTCGCTAAGCACAAACAAAGGGCATGGCAGAAGAGATCTCTCCCCAAAAAGAAACTAGAGAACTGCTGGTCTTTGAAAGTTTATAAAAGAGAGTCTTCCCTGCTCCACAGCTGTCTTTCTTAATGTCCCCTCATAATACCCCTGTAATCCATACATGGAAATCCCCTTGGATTCCACACATAATTAACACTTGGCAGAAATAAGCAGTGTGAGCCTGAGGCTCTCTTCAATTACATTTAAGAAATTCAGATTTCCATGGGAGTGGTTAGGGGAGGGAGAATTTAGACCCCACCACTCTCACAATATTCCCAGTTGCAAGAATTTATAAAATGTCTTCAGCCAGTCCAAAGGTCTTTATTGAGCATCTGCTATGTGCAGGGCATTGTGTATGTGTTGAGGGAGCCACGAAGTGATGCCAGACAGAATTTCAACTCTTGTACATTTCACCGAGGTCACTCCAGGTCGTAAATTTGTGAAAAGGGGAAGAAATGGCTGACAAGTTGGAAGGGACAAAAAAGTCTTAACAGAGAGGTGGGAGATGAGCTGTACTGAAGCATGGTTAAGATACAGAGGGCTAAAGTTGGGGTAGGGCATCTTAGTCCAGAAGAATAACAAGACACCAGTGGTGGAAATGGAAAACCTGTAGTGAAGATAGCACATGGAGCCTGAAGGGGGAAGTCTTACAAGACAGGGTAAGGACAGAACTTTGGGAAGCTGCAGAACTCTGTTTGATATTCAGCATACATTTAGGGAATTGACTGCTTAGTTTTAAGCACTGTTTTGGCTGACCATGGGAATTTAAGAATTCTGGTTTTTTTAATGATATGTATTTAAGGTATATAGCATGATATTTTGATATACTTAAATAGTGAAATGGGTACTATAGTTAAGAAAATTAACAAATCCACTCTCTTGTGTAATTTCTCTTTTTTTGTTGTTGGTTTTTTTTTTTATTTTTTTGTTTTTTTGTTTTTTTGCTTTGTTTTGTTTTGTTTTTTGAGACAGAGTCTCACTCAGCTGCCCAAGCTGGAGTGCAGTGGCATTGATCTAAGCTCATTGCAACCTCTGTCTCCTGGGTTCAAGTGATTCTTCTGCTTCAGCCTCCCAGTAGCTGGGACTACAGGTGCCTGCCACGACGCCCGGCTAATTTTTGTATTTTTAGTAGAGACGGTGTTTCACCATGTTGCCCAAGCCGGTCTCAAACTCCTGACCTCAAATGATCCAACCACCTCAGTCTCCCAAAGTGCTAGGAATACAGACATGAGCCACCGCGCCTGGCCTTGTTCTTGTTGTTGTTATAAGTGCGCCAAAAATCTACTCCTTAGCAAATTTCCAGTACACAATGCAGTATCATTACTATAGTCCTCCTGTTGTACCTTAGACGTCTAGACTCACTCATCCTATGTATATGCAACTTTGTACCCTTTGACTCTACATCTCCCCATTTCCTACCTCCTCCCTTGCCCTCCTTCCCCCTAGCCCACCCTGGCAACCACTGTTTTCTCCTTTATGTCATTGACTTTTTTTTTTAAGATTCCACATACAAGTGAGATGTAGTATTTTTCCTTCTCTTTCTGGCTTATTTCATTAGTGTAATGTCCTCTAGGCTCATCTATGTTGCCTTTTGATTGTTCAGTTTTCTCACTGAAGTAAAGACAAGGTCATCGGTTGAGAATATGGATTGGGGAGTAAGCGTGGTGGCTGTCTAATTTGATTTTGAGTGGACAGTACTTGTGTATGGTATAAAATCCAAACGGTGAGGAAGGACAAAGAGACACATCTCTCTTCTGCCCTTGTCCACCAGCTGAGACCCTGTCCGCTTCCTGAGAACAACGAAGACTCCACCATCAAGAAGGTCTGTTCAAGCAAAGTGCCTAGGTTGCACAATTTAAGGAGGCAGGTCTCAGGTACTAACTCTCTGCTGGCATGACCCTGAGAGTGAGGGCCTCCTTAAATTCGGTACCACCCTCCCACCTCCCTCAACTCTGTAGTTCCGGCACAGTTAAAGAGGTAACCCTGGAACCATGCCTGGATCATACAGAGGTTCAAAAAATGTTTTTTTTGGTCCTGTCTGCCTCACGGGTATCTTTTGAGATGTACGTAAGAAAAAAAAATAGATAAATGTGCTGGTGCAGTGCTATATAAACATGAGCTGATGCTAAATCACTATTGTAGTTATTCATTGCATTGCTGTCATTAGCAAAGATATGTGTGTGTATACAATAGATATTATGGCTGTTTGAAGAATTTGACCGAAATAATGTATATTGCCATGTTGAAAGTAGCCCTTTAGGATTGAATTTTTTCCTAAATACAAATTATAAACTTTGTTAAAGTTAAACAAACAAAAGAAAGACAATGACCTGTGAGTGGAAGACTGGCATGAAGAAAGCACTGAGTTAACTGAGAAGAATCCGAAGAATCATTGAGGTACCTAGGCTTTCATCCTAGTTTGTCAGCTGAATGTTTACCCAGAATAGCAACTAAGAAAGTACTTAAACCTGCTCTTGTCTTAATCTTCACAGAATTTTACTTTTTCACACATGGCTGTCATGTCTTTATTCTGCTTCTTTGTAATATTAAAAAATATTTTGCAGGAGCATTTTACCCAACCCTGTTACTGCCTTAAGTCAACACCTGAACTCACCTTAGGTCAGTTCCTCCTAGGGTACCTGGAACCTGGCCATTTCTGGGTATGTCCCCTTGTGAGCTGTGTGCAAGGAGCCCCAGAGTCCTAGAATCCTACGGGTGTAGACTGGTCTCCTTAGGCCCAGTCCCATAAAAGAGAAGATGAAGCTAGAGAAATAAGCAGGTAGATCCCAGACCATGCCTACTCTGCTCAATAAATAGCAAAATAATAATAATAATAATGTTTTATTTGAACATTGTAGATTTACTACCTCTTCTTTGCCAGTGTTTCATGAAATTTCTAGAGTAGAATACATGGCTTAAATAATATATTTCCTCCTCATTTATCAGACTTCTTGTACTCAGCATTGTTAATTATGTTGTGGAGGGTGAGGAGCATGAAGCATGGTGATATATTATGATCCAAATACCACACTAAATAAACATCTGGAAATGGATCATTTATAACACGACTGTTATGGGTTAGTGAGTATATTTTAGGGTAAACTGGGGAATACATATATAGTTTACCAAAAAAACCCTTAAAATCATAAACAAATGACCTACTTGTAGTTTTGTCCTCGTTTTCAGTCATAAGCCCTTTTCATGTGAATCCACAGTTGTCACTTACAAAGAAATGCTCTAAAGCTGAACTCTTTTATATTAGCATTATAATTTTAGACTGACTCCTGAGCTCCAAACCACTTAGAAACTTTTTACCGGCTCTGAAATAGATAGCAGGGTAATACTCATTTAATTCCTTTGCACAGTAATCTGATGGCTGAATATGCTTCAGAGATTCTTTTAGGGCTAGCAGGGGAATGAAATCAATCATAGTGCATAAATTATAAGAAAAGTGCTGTTGGTGTCAATTACCTAAGCTCTGTGAATGTAAGTCTTCTAATTTCCTGTTAAATCAGTAATGTTACCAATCTTACTCTATTATTTTAAATAGGACTGTAACTGCAGTTGCTGGGAGTTGAATGAGGGCAGACAAATGTGAATAGTTAATGAGTCTCAGCAACTAATAGCAAGCTGAAGGTGTCAATAACAGGGATATTATAACATGACTCTCAAAGCTCCATGCTGGTGTCTACAAAAGAAGGGTTAATTCTTTCTTTCTTTCTTTCTTTCTTTCTTTCTTTCTTTCTTTCTTTCTTTCTTTCTTTCTTCCTTCCTTCCTTCCTTCCTTCCTTCCTTCCTTCCTTCCTTCCTTTCTTTCTTTCTTTCTTTCATTTGTGCCCCTATACCCTCCCTAAATCAATATAGTACACAGCAAATGCCAGGTGAATGTAGGTGTTCCTACTGCTATAGTGAGTTCCTACTTTCCCCCAAAGATAATGGCCCTGAGTTGGTACAGGAAGTCTTGGCTGCACTTTCCCTAGTAATCTACCCACCCCCACTGCTAGCGGCTGCATTTCACTGACTCATAGTTTCCAAGTATGATCAGCATGCTAACAGGAAAGATACAGTCACTGGGCAAAGCAGCAGCCCTGAAGCGCTGGCCAAGGCCTATCCAATAACTGTCACCATTGATGGCAAAAAGGAAATAAGGACCACAACAACAACAATGACACAAAAACCTAGAGTACAGGAACATTTTAAGAATCAAACCCCTGCTGTTTGTCGTTTCCTCAGCACACCCAGTGCTTCCCAGTACACAATAAACTGGATGGGGGAGTGGGGTTTTATTTACCATTTGGCTATCAGTTCACGTCCTATTCTCTAAAAATAATAAAATCAGCCAATGGCATTTCACACTGAATAATATTACAGGAATCAAACTGACTGGGAGCCACAGTTATGCTGAGGTTTAGCTAGGCCTGGATCTGAGTCCGGGGGTATCAAATACTGTATGATCCAGCTAGGTTTTGCAGTGCATTGCAGACTTCCTCCTGTTACGAAACATTCTCACAAATGGCACACAGACTACCCTGTTCAGCCAGGACTTAAACAGGAAACCATTCCGCCCTTCTGCTTTCCTTGGTAAAGCCTTATCTTCGAGTCAAAGAAATGTAACTTTCTAAATCGCCTCCATTCTTTTTTAGTTTGCATTCTTTTTTTGTCCGCATCTTGCAAATTTGCAGGTATCTACAGTTCCCTAACCCCATTCTCAAGTGCCCTATTATCCCCAATTTCACTCTCAGAATACTTGATGAATGAAGAATCCTATGACAAAGGATAACTATTATTAAGTCAATTGCCAACCCATTAGATGAACCAAATAGCTAAATTCTAAATAGATTTGAATAACTGGTGGAGAGCTCAAGCAAAGTCAGGTCTTCAAGTTATATTTAGTCACTTGGTCAGTTCTCTAATTGCCTAATAGGCATTCTCAGAAGAGAAGTTTGCTTTAGCACCGTGAGATTTAAATGTAAAACAGGATAAATCAATAGATACATGGAATGGAACAGAGCAGAATAGCAAGAAAGCAGCCCACGTCAACTCTAATACAACTTGTCACTATGGGAACATTTGTTAGAACTGAAGAAGATTAAGGCCAAGGAAACTGGCAGCTCTCCCAGTACAGATTTCCTAGGCTAAGAAAAGGCCACAGCGGCCGGGCATGGTGGCTCACGCCTGTAATCCCAGCACTTCGGGAGGCCGAGGCAGGCTGATCTCTTGAGGTCAGGAGATGGAGACCATCCTGGCTAACACAGTGAAACCCCATCTCTACTAAAAATACAAAAAATTAACCAGGCGTGGTGATGGGCACCTGTAGTCCCAGCTACTCAGGAGGCTGAGGCAGGAGAATGGTGTGAACCCAGGAGGTGGAGTTTGCAGTGAGCTGAGATAGCGCCACTGCACTCCAGCCTGGGCGACAGAGTGAGACTCCGTCTCAAAAATAAAAAAGAAAGAAAAGAAAAGGCCACAGTGATCCTATATGTGGCCCCAGTCTGTCTTGAATTGAGTAAGGACACTGTCGTAAATTAGGCTGAAACATTTATAATGTGATACTCATTTGACTGTTTGAGGATTAGAGGGAAACTTTGAGGAACAAACTCAATTGGCACAGATGGAATCTGAATCACAGTGAGATCCAGGGGCTGTAGAAGTCGCAGAACTCATTAATAACGGACTAGGGTCAGGATCCCCTAGTCTGGAACCTCTGGAATGTTCCACTGCCTGTCTAGCCATATCTGGTTTACCTTACAGATTATAAGGTACTTAAATGCTGATTAGTTATCTATTTTCAACCTCTGTGACTGTAAATGAGATTAGAAAGTTTGTATGATGGGAAATTCAATGGTGCATCATGTGATACTGAGGGAAGGAATGTACTTACGATAAAATCCTTTCCGACACAAATAACTCTACAAAGGTATTGAAGAGTGCCGGGTCTGCACACATTGTGATGTTATTATTAGCCAAGACTCTAGTTATGTTTATATATCCAGTCAGGTGCAAGGGCGGAAAAAACAACCACTAAATTCTTCACGAAATATTTATGTAGTGCATAGTTTTTCACTCAGAAATTATTTCTTGTTTTAATACAAAACTGTCTATTTTTATGAAATGATCATTTCAGAAACATACCTTATCAGGGAATATTTTAAGACCTTCCAACATCAAAAAATGCTCTGGTAGAATCATCATGGGCATTTTGAGTGGAAAAAAAAAACTTCATAAATTCAAAAGCACTGTACTTACCATCAGCAATTATTATTGTTGCTGTCACTGCTATTATCCTCTTCTGCCAGACAGATCCTATGAAAGTTATTCAAAAATTTTGGGTGGAGTGAACAGGTCTCAGATGATAGTAGCCCAGTTCAAAGTCTGAAGATTGTGTGAGCTGTCGCTTTAATTTAAAAAGAGAGAAAAGGAAGAGGGTGAGGTGGACAGGAGGAGAGACTGGTTACTGTGAACTGCTTTACTGCTAGAAACTCAGCCACCTTTGCCTAGGCACAGCTTGTCCTGTTGTGGGCCTTCCCCACCATCGGCCAGAAATATGAAGATACAGCTGTAAAGAATGATGAGTTTTACTAGCCATCATTTATCATGTGCTTGCCACATGCCAAATCCTGGGCTGAGCACTTTGTATAGGGTACCACCTTTTTCCTTCCAGCAACTCTTACAGTCTGTCCTATTATTATTCCCATCTTATAGATGGAGCATCTGAGGCTTAGAGAGATAAGGTAACTTGCCCAGGGCACACGGAGAGCGGATTTAAAGGTAATGCCCAGGTGGTCCAATCTGCTTACTAAACAGTCTCCTAGAGACTAGTGGAAGTCGAAGGATATGGCCTTGAAAAAATAGTGATTTGGGTTGTTGTTTTCTCAGTGTAAGGAAGGGTGATTAGATTATGTAACCATCTGCTTCATCAATGGGACTTGCAGTTGGAAAGTTTAATTCTATTATTTAGTATAATGCTAGCTACTGAAACAAATCTCCAAACCCCAATGAATACAGTAAAAGCTTATTTCTTGGCGGGGCACGGTGGTTCACACCTGTAATCCCAGCACTTTGGGAGGTCAAGGCGGGTGGATCACGAGGTCAGGAGTTCGAGACCGGCTTGGCCAACATAGTAAAACCCCATCTCTACTAAAAATACAAAAATTAGCGAGGCATGGTGGCACGCACCTGTAGTCCCAGCTACTTGGGAGGCTGAGGCAGGCGAATCACTTGGTTGTGGTGAGGTGAGATCGTGCCGCTGCACTCCAGCCTGGGGAACAGAGTGAGACTTTGTCTCAAAACAAACAAACAAACAAGTTTATTTCTCACTCACATCACACTCCTGTGTAGATCAGCAACTCTGCTCTTCACAGTCATTCAGTAACCCAGGGTCCTTCCATCTTATAGCTCTGCCCTCCTCTAGGTCCATGGAGTCCTCTGAGTTCAGAGGTTGGACAAGAAAAGAGAGTGAGAAAGGCACATGGGGGTTTTACAGGCAAGGCCTGTTCATATTCCACCGGCCCAATTTCAGTCACATAATCACACCCAACTACTGGGAAATGCAATCTAGCCGTGGCCTCAAAAAAGCAGAGAACATGGACACTGGAGAGAATTTGCAGCCTTTGCCTCAGGAAGCAATATCTTCATTGAACTCTTTATTTAATTCCTTATTTCTCTGCTGCCCAGCAATTATTTTTTCAAATGGTTTTAAGGAATAGCATCTGCAGAAGATTTCTTGAAGTATGTACAGTTCACTTATTTCCAAATAGTCCAGTGTGTACGTGGGCCCATTGTTTTGCTCCCACGCTCAATATCCTGGAAATGCCTTTTCTGATTTGCATTCGTTGTTTGTGCCTGTGACTTGCACTGAGGCATATGAGACACAGTCACATGGAATTCACTGTGATCTCTACTAAAAGGATTTTATCAAGGAAGAAACTTCTCTCAGGCTTTAGTATGAGTGCAAACTATGTTTCTCTTGAATTGTTTTTTTTTTTTAAATCTGACAAACATTCTGAATCTTATAATAGATCACATTTTTCCCTTTGCTGAGGCCACTAAGAAACTCTGGGCCAAATTTTACATTCTTCTCCAAACACAGAACAAGGGCTTTATAATATTTATTTCTGTGTATCAGTTTTACCTATCTGTGTTATTTTTCTATCAAAAATAAAACAATTTTGCCCTCACTTGAATTGTTTCTAATGTTATTTTATATTTTTGTGTTTTGTATATAGAGAGAGAACCTCAAAAACCATTGAGGCACAAGACAGATAAAAATAAATCATCTTGACCATGCAGTAAGCCGAGATCGCACCACTGCACTCCAGCCTGGGCTACAGAGCAAGACTCTGTCTCAATAAATAAATAAATAAACTCATAGTGGTTACTAGAGTTGGGGCAGAGTGGGGGAGGGGTAGCCGAAGGTTGGTTAAGGAATGCAAAAGTACGGTTAGATAGGAGGAATAAGTTCTAGTGTTCATACAGCACTAGAGAGTGACTATAGTTAACAACAATTTATGGCATATTTTCAGGCCAGGCGCGGTGGCTCATGCCTGTAATCCCAGCACTTTGGGAGGCTGAGATGGGTGGATCACGAGGTCAGGAGTTCGAGACCAGCCTGTCCAACATGGTGAAACCCCGTCTCTACTAAAAATATAAAAACTAGCTGGGCATGTTGGCGCGTGCCTGTAGTTTCAGCTACTTGGGAGGCTGAGGCAGGAAAATCGCTTGAACCCAGGAGGTAGAGGTTGTAGTGAGCCGAAATTATGCCACTGCACTTCAGCCTGGGCAACAGAGTGAGACTCCTTCTCAAAACAAAAAAAAATTATGGCATATTTTCAAATAACTAGAAGATCAGATTTTTAATGTTCCCAACACAAAGAAATGATAAATGTTTGAGGTAATGGTTATGCTAATTACCCTGATCTGATCATTACACATTGTATCCATGTATCCAAATAAATATGTACAATTATTGTGTCAGTTAAAAATAATAATGAAAGCAAAAAATAAAAATTAATTAACACAAAATGGAATAATCTCTTGCACTGTGGGGTAGCACACATGAATTTGATCATATTTACAATTTGGAATCTATGCCAAATGCCATCTCAGTTATGAGGGTTATTCAGAAAGACAAATGGGATGATACTCCCCAGCTGTCATGCTGCCTTAGTGCACAGGAAACCCTGTGAGCAGCTGACCTTCCAAGCTGATCTCAGGCCAGTGGTATTCTTGGTGGTCCTGTCCCAGTATCTTAGAGGTGAAAAGTACTGGGTGTAGCATGTGTGACAAAACAGCTCTCTCAGTTAGGGCCTTCGCTTAATGAGGAGCTGTGAATACAGAGGACCTGCGGGAATACTTTAGGAATTAACCATGTGCTCACATTGCAGATCTACTGCAGCTAACCAGCTGAGTGACCTTGAGCAAGGTACTTAACCTCTCTGGGCCTCTCATGTCCTTATATGTAAAATAAAGACATTGGGCCATTGGGCTAGATAATCTCTAAAACCTCTTCCAGCACAATAAATCTGTGATACATTCTTTATACAAATTAAAATATAATTTTAAAAGTTCCCCCAAGTCTTTTGGAAATAAATAGGCCGGGCACAGGGGCTCACACCTATAATCCCAGCACTTTGGGAGGCCGAGAAAGGCAGATCACAAGGTCAAGAGATCGAGACCACCCTGGCTAACACAGTGAAACCCCGTCTCTACTAAAAAATACAAAAAGATTAGCTGGGCATGGTGGCACGCGCCTGTAGTCCCAGCTGCTCAGGAGGCTGAGGCAGGAGAATGGCTTGAACCCAGGAGGTGGAGGTTGCTGTGAACTGAGATCACACCACTGCACTCCAGCCTGGGCGACAGAGCGAGACTCCATCTCAAAAAAATAAAATATGGGCCAGGAGCAGTGGCTCATGCCTGTAATCCCAGCACTTTGGGAGGCTGAGGCAGGTGGATCACCTGAGGTTGGAAGTTGGAGATCAGCCTGACCAACATGGAGAAACTCTGTCTCTACTAAAAATACAAAATTAGGCGTGGTGGCGCATGCCTGTAATCCTATCTACTTGGGAGGCTGAGGCAGGAGAATCGCTTGAACCCAAGAAGTGGAGGTTGCAGTGAGTCAAGATTGCGCCATTGCACTCCAGAAGAGCAAAACTCCGTCTCAAACAAAAAAAAAGAAAGAAAGAAAGAAAGAAAAAAGAAAAAGAAATAAATGACTATGTCTAGAGAAAAAGATCTAGTGGGCAAACTACAAATGGGTAAATCAGGCTAGTAACAAACGTATTCAGGAACCACCATGATAAAATGTGGCTGCTTATCTTTCCTGTTTGAACAGGAGGTCACAGTTTTGCTATATAGAGTTGAAAGGTTGTATAGACAGGATGTGTTAATTTGAGTTAGGATTTATCTGGGGCACCTGGACAGTTAATCCATCTCTGGGCTTCAGGAATCCGATACTACCCTAAGAACACTGTTGTAGAATGTATATGGCATTCTGGACATGGAAACTGGCTTGCTCCATTGGTGGTGGGGCATAGAGAGATTCGTGTCAGCCCAGCACATCCCCAGGAACTATACCAGTTTCCTTATTGCCCAAGCCAATATCTACAATGCAAAGCATCTTTCAGCTGTAATTTAGGAGGACTATGAGCTGGCCACCTGAATTTTTGCTTGCAGTTCAGAACTATTGCTAAAAATGCATTTTATGGTGAAACAAGGGATTAGCTAATCTTTCAGGCTAACAGAGGGCCAGCTACAAATGTTTCCTGTGTGTATTGTAAAACTCGGAGATAACAGAGAAGTTGCTCATTGCCCTCTGAATTTCCCTTCCCCCAGGACCTCCACTGGTCACACAAGCCATTATCTGAGGCAAGCTGACCAGAGCATGATGCTATAACTTTTTTTGGTTCATACTTCCAAATTAAATCTGGTTAGAAAAATAAATGACTAGAAAGTATTTAAATCTTGTCTTGAATCCTGGAGGAATTTGCTCATTTTTCTTCATCTGTTGGTTAGTCTTCTTTAAAAAGAATATATAAAATATACATATATACATTTAT
>NW_012115466.1:826402-833350 GCF_000951035.1 Colobus angolensis palliatus
GCTCGATACAACCTCTGCCTCCCAGGTTCAAGTGATTCTCCTGCCTCAGCCTCCCGGTAGCTGGGACCACAGGTGCCCGCCACTACACCTAGCTAATTTTGTATTTTTAGTCTCAAACTCCTGACCTCAGATGATCTGCCCACCTTGGCCTCCCAAAGTGCTGGGATTACAGGCGTGAGCCATTGCACCCGGCCAGTCTTATTTTTTATTAACAAACTCATTCTCTGGATAGTCTGGAGACAAAAGCAAAACACCCAAGAAAATGGGCACTTAGACAGTAAGAACTCAGACCCCTGTGGTGTGATACAAATGTACTCACTAAGAGAGCACAGGCTCAGGCTGCCACCCTGAAGTTTCACACATGTGGCCAAGACCAAGCGTCCACTTTGATGACTAAATGGTAATACTATTTTCTTTGAATCATAGTATATGCATTTAATATTCTCTTGGGCCTTACTTAAAAGAGTAAATTTTTTTTTTTTTTAGAGTGAAGACATGGGAATTTCCCAACCACATTGTTCCACTTCATAATTCATATCTTCTTTCTCTTCTCATTTTATTTTCACTGCAGACCAGAGTGAAGACAAATGTGTATTATTTGGTAGCTTATGAACAGCAAGGAAAAACTGACTGCAACCACCATAGCAAGGCATGAAACCGTAACCACTAGGACCCTCACATTTACATGTTACTGACTAGCAAATGTCTAGGCCTAAAACATCTGCCCTCTTATAGCTATGTTTTATTATTATGTAAACATGGCTACAAGTTTTCTGACATAAAATAGTAGATGACTCAGTGTCTTCAAATGATTAATTGCTGTCTTTTTTTTACCTGACCTCTTTCTTCATTTCTTCAATAAGAAATCTATTGTCATGCTTGAATTAGGGAAGACTGAAGCACCCAAACGCTGGGCCTGAAAATGCACTCACTCTCTCCAACAGCACGAGGGTGTTTCTCATTAGTTTCATAAGTGCCAAAAAAATTTCAAAATGATACCAAACCAGAATATTTTAAATTTTATCACATTACCAGCTAAGAAATCTGTAAGCACATTGTTAATTCACTTATATTCATCACACAGCAAAGCAAATATGGCATTTCAAAGCTGAGAAAGTCCAAGCCTCCTATGAGAAGTCTGTAGCCACTGTTTCTTGAGTCCTGTTTACGTATCTCATTTGTTAAGTCAGATTCCTCCCAGAGCACATCTCTCATCAGGGTTGCTGTTTATTTCCATTCTGGTTTGTGATTTTGTGGAGGCATGTCTGTCCGTAGCCAAGACACAGAGGGCTAGGCTGGTGATAACACAAATCAGAAATTTCTGCCTTGCAGCTGCCTGGGGAAGTAACAGTTAATTGAGCGTGGGAGCTGTGTGTAGACCCCCAAGACTAACAGTTCAGAGGCAAGTTTTCAGTAAAAATGTTTAGAAGCTGCATACCACACAGCTGGAAATGAAGGGCAGAGCTGTTTTCTGGGGAATGTGAATTATGTGTACATCCAATCGAGAACAATAAATGAATTTGTGTCCAGCAATAATAATCCCTCAGTTATAGATAGACTTACCGTTTATGCAGCACTTCCTATGAATTCTCTCTCACTGAGCCTCGGAACAGTTCTTTGCAAACAAGGCTGTTAATTGCAAGCCATTTTATTTTATTTTATTTATTTTGAGAAGGACTCTAGCTCTGTCGCCCAGGCTGGAGTGCAGTGGCGTAATCTTGGCTAACTGCAACCTCTGCCTCGCGGGTTCAAGCAATTCTCCTGCCTTAGCCTCCAGGGTAGCTAGGATTACAGGCATGTGCCACCATGCCCAGCTAATTTTTGTATTTTTAGTAGAGATGGGGTTTCACCACGTTGGCCAGGCTGGTCTTGAACTTCTGACCTCAGGTGATCCACCCGCCTCGGCCTCCCAAAGTGCTAGGATTACAGGCATGAGCCTCCATGCCCAGTCATAATGTCATTTTGGAGACAAGAACTCCAAGGCTACAGGAGATGAAATAGTTGGTTCCCTTTTGAACTAGATGTGAGTGGCAAGTTGGGGCTCACAGTCAGGTTTTCTGAGGGTATGTTTTACTAAGCAGGCTGCCTCTGTCCTCAAATCCAGGCACTTGATTAAGGAATTCACCCCCTTAACCGGCTTTCCATTTGTCAAAGTGAGAGTCCTATTAATCTAATATTGAACTTCTGTTAGTCCATTTCCATTGTACTGAAACACAAAAGACAAATTCCCATCATTAAGAAAGTTGTAACAAAGGGGATATTTATGTCTCTCTCCCACTCCTGCTTTGTATTCTCATTTCATTTTTTTCATTGCTTTTGTAATTCAGATTGTATTAGAAATTAGAGGAAGGTTGAAACTAGGTATATGGTGACCAAGGTGTGGAAGATGGAATTCATCTTCTTTTCTCCAGGTTTTTTGAGTGGAAGTTCTGACAATAGGAATAGTTGTGTGACTGTATTCTATGCAGTGTCATTTTATTTTCCTGAAAACATTTGTCCTTGCTACAAGTAGATTAGAGGTTAGAATGCAGGATTGGCAAGCAGGATTTGTGGTTTCTATTATTAGCCCTGCCACAATTTTATTGCACAAGGGTGAGTCCTAAGCAGTGTGGTTTATTGGAGAGAGAACTTGATTGGAACTGGCTGTCTGGTGAATGAGTGATACGAGCACCATAGATGAGCATCAGCCGAGAGGAAGGGTTCAGACTAGTGTGAGCCCCTCCATCACCAAATGCAAGTGTCGCTATGACTAATGTATGTGATTCACTACTCTGCAGGAGGATCTGCAGGGGGATCCCATCGGGCCTCTTTTCACAACTTCCTGCAGTGGGAACAGAAGCCACTCTTTTAGGATTCAGCAAAAGGAAGGAGAAGGACCTTGAGTTGTTGAGGTTGTTTTGCTTTGTTTTGTTTTGTTTTTGAGGCAGAGTATCACTCTGTCGTCCAGGCTGGAGTGTAGTGGAGCAATCTTGGCTCACTGCAACCTCCACTTCAATTGATTCTCTTCAATTGATTCTCATGCTCAGCCACCCAAGTAGCTGGGATTATAGATGTGCGCCACCATGCCCAGCTAATTTTTGTATTCTTAGTAGAGATGAGGTTTCACCATGTTGGTCAGGCTGGCCTCAAACTCCTGACCTCAAGTGATCTGCCCGCCACAGCCTCCCAAAGCGTTGGGATTACAGGCGTGAGCCACCGCGCCCAGCCACCCTTGAGTATTTCATTCTGAATATGTTTCAGGGTCTGTGTACAGACCTACAGGTCTCCACTTAATGAGAATGAGAGAGAGAAACAGGGAGAGAAGTAGGTCAAAAGAACAGTACATTATCTGAAGAAGTAGGGATGGAGTGGGGTAATACGTTTTTAGATGATTACTGCTGTTTCCTTGACTTTAGATAACATGATTCAGACTGGGCCAAAGAGTTTAGAAAGCAAAGGGGAGAAAAAAATTATTGTGTACACTCTAACTCCAAAAGAGACCTATAGTAGCCTTCTGAGCTTAAAGGAATGAACTGCTCAAGCCTGTAATCCCAGCACTTTGGGAGGCCGAGACGGGCGGATCACAAGGTCAGGAGATCGAGACCAGCCTGGCTAACACGGTGAAACCCCGTCTCTACTAAAAATACAAAAAACTAGCCGGGCGAGGTGGCGGACGCCTGTAGTCCCAGCTACTCCGGAGGCTGAAGCAGGAGAATGGCGTAAACCTGGGAGGCGGAGCTTGCAATGAGCTGAGATCTGGCCACTGCACTCCAGCCTGGGCAACAGAGCCAGACTCCGTCTCAAAAAAAAAAAAAAAAAAAAAAAAAGGAATGAACTGAATCCAATATGTTCAAAAGACATTGGGTCAGCCTTGCGCTGTTCCCAGATAACATAGACCCAAGATCTCTCAGTACTGTTCAGCATACCTGAAGACACCTATGCTCAGGTCTAATCCAATCTAGGACCTAAGAGTACCTCAGCCTGGAAAGACAAATAACTTTGGCCCTGGATTCTGAGTCTCAGCATCTACGACTTTACTTTCCTAGCCCCAAGCCATCTTTATTAGATAATTGTGCTTTTGCCTTCTTCTCCATCAATGAAGCCCTATGTAACCTAACCTAGTCCTTCTAGAAATACATTCAATAAACTTGAGTTAATTCATTTATTCCATCATTTATCCACTCAAGATATATGTATGCATGCTTATTATGTGCCAAACACTGTGCTATGCCTGTGGATAGAGTGGCAGCAACAAAAGCAAATAAGACAAAAATGCATGATCTTTGCCTGATGGGAGACAGGGCCAAAAAAATTTACACATATAGGGTATATAATTACAACTCGAGGGAAGTGCTGGGAAGGAAAGGGCAGGCTGCCATATGAGCATTAAAGCCCCAGGCAGGTGGTGGAGGACGTGACATCTGAAGATAAATACCCTGAATGCCAACCACCTGCCATCGTGGGCTTCTGGACGTGGCCCACCCTCAGTGTCCCCATTCCCTCTCACTTCTAAGAAATTCCTCCTAGAACATCCGCTGGGCCACCTCCCTGGAAAATGCTGGCCCTGTCTTCATTACAGCCCGCCCTAGCTCCCTCAAACCACAGTGACCTCATCTGAACTCAAATATGAAATTCTGACACTTAGACTTTAGCAACTGGCCCTACCACAAGAAAAAGTTTTCATTCTTTTTTCAAGATAAATTTTAAAGCAAAACTAATCCCAAGTCGGTGGGAACAGAACAGATCTGTCTGAGAACAAGGGGAGCACCCTGAGGCAGCACAGGGCTGGTGGCTTGGTGGCTTCCCCTCCTCTCTGCCCTTTGAGATGGAGTGTGGGGCAGGTGGAAAGCACTACTCTCCAGGTCAGGAGACCTGCACCCTGGCTTGTCCACTAAACTTGTCAGCTGTATCCATCTCTAGGGGTCCCTGAGAAGGTTTGATTTGCTTAGGTTTGAGGTGAGTGTGTCTGTTGCACACATTTACTGGTTCTTTTTAAAAGCTGAAAATTTAACAATTTGTTTTTTGGCTGCATCAAAATGTCACTTCTCTGTCAAAATGACTACATCTCAATGCCATGTCCACTCTGTGTATGATTGGTGACAGCCCAGCACCCTATCACTCTAAACCATCACTCTGGTTCTTGGGTAACAAGCTGGGTAACCCAGTAGGAAAGAATCAGGGCTAAATATAGAAGGACATAGTTGTAGAAAGGGAGAGAGTCCTGAGATTTTGTGTTTAGCTGTGAATACATTTTTTCTTGATTTTTCTTGTTGATATTAATGACATTCTATTCCATTGAAATTAATATTTAATGAACAATAATAATGGGCCAGGCACTTGGCTAGGATCTTGGAATAAAATGATAAATAAGATTTCCCAAGCCTCAAAGAGCTTAGAACCACCCAGAGAAAATACAGTTAAGTATATAATTACAATAGGGTATCTTCAATCTCAAAGGTAGAATCCCTAAGGGGCCTCCATCCCAGATATGGGACATAGAGAAGAGCTTATCTTAGAAGAAGGGATCTCCGTTAAGGCTGCTGCTATCTACTTACTTTTTCTTTTTAATGGCAGTTGAATGGCATGAGGTTGATGGGTCATAATTTATTCAAACATTCTTCAGTTGTGAAAAATTTAGACTTTTGTGCTCAGGCTCTCTCGCTCTCTTTTTCTCACTGTTCTATTGTAAATAATACTGTCATTAGACAGCCCTAGCAGGTCATTTGTCACTCTAGTGGGCCTCATTGTTACCTATCAAATGAGTTGGGCTGATGTAGTTTAAGAGAACTCATTCATCTCTAAACCTCTATGAAATGCAACCTTACGTAGATGACTTCACTTTCCAGATTGTAAACAGGCAAAAATACACATGTGTGGACCACTTCTCTCTGACAGACAGCCTGTAATTTTTACATATTTCTTCCTTCCAATAATAGTATATATGGAGACTGAATTAATTGCAGTTTTCATTTAAATAAAGCATAATTATAATAGTAAATCTTCACATGATTTCATGAAACAAAATCATATAATGTATTCTAAGATCAAATATAAATTATTTGGAATTAGCTGCATTTTTAAAAGTATCCTTGATACTTTTAAAGTATCAATGTGCCATTGTTCCTTGAGTAGAAATGGTTTGGCTATTATCTGTGGTTTTTATTATCTATGTTTTTTCTCCACTGGGACATATAGTAATTGAAAGTTGAGTGCAGACTTTACAATTATGTTTTTGAATTGATCAAATCATCTTAGAGTTGCTTTGTAAAGCTTAATTAATGCTTTTTAAATGCTTTAAGATCTTATTAAAGGCATCAAAAGAAAGTTTTATTCTGAATTCTGAAATATTAGACTTCCACATTATATCTACAAAGAATATGAGGTTTCTTTTATGTCAAAATCTGCTAAAGCAAAGTAGAGAAGGAAAGAATTGAGGAAATGATATTCTCCAAAATAAAACATAAATGATGACATTCCACTCTGCTCTTTTGTGCAATGCATTGCCTAGGAGAATCATTTCAAACTTCAAAGCTCTTGTAATTTACATCTTAGAATTTATAATGCCTAGATTCATTGTGTGCCACACTTACCGAAAGATGACCTCCAATATTCAGTCAGAGAAGTTTCCTGTGCAATTTACTCTATGCCTGTAAGCATTAAAAAAAAAATAAAATACGCTATTCCTGGTCGGGTGCAGTGGCTCAAGCCTGTAATCCCAGCACTTTGAGAGGCTGAGGTGGGTAGATCACCTGAGGTCAGGAGTTCGAGACCAGCCTTGTCAACATGGTGAAACCCCATCTCTACTAAAAAATACAAAAAAAAAAATTTAGCTGGGCATGGTGATGCATATCTGTAAGTCCCAGCTACTCAGGAAGCTGAGACAGGAGAATTGCTGGAACCCAGGCAGCGGAGGTTGCAGTGAGCCGAAATCATGACAATGCACTCCAGCCTGGGCGACAGAGTGAGACC
>NW_012115466.1:833400-849796 GCF_000951035.1 Colobus angolensis palliatus
TGAAACCTCATCTCTACTAAAAATACAAAAATTAGCTGGGTATGGTGGCGGGCACCTGTAATCTCAGCTACTTTAGAGGCTGAGTCAGGAGAATTGCTTGAACCTGGGAGGAGGAGGTTACAGTGAGCTGAGATTGCACCACTGCACTCCAGCCTGTGAGTTGTTCTGAGTAGTGGCTACGTGGGTGTATACAATTGCCAAAGTTCCTCAAAATGAACCCTTAAGGTCAGTGCATTGTATGTAAATTAAACCATAATTAAAGATTTTAAAAGTCTTATGCCTTTTTTTTTAGTTTTTTAAAGAAGGGGTCTCACTATGTTGTCCAGGCAGTGGCACGATCCTAGCTCACCGCAGCCTCAAACTCCTGGGCTCAAGCAGTTCTTCCACTTCAGCTTGCCAAGTAACTGGAACTCCAGGCATGCACCACCGCACCCGGCATATTCTAATTACATTGCTTTTCTAGAATTTGTATTTAAAAGGTAATCTTAGAATCCCAATCTTCATTTTGCAGATTTATTTTAATATGCTTCTGAAATTTTGCATTATTTTTGTAAATTACACCACAACATGTGTTACATTATGGGTGAAATAATATCAGATTCTCTTCAAAAATTAGAGAAATTTGGCTTGCTGTATTTCTGTTTTGTGAATTAGTTCACAGGGCAGCAGTGTGCTCTCTCCTTCATAAGCATTCACGCAAACTACAGGGATGTCAACAGGACATCCGTTTTGTTTTTGTTCTTGGTGGTGGTAAGGCTTTATGCTGACCCGTTCACACACTCTCACCTGGCCTCCAGTAACCCAGCACACATATTTGTGAGACAGTTGGTGAGAGTTCGGGATTTAATCTGTGGCGACCAGAGCTGAAGTTCTCTCACTAAGTGTATTTGACTGTATGGAAATGAGAATCCTGACCTTGGCCTCGTTAGCATTCTCTTCCAAACAGCTCAATGAATCAGCCATTGGCACGTACCAATAATAAACGGAAAACATATGAAGTTGAGAGTGACATTAGGGGGCACAATTGGTCGTTCTTTTCACTTCAAGCCCTTGGTGATATGATGCAAATTCTCAAGCTTTCTAATACCCAGAACCACACTCCCATCACCACTGCTGTCCTGCTCTTTTCTTCGCACCCACAAACAAATATACAAATAGAAGGTGTGACTTTTACTCCACAAACAAGAGTGTGTGAAAATACTTCATTTTGGTTGAAAATCAAAATACAGCTGGGTGTGGTGATTGTAATCCTAGCACTTTAGGAGGCCAAGACGGGTGAATCACCTGAGGTCGGGAGTTCGAGACCAGCCTCACCAACATGATGAAACCTCATCTCTACTAAAAATACAAAAATTAGCCAGGCACGGTGGCGGGTGCCTGTAATCCCGGTTATCCAGGAGACTGAGGTGGGAGAGTCACTTGAACCAGGGAGATGGAGGTTTCGGTGAGCCAAGATCACACCACTGAACTCCAGCCTGGGTGACAGAGTGAGGCCCTGTCTCAAAAAAAAAAAGAGAAAAGAAAATCACAATACATTTCATTGTAAGTCCTCATCTTACTGGGCCTTCCAATGTTGTGCAAAAGCCCCTGGGAACTTACCCAGAGCACCTCATTTGGACTGAGTCTCTTGTCCTCAATTCATAGCGATCACCACATGTGTACTCAAGTGAAACTCCTGCCATCTCTTAAGGTCAGACAGCTCTGTTGATTCCTGCCAAGCCTGGCACGGAAATCTTTGCCAGGGCTGAAGGATTCCAAATCTAATATTCAGCCTCTTACCACATAGTCATTCCTCTCCAAGCTCCTCCCCAACATGCTTCAAGAGTGCTCGGCGTGGATCTTTACTTGAAGAACAAGCTGAAGACAAACATTCTTTCTTCATCTTAAAGAGTCTCTCCATTCTCTCCTGTTTCTGCTTCTATCCCTCTTCCTAAGCATTCTTGGATTAGGATTTGGAGCTTTCTTTCTTCCAAAGCAAATCTTGGGTTAACATTTGGAGAGGGGAAAAGGAAGGGAGAAAAATAAAACAAGAAAATATAAATTAATATCTTAATTATGCAAACATATGCATACATTGTAACAATACCACCAATATCTTATTATTTTATTTCATTTTATTTTATGTATTTATTTATTTGAGACAGAGTCTTGCTCTGTCACTAGGCTGGAGTGCAATGGTGTGATCTCTGCTCTCTGCAACCTCTGCCTCCTGGGTTCAAGCGATTTTCCTGCCTCAGTCTCCCGAGTAGCTGGTATTACAGGTGCCCACCACCACACCCGACTAATTTTTGTATTTTTAGTAGAGATGTGGGTTTGCCATGTTGGCCAGGCTGGTCTCGAACTCCTGACCTCATGATCTGCCCATCTGGGCCTCGCAAAGTGCTGGAATTACAGGTGTGAGCCACCACGCCTGGCCAATATCATCAAGATAGCTGGTTTTGGTTTGAAACTCTATTACTGATCAGCTGTGAGAACTTAGACAAGTTACCTAAATACAGAAAGCCTCACTTTCCTCATCTGCACAATGAGACTAAGTATTAGCCCAACTATTTTACAAGTCTAGTTTGAGGACTAAAGTAAACAGCAATAACTCTACCATTTGTAGAGTTTGTTTTCCACTTATTTAATTCATATACTCTTCCATATAATCCTTAAAAGATGTTACAGCACTTTATAATCAGCAAAAAAAGGGCACAAAAGTTAAATAATGTTGTGTTTTTTAAATCAAGATCCAACAATCATATCTGGATGTTTTTAAAGTCTCTTCCATCCCTGCGCCCATCTACCACATTACATATTGCACATTCCCACTTTCTATTAATTGTGAAGAACATTATTTTAATTATTTTCCCATTGTCTCTCAGGCCCAAGCCCAGCCTTCTATATGATGGTCCTATATTCCGGCAACTAGTAATTTAAGCTTTTTTCTCTACACCAATTTAAAAGGACTACCAGAAGACACCTTTACCATCTTGTCTCAAGGCTATGTCAAGTCTCATGTCATAATCTAGTGTGCAGGAAACTTGATTCCACTAGAGGTCAAACTGGTCCAATGCATGGGGGACATCATGATGTCTGGATCTAAGGAACAGTAGGTAGCATGTATATCAAGTGCCTGGTTAAGATACAAGAGGCTGGGCGCATTGTCTCACGGCTGTAATCCCAGCACTTTGGGAGGCCGAGGCAGGTGAATCACCTGAGGTTGTGAGTTCGAGACCAGCCTGACCAACATAGAGAAACCCCGTCTCTACTAAAAATACAAAATTAGCCGAGTATGGTGGCACATATCTGTAATCCCAGCTACTCGGGAGGCTGAAGCAGGAGAATCGCTTGAACCCAGGAGGTGGAGGTTGCAGTGAGCCGAAATCACCACTGCACTCCAGCCTGGGCAGTAAGAGTGAAACTCCATCTCAAAAAAAAAAGAGATACAAGCTTGTCAGAAGGTAGAAGTACTAACCCCATGAAATCCAGAAGCCAGCTACCTGAGTGAAGTTTCTAGGGATCCAACATTCTGGATCATATGAAGATATTCCCAACAAAGTGAAAGACAAGTTGGTATCTTGCACCAGCCATAACAAAGAAAGATTTTCAGTGTTCGATGAGCCTCTATTTTGCAGGCAAGATGCAGCACATTTGAGTGTGCTGCTCTGACCAATTTAGTGTAATGTTAATACAACCAGCTCTGAGTGGTGACCAACTGAGAGCTAGTCTGGAAGGTAGACTGTAGACGCATCCAGCACCAGCACATGCAAGACATGGGCCATGTGGCCCAGCAGATCCAGTAGCTTGATGTTTCTATAGTAAACAGGGATGCTGTGTGGAGCCTATAGCAAACCTTAGGAGGATAACCATGTACATATTCCTAGCGTTTGAAGTAAAGACGTGCCCTCTTTTCCAGATAACTCTTTTCCTTTTAAGAAACTTCTCCTGTCTTGCTATTGAGCTTTTGTTTGGTTGGTTTTTTTTGAGACAGAGCCTTGCTCTGTTGCCCAGGCTGTAGTGCAGTGGTGTGACCTTGGCTCATGGCAACCTCTGCCTCCCAGGTCCAAGCAATTGTCCTTGCCTCAGCCTCCTGAGTAGCTGGGATTACAGGCGTGTGCCATCACATCTGTCTAATTTTTGTATTTTTGGTAGAGATGGGGTTTCACCATGTTGGCCAGGCTGGTCTTGAACTCCTGGCTTCAAGTGATCCGCCTCCCTAGGTTTCCCAAAGTGCTGAGATTACAGGCGTGAGCTACCACATCTGGCCACTATTGAGCTTTATAAAGATTGAACACTTGGCCATGTCACCTGAGCTGCCCACAATTGACTAGGTGTTATCTGATTCATTATCCCACACAATTAAGCATGCATGGCAATACTTCATTGCCAAGTGGAAATGGTACACACCAAACCAGACTCCAGCAGATTCTGAAACAACAATGCAGTCATGTGTACTGAAGGCTCGGGTTCCTGTGGCACATTCTTCTGCTGCATTGCCATCTTTCCTTCATCCAGTGTTAGGTTTTTATGGTGATCTCCCTGTGAACGAACTGTTGAAGAAGAATCTGGTTTATAGACTTATTTTTTTCTAGTACACCGGCAAGCTAAGAATAGAGCATTATAGCCACGATCAGAAGTGTGCTAAAACAAACACACACTAAGAAAGAGAAAACCTGGCGGGGCACAGTGGCTCATGCCTGTAATCCCAGCACTTTGGGAGGCTGAGGCGGGCAGATCACCTGAGGTCGGGAGTTCAAGACCAGCCTGGCTAACATGGTGAAACTCTGTCTCTACTAAAAAAAAAAAAAGAAAAGAGAATTCAGTGGAAACACTTTAAGCAATATTATCTCCTTGTCCACTTTGGACTGAGAGATGGCCTGAGATACCGATGGACCTTTACTGCTTCATGTGTAATGGCTAATAGTTTGGCTGAACAATCGGGAATTTAGAAAGAAAGGATTAAAAGATTGTCTGCAAAGCAGAATGTAGGCGGACCTCTTAAATTGTCAGAGCATGAGGGTATTTAAGGGTTTTGTGAATGCTCACAAAGGCATCTGCTACAGACAGATCTCTCAATAATCAGGTAGGAAAGATGGCCTATTCAATGGATGTCTGTCAGCTTATTCCTCCAAACAGGTACTTGCTCAATAGATTCATGTACAAAAGACAATGCCAGCAAGGATGAAGGCTGCATATGGGTTCAGCACCATAGACTTCCCATTTGTGATCTGCTCACCACCACCACTAAGTGCTGAAGCTGACAGTAGCAGAGACCAACACACGCTTCTATTATACCGCCATTTGGTAGAAAAGGGGGACAATCCAGGTACCAGCGGCACCAAACCAATTCCATCATGGAGGAGCTGCAGTTGTCTTCCCTAGAATAGACACTTAATCTGGATATTGATTTGCCGTAGTTGGTTGCAATATTTTCTGCCAACACACTATCCATGGACTTACAGATTGCCTTATCCACCTTCATGGTATCCCAGGCAACACTGCTCAGGCTAAGGAACTCATTAAAAAATAAAAGAAAAAAGAAAAAAGTATAGCAATGGGCTCATGCCCATGGAACTCACTGGTCTTGTCATTAACTCTTAGAAAGATTTGGCCTCGGTTGGGTGCGGTGGCTTATGCCTGTAATCCCAGCACTTTGGGAGGCTGAGGCAGGTGGATCACCTGAGGTCAGGAGTTCGAGACCAGGCTGGCCAACATGGTGAGACCCCATCTCTACTAAAAATACAAAAAATTGACCAGGCATGGTGGCGCATGCCTGTAATCCTAGCTACATGAGAGGCTGAGGCAGGAGAATCGCTTGAACCCAAGGGGTGGAGGTTGCAGCGAGCCGAGATAGCTGCCACTGCACTCCAATCTAAGTGACAGAGTGAGACTCTGTCTCAAAAAAAGAAATGGAAGAAAGAAAGATCTGGCCTCAGAGAAAAGGTACAATGGTCTCCTAACGACTAAGTTGAGAGAATATCTGTGGGGTAAAATCGCTATCCTATAAGATGCAGTATATGCACTTAAAACAGTGACCAATGCATGGTGCTTCTTTCCCCATAGCCAGAATTATGGTTCTGGAAATAAAGAGGTAAAAATGACAATAGTTGCTCTCACTATTCCTCCTAATAACCCACTTATAGAATTTTTGCTTCCTATTCCCATAACTTTGTGTTCCACTTGTTAAAGAGCTTAGTTCCTAAAGGAAGAATGATTCTAGCAGGGAAACAACAATTGTTCTATTGAATTGGAAGTTGAGATTACCATCTGGCAATTTCGGTTCCTTGTGTCACTGAAGGAACAGACAAAGGAAGAGGTTGCTGCACTTGTTGGGGCGATTGCTTCTGTTTAGCTGTACTGGCTGCTGCACAGTGCAGCTGGGGCATACTAGATCTGGAGCTGAAGCGTGTCTCTAGGGCGTCTCAGTAATTTTTTATGCCCAATAAAGACAGGGCTTTGGGCCAGGTGCGGTGGGTCACACTTGCAATCCCAGCACTTTGGGAGGCCAAGGTGGGTGAATCATATGAGGTTAGGAGTTTGAGACCAGCCTGGCCAACATGGTGAAACCTGGCCTCTACTAAGAATACAAAAATTAACCCGGCATGGTGGTGTGTTCCTGTAATCCCAGCTATTCAGGAGGCTGAGGCAGGAGAATGGCTTGAACCCAGGAGGCAGGGTTTGCAGTGAGCTGAGATCATGCCACTGTGCTCCAGCCTGGCAACAGAGCAAGACTCCATCTCAAAAAAAAAAAAAAGGTGGGGGTCTGGAAAAACCCAGACCCTTCTGGGTCACTTCACCAGATAAAGAATATTGACCAGCTGGCTGAAGGCAAGGGAAATGTAGAATGGGTAGTAGAAAAATGAATTTATAAATATTAACTGTGGCTTAGTGACTAGTTCCAGAAATAAAGTAGCAGACATGAATACTTTTGTCTTCATTTGTTTCTCTTTTTTTCCTCTTAACTTTCAATTATTTTATACAAACAGTGTTGGTGATAATTAACTTTACAATATGTAAAGAGTATATATATATATATACACACAATATATGTATGTATTCTTTTATGAATAAAAACAATAATTAACATCACCCAGAGATGAATGTGAAGAGTGTTAAGAAATTTGTAACTCCATTTTAGGGGCAGAAGTTGAAAGCATGTTTTCAAAGGGAAGTTACAACTTGCTACCAGAAGCATGAAGTTACTATTGCTGCAGTAGAGAAGTTTTCAAATGGGTAGAGGATGATGTGTGGATGCTTGGTACCCAAAGCGGGGATCCGTGATGCTTATTCACCTACCGTCTCTCAGCCCCAGATGAGCTGTGATACACAGTGCTCTGTGATGCTGCGGTTACAAATATGAGAACCACATTTCTTTTCTTTTCTTTTTCTAGACAGAGTCTTGCTCTGTCACCCAAGCTGGTGCTCTCAGCTCACTGCAACCTCCACCTCCTGAGTTCAAGCGATTCACCTGCCTCAGCCTCCCGAGTAGCTGGGACTACAGGTTCGTGCCACCACGCCTGGCTAATTTTTGTAATTTTTCATAGAAATGGGGTTTCACCATGTTGGCCAGGCTAGCCTCGAACCCCTGATCTCAGGTGATCCACCTGCCTCAGCCTCCTGAAGTGCTGGGATTACAAGTGGGAGCCACTGCGCCCAGTCACGAATCACATTTCTAAGACTCTTTTTACCAACTTTCTCCAGTTAAATTTTGCCAGTGAGAGGCATTGAGGGAACCGTGAAAGGGAGAAGGGGAGAAGAGATACTTTTCCTGCCTTTGGCCACTGTCAGCATCTCCCCAGCACAGAGAGAGCAAAGCCTCTAGCATCTTTTGGCACCCCGAGGGTGGCCAGGCTGAATCCCCTCTGGGTCTGCACACCAGCTGCACAGTGGCCTCCTAGAAGCCCACACAGTTTCTAGCATAGCCATGGGGCACCTCTGCAGAGGCTTGAGCCAGCTGGGCAGGTGCTCTCAGTGACTGGGCACAGCTGTGTGACACCCTCTCAGTAGCCTCAATAACAACTAAGCCATGGCCTCTCCCCAAACCCCACTCTGAGGCAGTGGCTCCTCATAGCTGTAGGAATGGTAGCTACTTATGATTTTAATAATCTCTGGGTTATTTCGCTATCCTTTTTTTTCAGGCTAGTAATTCCTTGCATTTACCTGACTCTGTTTAAAACACCCAGTATGATTTCTCTTTTCCTAACTGGATTCCAACAGATACCAGCATATATTTTTTATGTTTTTCTTTTTTTGAGACAAAGTCTTGCTCTGTGGCCCAGGCTGGAGTGCAGTGGCCGGATCTCAGCTCACTGCAAGCTCCGCCTCCCGAGTTTACGCCATTCTCCTGCCTCAGCCTCCCGAGTAGCTGGGACTACAGGCGTCCGCCACCTTGCCCGGCTAGTTTTTTGTATTTTTTAGTAGAGACGGGGTTTCACCATGTTAGCCAGGATGATCTTGATCTCCTGACCTCGTGATCCGCCCGTCTCGGCCTCCCAAAGTGCTGGGATTACAGGCTTGAGCCACCGCGCCCGGCCTATTTTTTATGTTGATAATAAAAAATTTAAAACACACACAGACTCCAAATAAAAATATTTAATATTTATGAACATCTTTTATTAGTTTGAGTTTAAAAAAAATTAAACCTCCTCCAGAATTCAACTTCCTTCTGTTGCTGGACAATGTGAGACCTCAGTTTCCCTTGGGGACACATCACCATATGTTTGTCTTCCCGGTGGCATTTTGCCCAGCTTCTAGTCTTTTTCCCACAAACACAAAAACAGGCTATATAGCCCCTTCTAGAGTACTGAGAGCAAAGACTAAAAGCATCATTCGATGTGAATATAGGGAAGTCAAAACAATGACTTTTCAAAAACTGTAGCCTCAGCATGTACCCATTACACAGAATGCTGTCTACTTCTCAGTCCATATGGCATAAAAACACAGGGGTTCACTGCCTGTCTTTGGGGTTGGGGTCATGTGGGCCAATCTTGAGACTGACACGTGAACTTACTAGTCCTGCCAAATGTCGTGAGGAGAGTGGCGATTCAAGCAGATATGCATGCCAGTGCAACATGAAGAAACTTTTTAAAGCACTGGCTCCTAAGAGAAGCATTCTTCCCCAGGAATGTGCTGACATGTACAGGCTTCCTAGGAGTTCTATACAGTTGGGGCAGTTTCAAAATGAGACAATGAGCAGAAAAATCACAGAGCATCATCCCTCCCTTTGCCTTCCATTTTATTTCTGGGGCCCCCACCCTCCAACGGAGGGAAACTTTGTAAGCTGAAATGCAAAAAGGCATCTACAATAAAATGAGGGTTTGCACTGCCACTGGTATTGAAATTCCTACCGTGGCTAACGAGCAACAGCAAACATTTAGAAACACGCTTCACTATCACGGATTCAGTTCATCCACAGGAGTGGAGAGGTTTCCATTGCACTTGGGAGAACGGGGATTTGGGTTTCATGTCTGCAGATGGGCTACAGGCACATACAAGATAAGGTGCTTTTTCACACTGCTATGAGAGACCTCCCCACAGCATATTCCCAACGGGTTATAATTTTAAAAGAGGCTCTTGACTTTAAAAAAAAGGCCTCCTGTAGTTTGCAGTGAGCCGAGATCACACCACTGCACTCCAGCCTGGGAGACAGAGCAAGAATCCATCTCAAAAAAAAAAAAAAAGACTTCCTCTAACTTGAGTCGTGTTACCAATCATACCAGCTTTAATAATTGTCAAGCTACAGAAGGAAGAATGGAGAGGAAAAACTAATCCAGCAATTTTAAAACATTTTGAAGTGCAATAAAGGGAGATCATGGCCTCGTTTTACATGGGACATGCTATTTACTATAGGAAAAGCCATTTTGTCCATTGCCCTACCGATGACGTAGAAGGGGGAAAATATTTTTTGCATGTGAAAACAGCACAGGAGTATTAAGAAAGTTGTGTTGTTTCTTACTCCTGAGAAAATCTTTCAGTCTTTTCTGCCAGTCTTTCTAGAAGTATTTTATCAAGAGTCTCTTCTTTTTGCCCCAAACCGTACAGACAGAATAAAATACTCCACTGAGAATACTAAGAATGAAGATTTAAGATTTCAGAGGACTAGAAGAAGTATCGAAACCCAGAAGAAATGTCACCTCTCCCAGGAATGTTAGCTTCTCCTTCCTTTGTGCTTCCATGTTCACATCTGTTGTATTTATTTGCTTGGACTCTATCTCTTTGCTGGAAGGCAGGAAACATGTTTTCTTCAGCTTGGTGTTTTCCCAGCATTAGCCAGGACCTAGCACAAGGTGGGTTCAATAAATGTTTAGCAAATAATGATTGAACAAAGGAAGGCATGCTTTGAAACCAGATCTTAAACTAACCTCAGTAATGAACCTGCCTGGATAGTCAGGATAAAGTTGTTGGCAGAGGTTTAAACCTCTGTTTTAAGAATGTTTTAAAACATTCGTAAAGTACATTACCCAAAGCATCAGAATTTTAGCAATAAGATAAGGAATGATCTCGAATCTAGAGGCCCAGGTCAAGAACAGAATGAGGGAAAGGGAAGACAGTGGGAAGGGCTGCCCACTGATTTTATGTGTCCCATAACTCTAGAGACCATGTTTCTGAAAGCCATCTCACATCTCCCTTTGAGCATTAGGATGTCAACTGCCAAGGTTAAACCCAAGTGCATGATAAAGCACACACACGCAGATTTGCATAAAATTCAATGTCTTTCCTGTCAAGGAGTCAGTTTTCTGGCAATGAGAACTATTTCTTAAATTATCTACTCGCAAAGAAAAAAATAAATCTCCAGACAGGAAGCAGTGAGAAAAAATGGTGAACTGTTGAAGTCCTGAAACAACAACCAATTCAAAATGATTAACTCTTTGTGATCTAGAAAGAAAGAAATGCACCTTTATGTTTCTGGATAGGATACAGGCTCTCGCAGTCAGACTGCAGAGGAGGTTCTTGCAGTGTTCCCCTCAGAGTCTCTTGATACTAACCAGCTCTGGAAATCAGACCCCGGTGACTACCCGGAGAATGAAGGGTTGCCTGCACATTTAACATTACTCCAAATTGTGCTCCTTATTCTCAGGATGGGCATCTGCTCTGATTGTATTTTTTGCCAGTTTCCCCCTAAGGAACTAGAGCTTTATGCCTATCTCAAAAAGATGATGAGGGCCTTCTTGTTTCTTCTTTTTTTTTTTTTGATGGAGTCTCACTCTGTCGCCCAGGCTGGAGTGCAGTGGCATGATCTCGGCTCACTGCAAGCTCTGCCTCCCAGGTTCACGCCATTTAGGGCCTCCTGAGATGGTAACCAGGTTGCCTAACATCAAAGTACCACCCTCTTTGGATTCCCTACCCTTTAATCCTGTTGCCTTTAGCTATTAAAATAATGCACAGAAAGAAAGCAAGAGAATTAGCTTACTTATGGACTGTAAATTTTTTTAAAAGCCTATATAAAATATGGCCAATCAAATCTAGTGCTACAGATTAAAATGATACACAATTAGGAAATGTTACAATGACTGGATCCGACTCTGACATCTGAAATCATTTATCAATACTGAGATCACTAAAAGCAGGATAACCAAATTTTATGTGCCTTGTCAAGTGGTACAAAATCAAGGATACAGAACCATGCATGGAATAGTCTCGAACTTTAATCAGGCTTCTAGGCCTAACTGCCAGTTAATAGGAAATGTAGCAGAGAAGGATGCATTTATAACCACAAAGATGCAATCAACCAACTCTTGAACACAGGAGATGCACCGAGTGACCCCATTTCTTCAACAAGGCATGAAAAAAAGTGAAAAGAGAGAGCTGTTGTAGGTTAAGAGACTTCTTTAAACCAACAATTCACACACACACACACACACACACACACACACACACACACACACACAATATTTGAGCCAATTGGAGAAAATTAAACTTAGGTCAGTAAGTGATTCTATGAGATGATTATTAATTGGCACTTTTGCTACATGTGATAATGGCATTGTGTGCTTGTGTTTCAAAAGTTCTGATTTTGGCAGGGTACAGTGGTTCACGCTTGTAATCCCAGCACTTTGGGAGGCCCAGGTGGGTGGATCACCTGAGGTCAGGAGTTTGAGACCAGCCTGGCCAACATAGTGAAACCCCATCTCTACTGAAAATACAAAAATTAGCTGGGCATGATGGTACGCACCTGTAATCCCAGTTACTCGGGAGGCTGAGGCAGGAGAATCACTTGAACCCAGGAGGCAGAGGATGCAGTCAGCCAAGACTGCGCCACTGCACTCCAGTCTAGGTGACAGTGAGACTCTGTCTAAAAAAATAAATAAAATTAATTAATTAATTAAATAAAGTTCTGATTTTAGGGGTAAAATGGTAGATTTCTAGGATTTGCTTTAAAATACTGAACCAAAAAGGGAAGAGGAAGAGAACAGATGAAACAAGAATAGTGATAATTACTGAATTTGGGTGTACGTTACATAGGAATCATTACGTCATTCTCTAGACTCTGGAGTATGTTTGAAATTTCTATAACTTAAACAAAGTATAATTACACCAGAACCAAATAAGGGGATTTCCAGAAATGCAAAAATGATTTGACGTTAAAAATATTTTACCATGACAGAAAGTTCTTACTTAACAGAAAGTTAAAGGAGAAAAGCCATTTGATCGACTTAATAGATGTCAAAAAGGTCTTAGAAAAAGTCAATATATAGTCCTAATTTTAATAACCAAAAAAGGGAGAAACTACAGAGGATTTGCTAAATATATTAGGGTACCAACACCTGATAAAACCATGCATTTGTTTAAAATGGTGTTGTGGAAGAATGACTAGTAACATGGAAATATGTTCATCAATATACTAAGAGAAAATATTTTTTCCCTAAAGAGAAACTGTGGTTTCATTGAATACCAATATGTCTACAAAAATGTTAAGAGTGGTTATGGGCCGGGTGCAGTGGCTCACGCCTGTAATCCCAGCACTTTGGGAGGTCGAGGTGGGCGGATCACAAGGTCAGGAGATCAAGACCATCCTCTCTAACACAGTGAAACCTGGTCTCTACTAAAAACACAAAAAATTAGCTGGGCATGGTGGTGGGCGCCTGTAGTCCCAGCTAATCAGAAGGCTGAGGCAGGAGAATGGCGTGAACCCGGGAGGTGGAGTTTACAGTGAGCCGAGATCATGCCACTGCACTCCAGCCTGGGCGACAGAGCAAGACTCGGTCTCAAAAAAAAAAAGAGTGGTTAGATGTGGGTTTGGGTTTGGGTTTGCTTGTGACTTTCATTTTCTTTTTTGTACTTAGCTGTATTTTCCAAAATGTCTATGGAGAACCTATGTTATCTTTTTAATCAAGGGAAAGCACACAATGTCATTCTAATTTTGAAATTTCAGACTCTTGTGGTCATTTCCGCAGTTATGAATACAGCAATGAACTCTCATCTTACCAACATTTTTTTTTTTTTTTTTTTTTGCCCGGAAGTCTATCCCGAGAGACTTGTCAAATGCCTTGTTGGAATTAAAATTCATAGTCTTTGCAGTATTCCCAAGGTAACATCATAATTGTAATAAAAATTAGAGGTCCTGTTAAAAAAAATACTGTTCATATTTGCTGTGGTTTGAATATCCCCTTCAAAACTCATTTGAAAATTTAATTGCCAGTGTAACAGTGTTGCGAAGTGGGGCCTTTAAGAAATGATTAGGTCATGAGGCTATGCCTTACAAGTGAATTAATGAATGCCATTATCACAGGAGTGGGTTAGTTCTCACGGGAGTGGGCCCCTGAGAAAAGGATGAGTTTGCTCCCGTAGACCCTCTCTGTGTTGAAAGCTTGCTCACCATGTGATGCTTTCCACTATGGGATAAAACAGCAAAAAGGACCTCACTAGCCATCACATCATGCTCTTGGACTTCCCAGTCTCTAGAACCATAAGCCAAATAAACTTTTCTGTATAAATTACTCAGTCTGTGGTATTCCGTTATAGCAGCAGAAAAGGGACTAAGACAATATTGAATGTCTGGAACCACTCTGCAGTAATTAAATTATATTGACTGTATTTTTAAATAATTCATATTTTACAACTGCATCCATATGGCATAAGGTCTGAGAAAACACAAAAATAGAATCAGTTTTCATATGGCAGGGGTTCAGGAACTTGTTTTATTATTATTATTATTTTTTTTTTTGAGACAGCGTCTCTCTCTGTTGACTGGGCTGGAGTGCAGTGGTGCAATGTCAGCTCACTGCAATCTCCGCCTCCCGGGTTCAAGTGATTTTCCTGCCTCAGCCTCCCGAGTAGCTGGGATTACAGGAGCATGCCACCACACCCGGCTAATTTTTGTATTTTTAGTAGAGACAGGGTTTCACCATATTAGCCAGGCTGGTCGCAAACTCCTGACCTCATGATCCGCCCACCTTGGCCTCCAAAGTGCTGGGATTACAGGTGTGAGCCACCGTGCCTGGCCTTATTTTTATTATTATTGAGACAGAGTCTCACTCAGTCACCCAGACTGGAGTGCAGTGACGCAGTCATGGCTCACTGCAGCCTTGACCTTACTGAACTCAAATGATCCTCCCACCTCAGCCTCCTGAGTAGCTGGAACTACAGGTGTGCACCACCATGCATGGCCAATTTATTTTTATTATTTGTAGAGACAAAGTCTCCCTGTGTTGCCCAGGCTGGTCTTGAACTCCTGGACTCAAGTGATCCTCTCACATCAGCCTCCCAAAGTGCTTGGATTACAGGCGTGAGCCACCACACCCACACTTATTTTTTATTTTTTAATGATATTGTAAAGAACAAGAAACTATATAGGCATTTTAGAATAACTTTTATCCAAAGTGAATTAAATTGTTAAAATTTCAGTAAAAGGGGTAGTTTCAGTTCTCAAAAAAAGGTAGTACTTCATGAGATATGACTTTGCTGTGAGTATATAAGAGATAAACGCATATTTTTAACTAAATAATAAATGGATTACTAGAAAATAGAATTAAGTTTTATTGTGAATTGTTTTGCTAAAAATCTAATTGTATGGACCATGCACTGATGGTTTAGAAGTACTGAGAAGCACCCCCCTCAAAACAACAACAACAAAGTCAATTAAGAAGAAATCAACATCCTTCTAAGTTGTATGTTTTCCCAAATGCAGTCATTGAGCCTGACACTGTAGTTCCATTTGTAAACAAGATCGAGCTTCTCTCTATAAGTGGATTTGGTTTATTTTCAGTCTAATTTTAAATTTGAATGGTAGATATAAACTTGCTTACAAAAGGGCATTTCCTAAATTAAAGTTTTACAATTAATCTTTAAAAATAAGCTCCCGAGGCTGGGCGTGGTGGCTCACGCCTGTAATCCCAGCACTTTGGGAAGCCAAGGTGGGCAGATCACCTGAGGTCAGGAGTTTGAGACCAGCCTGGCCAACACGGTGAAACTCCGTCTCTACTAAAGTACAAAAAATTAGCCGGGCGTGGTGGTGCACATCTGTAATCGCAGCTACTCAGGAGGCTGAGGCAGGAGAATCACTTGAACCCAGGAGGCAGAGGTTGCTGTGAGCTGAGATCGTGCCACTGCACTCCAGCCTGGGCAACAGAGCAAGACAACACTGTCTCAAAAATAAGATAAAATAAAATAAATAAAAATAAAAATAAGCTCAGGAGATATTGAGCTGAAGGAGCAATATATGGGCTCTGTCCTCATTCAATAACTAAAACCCCCCAGTTACCACAAAGATTATTGTGATTTCAGGGGTAGCTTGGTCTGATGAAGGTTAGTTGGACTGCATGCTAAATGAGATGCAGGAATATTATGTAGCACTGACTATTGACCTTTCTGCTATATTTAGTTTTTTGTATCCCTAAAAATATAAAATGGTCTTAAACATGCTCATTTTCCACATGACCAGGGCAGACTTGATGTAAGATGATCCTTGGCTTGTGTGGCCTGGGAACAATATGGTACTAAGTTCTGAATTTTTCTTCTAATAATAGAAATACACTGATCCAAGTGCTCATGTAATCTAAATTAAACACATCTAATCTCTGCATAAATTGTTGAACTGTTATTTTAATGAATACATCTTACCCTACATTTTCTCATCTTTTTGACACAAGTTTCAAACCACTGACTGAAGAAACATATAATACTGAAAGTGAGAATTTATAATACCGAAAGTTTCAACTTGAGCAAAGTTTTGACTAACACCAAAAGACTTATATTAACAATAGTATCACTTATCATTTAATTCCAATGACTTCAAGAGCTACATTATATATCAAAGACTTTAACAAACTGCCATTTTTTAGTAGTCTTGTTAAATGTTTGATGCATGTTACACTGGTGTGCAAACATGCAGTTTTAGAAACTGGGAGAAAAGACTGGGCACGGTGACTTATTCCTGTAATCCCAGCACTTTGGGAGGTCGAGGTGGGCGGATCAC
>NW_012115466.1:850403-851302 GCF_000951035.1 Colobus angolensis palliatus
TTTCCCGAGACAGGGTCTTGCTCTGTCGCCCAGGCTGGAGTGCAGTGGCGCAATCTCGGCTCACTGCAACCTCCACTTCCCGGGTTCAAGCGATTCTCCTGCCTCAACCCCTGGAGTAGCTGAGGTTACAGGCACGTGCCACCACGCCCGGCTAATTTTTGTGTTTTTAATAGAGATGGGGTTTCACCAAGTTGGCCGGGATGATCTCAATCTCCTGACCTCATGATCCACCCGCCTCAGCCTCCCAAAGTGCTGAGATTACAGGCATGAGCCACCGCGCCTGGCTATTGTAACAATTTTAAGGCAAAGTTCTAAATTTGCGCTAGTTTGTATTTTGTGATAGGATATTGTAAAAGCATTAGTCTTTAGGGTTGACATTTTTGTGTTTTTGTTTTTTGCCAATCTAAAATTTATTAGGGGAGATGAAAGTGGATACACACACACATACACACACACACACACTGCAGCAAGTAGAGCCCAGTAGTAACATTAATAAATTGTTTTACAGCAGAAGGATTGTTTCCATTACCAAGTTATCCACATTTAATTTATTTGTGAAACTTGAGGTAAATGGTTATCTTCAAGCAGGGAACAGTGGCTCACGCCTATAATCCCAGCACTTTGGGAGGCCAAGGTGGGCAGATCACCAGAGGTCAGGAATTTGAGACCAGCCTAGCCAACATGGAGAAACCCCATCTCTATGAAAAATACAAAATTAAGCAAGGTGTGGTGGTGGGCACCTGAAGTCCCAGCAACTCGGAAGGCTGAGGCAAGAGAATCACTTGAACCCAGGAGGTGGGGGTTGCAGTGAGCTGAGATCACACCACAGCACTCCAGCCTGGGAAACAGAATGAGACTCCGTCAAAAAAAAATAAAAAAAAAAAAAAATTAGCCAGGCG
>NW_012115466.1:851352-855790 GCF_000951035.1 Colobus angolensis palliatus
AAAAAAAAAAAAAAATTAGCCAGGCGTGGTGGCAGTCTCCTATAATCCCAGCTATCCAGGAGACTGAGGCAGGAGAATCACTTGAACACGGTGGAAGTTGCAATGAGCCAAGATTGCCCTATTTCACTACAGCCTGGGTAAAAGAGAGAAATTCCGTCAAAAAAAAAAAAAAAAAAAAAATTCTCCTCAATTAAGCACTATCCTGGAAGTTTTTTCCAGAATCTATAGTGATAGCCATCCCCTCTCTCCTAAACTCTAGATCCATATTTCTACCTGCTTCCTGATCATTTCCATCTAAATTATCCACAGGCCATGTACAAACTTGGAACTCATCCACCCAAGTCACCTCTTCCCCATGGACTCCTAACCTAGAAAATAGCATTGCCATTGACGTAGCCCTGTGGTCGTGAGGGTAGGAAATTTCGTCTCACTGCCCACGCTTAGTTAGGCACAAAGTCCCACAGAGCCTATGAAATATCCCTCAAATTTATATACTCTATTACGTTACCAATGGTTTTATCCTATTCAGGTCATTTTCTCCTCTAAAGAAAAATATTTTGAAAGATGTTGAACAGACCTCTGTTTCTGGCCCAGATAAAATAACAGTAACTGAATTTATTGTTCCTTATGAAACAACTGAAAAACTGAACAAACATATGAAAGAATGTTCACAAAACCTTGGTCATCAGGCAACAAAGGACAATGATCCCTGAGAGATGGAAAACGAATAAGGTGGGCTCTGTGGTTGCCCCAGCTTTGTACCTAGGGAAAGCTTCCCAGCTTGGCACAGGGAGGGAAAAGCTGAGTGGAGCCCGACAGTCTCCCTGAGTTGAGGAGACAAAATGGTGAGTGTGAGAAAGTCAAAGTAACCAGAATTCACTAGGGCAAATTGCCAGAAAGAAAAGAGCTGGAGCTCTGGACATGTTCACAGAGTAACCCTTGATGCTCAGCTGAGTACTGACCACCACATGCAAGTGAGAAAATTACCTGAGGCCAGGTTAAAAATAAATAAATAAACAACTCAAAATATTAATGAGTACAATTCCATAATCCTATATAGAGCTAAAAACCTCGCCTATGCCCACTAACCAGATTAGTAAACTTTGTAATTCATACAACATCAGTCAAAATACTATGGCAAGAAAGAGTTTGCCACAGTAATGGGGAAAAGCTAGTCCTAGGTTAAACATTGCTTTGGTCCTGCTCAGCAAGTTTTAAAGCCATGTCCAAAATAGTCTAAATTTCTGAACAATTTAGGCATAACTTGGAACAAAGCTAAATATTTATAGGAATATAAAATTATCCAACAATTGGATTGAAGACCACCTGGGAATACAGGTTCTATAGGCTTAAAAAAAAATCGACAAGGTAAAAATCCTGTCTGGCATCCAACCAAAAATTCTAAGGAAAGAAAAGAAGCAGGAAAGCATGACCCATGATAAATAGAAAAATCAGTGAATCAAAATTGACCCAATATTCACATAGATGATAGATTTAGTAGATAAGGCCGGGCGTGGTGGCTCATGCCTGTAATCCCAGCACTTTGGGAGGCTGAGGCGAGTGGATCACGAGGTCAGGAGATCCAGACGATCCTGGCTAACATGGTGAAACCTCATCTCTACTAAAAACACAAAAAATTATCTGGGTGTGGTGGCATGCACCTGTAGTCCCAGCTACTCAGGAGGCTGAGGCAAGAGAATCGCTTAAACCCAGGAGGCAGAGGTTGCAGTGAACCGAGATGGTGCCACTGTACTCCAGCCTGGGCAACAGACCAAGATTCTGTCTCAAAAATATATAGATATAGATATAGATATAGATATAAATGAGGTTTTTAAAAAAGGAAAGAGGAGCTAAAATACTGAAACCAAAGTTGGTTCCTTAAAAAAAATCAATAAAATTGATAAACATCTAGAAACACTGATCAGGAAATAGAGAGGGAAGAAATTACAATATCAGGAATGAGATAAAAATGAATATTTGAACAATTTTATGCTACTAAATTTGACAATGTAAATGAACTAGACAAATGCCTTGAAAGACACCAACTATCACAGCTTACTTAAGAGGAAATAAATAACTTGAATATTCCATTATCTAATAAACAAATTAAATTTGTAGTTAAAGACCTTCCAAAAAAAGAAACCTCCAGTCCCAGATGGCTTCATTAATGAAGTTTACTAAACACTTAAGAAAGAAATAATAATTCAACACAAAGTCTCTACAAAAATTGAAAAGGAGGAAATGCTTCTCAACTTCTTCTATGAGGCCAGAATTACTCCATTATCAATATTAGAAAGTGATATTACAAGAAAAGAAAATTACAGACAAGACTCCTTCATGAGCACAATTTTTAAAATAAATTTAACCAATTGAAACCAAAAATATATGAGAAAGATAATACCTCATGACCAAGTAGAGTTTATCTCAGGAATGCAAGGCTGGTTTAACACTTGAAAATCAATCAATGTAATTCAGCATACTAACCAACAAATAAGCAAAAAGATCACCTCAATAAATGTAGAAAGATCATTTGACAAACTCCAGTGTGTGTGCTGGTTAGAATGTAAAATTGTACAAACACCTTTAAAAATAATCCAACAGATTCATAAAATGTTCCACATATACGTGCCATTACTTAGCCTTTCCATTCCTAGGTATATCAAAAAATAAAAAATAAAAACACATGTTCATACAAATAAAAAATAAAAACACATGTCTTACATATGGATTCTTTTTTTTATTTTTTATTTTTTGAGATGGTCTCACTCTGTCGCCCAGGATGGAGTGCAGTGGCGCGATCACAGCTCACTGCAAGCTCAGCCTGCCGGGTTCCCACCATTTTCACTGCCTCAGCCTCCCAAGTAGCTGGGACCACAGGCGCCCGCCACCATGCCCGGATAATTTTGTTTGTTTGTTTGTTTTTGTTTTTGTTTTTTTTGAGATGGAGTCTGCTCTGTCACCCAGGCTGGAGTGCAGTGGTGCGATCTCAGCTCACTGCAACCTCCACCTCCTGGATTCAAGCAATTCTCCTGCCTCAGCTTTCCACATAGCTGGGATTACAGGCAAGTACCACCACACCTGGCTAATTTTTTTGTATTTTTTTTAGTAGAGACAGGGTTTCACCATATTGGCCAGCCTGGTCTTGCACTCCTGACCTTGTGATCCACCTGCCTCGACCTCCCAAAGGGCTGGGATTACAGGCATGAGCCACCATGCCCGGCCAATTTTTTGTATTTTTAGTAGAGATGGGGTTTCACTGTGTTAGCCAAGATGGTCTCAATCTCCTGACCTTGTGATCCACCCACCTTGGCCTTGCAAAGTGCTGGGACTACAGGCGTGAGCCACCACACCCGGCCCAGCATATGGATTCTTATAACAACTTTATTTGTAATAGCCAAAAACTGGAATCAATCCAAATGTCCATCAATACATAATGGGTAAACAAAGTGAAGTGCATCTATATAACAAAATACTACTCAGCAATAAGAAGGAATGACACATGCAACAACACAGGTGAATCTTAAAATAATTATGCTGACTGAAATGAGCCAAATCAAAAAGAAAGAGTAGTTACTATATAATATTCTAAAAAATGCAATCTAATCTATAGTGACAAAGGGCAGATCAGTTGTTACCTGGGGTGGGAGAAGGAAGAGGCATCACAAAATAACATAAGGAAACCTTTGGGGGGGTGATAGATACATTCATTTTCTTGATATTGGTGATGATTGTTACTTGGGTACATACATAAGCAAATCTGATCAAGATGTGTATCCTAAATATGTGCAATTTTTTGTATGTCAATTATATCTCAGTAAAGCGGATTTTGGGGTAGAAAGGCTTCTAACTGATCTCCATGACTCCAGTATCCTGAATTGCCCAGGTGTCAAACTTGTAAGTGATTAAGTAATGTGGGGAAAAAGAAAGACAGATCAGCCTGTTACTGTGTCTATATAGAAGGAAGTAGACATAAGAGACTCCATTTGGTTCTGCATTTGAGATGCTGTTAATCCGTAACCCTACCCCCAACCCTGTCCTTGCAAGAGACATGTGCTGTGGTGACTCAAGGCTTAATGGATATTGGGCTGTGCAGGATGTGCTTTGTTAAACAAGTGCCTAAAGGCTGCTTGCTGGTTAAAGGTCATCACCATTCTCTTAATCTCAAGTAAGAGAAAAGCATTTGTCTCCTGCCCATCCCTGAGCAATGGAACATCTCCATGTAAAACCCGATTGTATGCTTTGTTTACTGAGCAAGAAGAAAATCGCCTTTAGGAATAAGGTGGGACTTGCTGGAGCAATGCTGCTAAAAGGTTTATGGAGATGTTTCCATATGCATCTCAAGGCACAGCATTTTCCTTTAAACTTATTCATGTCAGCGGGGCACGGTGGCTCAAGCCTGTAATCCCAGCACTTTGGGAGGCCGAGACGGGCGGATCAC
>NW_012115466.1:856111-861655 GCF_000951035.1 Colobus angolensis palliatus
TGCTGATTTCCTCCCTACAATGATCCTGTTGTCCAGCCACTCCCTTATCTTTAAGATGGTAAAGATAATTATCAATAAATACTAAGGGAACTCAGAGACCGGTGCCAGTGTGGGTTCTCTGTAAGCTGAGCGCTGGTCCCCTGGGCCCTGCTTTTCTTTCTCTATACTTTGTTTCTGTGTCTTATTTCTTTTCTCAAGTCTCTCGTTCCACCTAACGAGAAACACCCACAAGTGTGGAGGGGCAGGCCACCCCTTCAAAGTAATCTTGGATGTTCAAGCCAGTCGAGCCTTGAGATGACTCCAGCCCCAGTCACCGTCTGATTACGACTCTAGGAGAGACCTCAGGGGACACCCACCCAGCTAAGCCAAATCAGCCCAAAGAACTATGACCCACTAAGGTTTCTTTTTAGCCATTAAGTTTTGGAGAAATGTGTCACACAGTAATACATCACCATAACAGTGGGTTTTAAGGTTTTATTTATTTTCTCAATCAAACTTTTTCTATATACAGAATCTTATTATTAAATTGAATATAATAAACAGATAAAAGTAAAATTTCTGGCTGGGTGTGGTGGCTCATACCTGTAATCCCAGTACTATGGGAGGTCAAGGCAGGAAGATCACCTGAGGCCAGGAGTTCAAGACCAACCTGGCCAACACAGTGAAATGCTGTCTCTACTAAAAATACAAAATATTAGCTGGGCGTGGTGGTGGATGCCTATAAATTCCAGCTACTCAGGAGGCTGAGGCAGGAGAATCAGTTGAACCCGGGAGGCAGAGGCTGCAGTGAGCCAAGTTCACATCCATTGCACTCCAGCCTGGGTGACAGAGCAAAACTCCATCTCAAAAAATAAAAAATAAAAATAAAAAAAGTAAAACTGCTTTGGCTCAAATGGGAGTGGAAGACCCTAGATTTTTACCTGGCCCAGCTTCCCTGAGTGGTTCCTGAGCTAAGAGTTCTTCTTGGAGAACCTTTGTGTGACCCACCCCCACTCCAGAATTTCTCCTTTCTCAGATGGGAACTGAGGACATAAAGATTAAGTGTCACACACACGGTATTGATCTGTGACGAAACCCTAGGTGTCTTCATTCAGAATTAACTTCACCATGCTATTGAGAATAGAAAAATGTCATAAGCATATGTAAAATATCAGTTGTTAAATCAGAATAAGAGTGAAGTAAAAAAGTCAGAAAAGGACACTGAGTCTACCTTGACAAATCTAACCACAAATCAATGCTTTTACCCAAGATTAAAGGAAATATTGGGTATTTGATCTGATATTTCCACTAAGATACATTAGCATTGGTATTCCTTAATATATATTGGCCATTTTCGTATTCGTGATACATGAAAACAACCCGGGAAATAGGCTGAATTTGAAATAAAAATAATGTATTAGTTTTAGTGAATTAAAACACCACACCCTGCACATACTGCCAAATGGAAATATCTAATTCTTCTCAAGAGGCCTCTTTCACCCTTTTTTTCTTTGTTTGTACTAATGGTGCAATAAATTCTGTGTAATGGCCTTTCATATAGTATATTGAAATCAAATGCTCAATTTTCAATCTCTGCCTCAGATTTGAAATGATTATGCTGATAAGCAGTAAAGAAAATAGATGTAGAAGAGACACACTTCCAACTAATATGATAAATTTATTTCAGAATAACATGAGTCCTAAAACCAAACACAGCCAAAATATACTTTAGAACTTGGCTATAAATCTCAGTGGTTGGTTCGCTGAACTACAGCAGTAGGAATAATGTTTCTATGGTAAAAACTTAAGTCTTGCCTAATGCTGAGTTGAGAAGACCATTTCGTTAACACAGGTATGACTTAGGATGGCAGCAGAGCCAAACCTGTGTACACTGAAACTGCCATTTTCTACATGTAAATATAATCTTAAGTTCTGTACCAGCACTCCATCTCAAGCTGATATTTACAAATGTTTGCTCCCCAACTTGGTGTCTCACCAATCCATTTCTGCAGCTGCAATTGAGTTTCAAAGTTACACAGCAAGAATAATTTTATAAAATTTTTATTACAGTAGGCTAAATGAATATAAAAGCAGAATAATCAATTTATAAACTAAAATTAAAATTATAGACACGATATAAATGGTTTCTTTTTAAAACTCTTCAATTAAGCACTGCTTCTACCCAGACCAAGAATATTTTGGAAACATGAGTGAACTGGAATGTCAAATCAATGATGTCAATGAGCTTATTTCACTTTTGTTTTTTTACTTTTCTTTTTTTCGAGATGGAGTCTTGCTCTGTCCCTCAGACTAGAGTGCAGTGGCATGATCTCAGCTCACTACAACCTCCATCTCCCAGGTTTAAGCAATTCTCCTGCCTCAGCCTCTTGAGTAGCTGGGATTACAGGTGTGTGCCACCACGCCCAGCTAATTTTTGAATTTTTAGTAGACACGAGGTTTCACCATGTTGGCAAGGCTGGTCTCGAACTCCTGACTTTGGGTGATCTGCCCGCCTCGGCCTCCCAAAGTGCTGGGATTACAGGCTTGAGCCACCGCGCCCGGCCCAAAACATAGATTTAAGAACTCTTAGGCATGGATTCACCAAAGACAACCCGACAAGAAAAAGGGTGTAACCTAATGCTATATTTCAAAAAGTAATGATTCGGGAAAGGAAGACAACAATCTAAGAGAAACAAGAGAGAGCTGGTTTAACTCAGCTGTTAACCCAAAGTTCAGCTCCCCCAAAGTTGTATTAGCTTCTTAAAATAAACAGAAGAAAAAGTACTGAGATTCAAACCCTTGCCCAAGAGAAAACCACATTGAATACAGTGGGAATCAAGTCAAAAAGTCTTCCACATCATAACAGCGTCAAGTCTGAACAGAACTGACCAAGCAGAAAAAAAATGAAAATAAATGTGATGGAAACTCTGAAAATATACTATAGGAAAAGAAAGAAGGAAAGAAGAGAGAGGGAAAGAAGGAGGGAGAGAGAGAGAAAGGAAGGAGGGAAGCACAGAAAAGAACTTGAAGAAAAATCAACTTAAAGATCAGAAGGAAATTATGAACACTTGTTTCATGCTATAACATACATTAATGAGATTAATTCTAAAGTGTGAGCTCAAAGAGAAGATGATAAAACCACAGAATGACATTAAAAGGAAGATGTGACTGAAACTATATCATCACAGGACTAATCAATAAGCTAGAAGATGGCAAGGAAGAATAGATACCACTGAAGATAAAATTATAAAGCATAAAATATGAATTCAAGTAGAATAAAAATAATGCTAATAAATGAAAGAAAAGTAAAGGATCAAAATTCCAACTAATAATCATTGGCATCTCTGTGCTAGAGAAACTACAAATGAACCAGAAGCTGTGGTGAAAGAGATAATAGCAGAAGAATCTCCACACTCTCACCCCAAGTGAAGAAAAAATATCTAGATATGCAAATGAGTTCCAAGAAAATTGTATATAGAAGGCTCAATATAGAAACTACCTTAGTTAGTAACTACTGAACATCAAGTACAAAGAAAGAATTCTTTAGATGTCCAGGAAAGCACATCGCCCACTGTAATGGTTAATTTTATGTGTCAACTTGACTGGGCCACGGGGTGCCCAAACATCCGCTCAAACATTATTCTGGGTGTGTCTGTCAAAATGTTTCTGGGTGAGATTCACATTTCCATTTATAGACTGAGTAAAGCAGATTGCACTCCCCAATGTCAATAATCAAATGAAGACATACTAGAACAAAAAGGCTGAAGAAGAGAGAATTCTTTCTGCCTGGTTACAAGAGCTTTTCTAGCCTTGTGACTTGGTCTGAAACAGTGGTTCCTCCTGCGTGTCAAGCCTGCTAGCATTTAGACTGAACTATTAGAACCTTCAGTTCTCTTGATTCTCAGGACTTCAGATTCAGACTCAGACTGGCTCTCCTGGAACTCCAGCTTGCTGTCTCCAGGTCTTCAGATTTCCTAGCTTTCATAGTTGCATAAGCCAATTCCTTATAATAAATCACACACAGAGCACATCCTATTGGTTCTGTTTCTCTGGAGAACCCTGACTAGCACATATGTACAAAGGTGAAAAAAAAAATCAGACTGGCTTCACAGGTATCCCTAGTAACATACAATGTCAGAGACTAGAGACACATCCACAAATTCTAATGAAAAGAAACTGTGGCCAGGCACTGTGGCTCACACCTGTAATCGCAGCACTTTGGAAGGCCGAGGAGGGTGGATCACCTAAGGTCAGAAGTTCGGGAACAGTCTGGCCACATGGTGAAACCCCCTCTCTACTAAAAGTACAAAAATTAGCTGGAGGTGGTGGTGCGCCTCTAATCCCAGCTACTCGGGAGGCTGAGGTGGGAGAATTGCTTGAACCTGGGAGGCAGAGGCTGCAGTGAGCCGAGATCACGCTACTGCACTCCAGCCTGGGCAATAAAGCCAGATCCCGTCTCAAAAAAATAATAATAATAAAAAATAAGAAAAGAAAAAAACTGTGACTCAGGAGCACAGATTCAGTCATGGCATCTTTCTAGTATGAAGACAATAACAGATAGTTTTAAACATAAAAGAACTGGGAATATCACAAAAGTGCCCTTCTTGAAAAAATATCTGACAATGAAATCTAAACAAATAACAAGTGAATCAGAGTAAAGATCAGAGAAGCTTTGGTACAAAGATTGGTGGGGAATAACACTTCCGTTTAAACCAAGAAGTTATACTAAAACAATGAAAACTATGATTACAGAAAGTAAGCATTGTAAATCTGGATAACTTGAAAATAATAATATAACTAACAGCCAATGAAGATGGGCAAAGAGAAGATGGAAGAGTGATAATGTTCACACTTTATACTACCAAAAATTGAGTGGAAAATACGTTTATTTTTTAAATTATTTAATTTATTTTATTTTTTGAGACAGAGTCTCACTCTGTCACCCAGGCTGGAATGCAGTGGCACTATCTTGGCTCACTGCAACCTCTGCCTCCTGGGTTCAAGCAATTCTTCTGCCTCAGCCTCCTGAGTGGCTGGGATTACAGGCATGCGCCATCACACCCGACTAATTTTTGTATTTTTAGTAAAGATGGGGTTTCACCATGTTGGCCAGGCTGGCCTTGAACTCCTGACTTCAAGTGATTTGCCCGCCTCGGCCTCCCAAAGTGTTGAGATTACAGGCATGAGCCACCATGCGCAGCCAGAAAATACTTTTAAATGTTCTTCACAACCTCTTTTATAACTTTAGAGGGATATTTCAGGAAATATTTCTTGGGGAGGACAAACATTTTTTTTGAAGTCCAAGAATTCCTCCAATTATATTTCATTTTATTTTTCTTCTATTGAATTCAACAGTTTTTTACTGAAAAATAGTACTTATGCCATGATGACATTTTTATACAATATCACTATTTGACTGCATGCATAGAAAGAGGCAAGTCCCTTCAGTGTTAACTGTGGCAGGGTCTAGGTGGTAGTATTTTAGGTGATTCTCTCTTACTTTTCATTTTTGCTTTCCTAAATAGTTTGAATTTTTTTTTCTTTTCTTTTTTTTTTTTTTTTTTT
>NW_012115466.1:862080-868578 GCF_000951035.1 Colobus angolensis palliatus
GAGCTCTGCCTCCTGGGTTCACGCCATTCTCCTGCCTCAGCCTCCCGAGTAGCTGGGACTACAGGCGCCCGCCACCACGCCTGGCTAATTGTTTTTTGTATTTTTAGTAGAGGGGTTTCACCGTGTTAGCCAGGATGGTCTCGATCTGCTGACCTCGTGATCCACCCGCCTTAGCCTCCCAAAGTGCTGGGATTACAGACATGAGCCACTGTGCCCAGCCTTGAATTATTTTTTAAAACAGTTAAGCAATTCTAAAAAATATATATATACATACTAGAAACTAAAATGCAAATTACCTAATATATACCTAACTGTTCTTTGTTTTTCTAAAATGTTTTCAATTTCTAAAAATATCAAGTTGCCCCCTAACTATCTAACTGCTATTAAATATTTGATGCAGTGCTTACAAAAAAGGACCCAAAATTCTTTCATGCACCTTTGCCTGTACTCTCTCTCAATGGAAGAGAGCTAGAGAATCTTAGGAAGGACGAAAGGAAAAAGATTGGCTGGACACAGTGGCTTATGCATATAATCCCAGCACTTTGGGAGGCCAAGGCAGGAGGATCACCTGAGGTCAGGAGTTCGAGACCAGCCTGACCAATATGGTGAAACCCTGTATCTACTAATAATGCAAAACTTAGCCGGGCACGGTGGTGGGCGCGTATAGTCCCAGCTACTCAGGAGGCTGAGGCAGGAGAATCACTTGAACCCAGGAGGCAGAGGTTGCAGTGATCTGAGATCATGCCACTGCACTCCAGCCTGGGTGACAAGAGCGAGACTCCATCTCAACAAAAAAAAAAAAAAAAAAAAGGAAAAAAATTAAGGCTGTTACTTTCTCCCACTTGAAACATACATGACTGCAGTCCATTTTACCTCCAGAGTAAATAAATAAAAATGATCCAGACATTATCTTAACGAGGCAGAATTCATATAAGTGTGGGCCATGGTAGCAGGTTTGAATACTGACTCTCATTTCTAGGTCTGAATAGAAACCTCGGTTTAAATACTGACCCTTTGAAATCTAGGCTTGAATATTGACTCTCATTTCCTGGCTGTGTGACCTTGGCAAGTTCTTCTTTCTGATTCCCAGGGCACATGACCACGGAACACGGTACGTGATGGTAAGAATTAAACAGACAACATATGTAAATAAATTGGTACATATTAGGTCCTTGGTAAATGGTAGCTATTATTATTTTCAAAATAATTATTTCATTAAATCAAAAGAAGGGACTTGGAAAGACGACCAAGTTGGAAAACATTCTGGAAACCTCTCCAAAGGCAACTTTTCCCACTTCCACGACATCTATTAACTTTTTCATGTCTGTGGCAGGAGTGTGAGGGCCCTTTCCAGGGGAGGTGAGAATGAACAGTTTCAACAATGAAAAGTGGTAGTAGAGTCTCTTTCCTCCTCGGCACTATGTAGACCAACACAAAGGCTGGCTCTTTCTGGACTCAAGTAGAAACGAGGTCTCTGCTCATGATTTCATGGTATCAGCTTTGTAGCATGCATCTGGATTAATTTTTATGAGCCCTTAGAGTATATCATTTACCAAGTTGTAAGTGCAATCAGGTTGCCTGACTTCCCAGAAACTAGGTTCATGAGATAGTGCTGAGCCTTTCCAGGTGAATGAATGACCAGAATGAAAACCCTTCCTAGCCCTTCACTGAACCGTGGCTCTCGAGGGTGTAGTTCTGCATGTATCACTGGGCCGCAGAAATGCTTTCCAGTCCAGCTCACAGCGCTACGCACACAGCAACTCCTTCTCCATCTGAAGAGGACATTTATAGGGCACACACAGCTGTCCAAAGAGGAAAAACTCCTTCAGCAGTGCACTTTAGGCTTGGCTTTTGTGAGAGAAGAATAAACACGAGCTTTGTGGAAGTTAAAGATAAGAAAATACTGCGTCCTGGCTACAGGTCCAAGTCCAATCTCTTACACTCACAGAGCCCATCCTTTGAGTCATCAGCACAGAGCTTACCAGTCCTTGCAAGAAAGAGCATTCTCTCAGAATCTCAGGCTCTGATTCTAATCCTGAGTTAGGCTAGACAGCACACTTGCCACCACCCCACCTTCAACGTCAGGAGCTGATGGGCCAAATGTATATCGGGTCCATAATTGCTGGGATGATTTTTTCACATTCAATTTTGCATCTTTTTTTCTTTTTTTTTTTTTTTTGAGACGGAGTGTCGCTCTGTCCCCCAGGCTGGAGTGCAGTGGCTCAATCTTGGCTCACTGCAACCTCTGCCTCCTGGGTTCAAGCATATCTGCCTGGGCCTCCTGAGAAGCTGGGATTACAGGCACACACCACCACACCCGGCTAATTTTTTGTGTTTTTAGTAGAGATGGGGTTTCGCCATCTTGGCCAGGCTGGTCTTGAACTCCTGACCTCAAGTTATCCACCCTCCTTAGCCTCCCAAAGTGATGGGATTATAGGCATGAGTCACTGTGCCCAGCCTGGATCTTTATCTTCTATAATTTTGAGAGAATAGAAAAGCAAGGTACAAATGCACTTTATAGCACTCTATCAGGCACTCTGAAAAAAGTGTGAACTGTCAGGCCAGGCACAATGGCTCATGTCTGTAATCCCAGCACTTTGGGAGGCCTAGAGGGGCAGTTCACTTGAGCCCAGGAGTTCAAGACCAGCCTGGGCAGTGTAGCAAGACCCCATCACTATAAAAAAGAAAAAAGTTTTCTAAATAGAAATTATAAAGTAACTTAAGAGTATAATTTGATTGTTTGTAGGCCAGGTGTGATGGTTCACGCTTGTTATCCCAGCACTTTGGGAGTCCGAGGCAGGTGGATCACCTGAAGTCAGGATTTTAAGACCAGCCAGGCCAACATGGTGAAACCCCATCTCAACTAAAAATACAAAAATCAGCTGAGTGTGGTGGCACACACCTGTAATTCCAGCTATTTGGGAGGCTGAGGCAGGAGAATAAATTGAACCTAGGAGGCAGAGGTTACAGTGAGCCAAGATCTCACCACTGCACTCCAGCCTGGGCGACAAAGTGAGACTTGGTCTCAAAAAATAAATAAATAGGCCGGGCGCAGTGGCACACGCCTGTAATCCCAGCACTTTGGGAGGCTGAGGGAGGCAGATCACCTGAGGTCAGGAGTTTGAGACCAGCCTGACCAACATGGAGAAACCCCATCTCTACTAAAAACACAAAATTAGCCAGGCGTGGTAGTTGGGTAGTAATCCCAGCTACTCAGGAGGCTGAGGCGGGAGAATCGCTTGAACACGGGAGATGGAGGTTGCAGTGAGCTGAGATCATGCCATTGCACTCCAGCCTGGGCAACAAGAGCGAAACTCCATCTCAAAAAATAAATAAATAATAAATACATAAAAATTTAAAAATAAAAATAGTAATTGGATTGTTTGTAAAATAAAGAAAGGATAAATGCTTGATGTGATGATACCCCATTTAACTGATATGATTATTATAAATTGTATACCTGTATCAAAATATCTCATGTACCTCGTAAATATATACACCTACTATGTACCCACAAAAATTTCAAAACACAAAATAAAATGAACCAAGGACTTTACCAGATGCATCACTAAAGAAGATTTAGACTCTATCACCTGCCACCACTGCCAGGGCCAAAGTGGTTCACTGAGCTGTGAAGACAGATTCCAGATGCTGGGAACCCATGCCTCCAATCTCAGATGCTGTGTCCAGCAAAGGCTTCATGGTTCTGGCCTACAGTGGCAGGCTAGACACCTCCTGCATCTTGTTGTGGCTGAAGGAACAAGGCAATGACATCAGTACCTACCTGGGCAACACCAGCCAGAAGGAAGACTTCGAGGAAGCCAGGCACTGAAGCTTCAGGCCAAAAAGGTGTCCATTGAGGATGTCAGCAGAGAGTTTGTGGAGGAGTTCATCTGGCTGGCCATCCAGTCCAGTATGCTGTATGAGGACCACTACCTCCTGGGCAGCTCTCTCCCCAGGCCCTGCATCACCTGCAAACAAGTAGAAATCACCCAGCAGGAGGGGGCCAAGTGTGTGTCCCATGGCACCACGGGTAAGAGCAATGATCAAGTCCGATTCAGCTCACCTGCTACTCGCTGGCCCTCCAGATGAAGGTCATTGCTCCCTGGAGGATGTCCGAGTTCTACAATCAGTTCAAGGGCCGCAACAATCTGATGGAATATGCAAAGCCACATGGGATTCCCATCCCAGTCACTCCCAGGAACCCATGGAGCATGGATGAGAGCCTCGTGCACATTAGCTATGAGGCTGGAATCCTGGAGAGACCCAAGAACCAAGCGCCTCCAGGTCGCTGCATGAAGACCCAGGACCCATCTAAAGCGCTCCCAAAAACCCTGACATTCTCGAGATTGAGTTCACAAAAGGGGTCCTGGTGAAGGTGACTGATGTCAAAGATGGCACCATCCACCAGACCTCCTTGGAGCTCTTCGTGTACCTGAACGAAGTTGTGGGCAAGCACCATGTTGGCCGTATTGACATCATGGAGAACCGCTTCATTGGAATGAGGTCCCAAGGTATCTACAAGACCCCAGCAGGCACTATCCTTTACCATGCTCATTTAGACATTGAGGCCATCACCATGGACCAGGACGTGTGCAAAATCAAACAAGGCCTGGACTTGAAATTGGCTGAGCTGGTGTACACCGGTTTCTGGCACAGCCCTGAGTGTGAATGTGTCTGCCACTGCATCACCAAGTCCCAGGAGTGAGTAGAAGGGAAAGTGCAGGTGTCTGTCCTCAAGGGCCAGGTGTATATCCTCTGCGGGAGTCCCCACTGTCTTTCTACAATGAGGAGCTGTCGAGCATGAATGTGCAGGGTGATTAGGAGCCAATCAATGCCACCGGGTTCATCAACATCAATTCCCTCAGGCTAAAGGAATATCACCATGTCCAGAACAAGGTCACTGCCAAATAGACCCTGTACAATGAGGAGCTGGGGCCTCCTCACTTTGCAGATCCCCCAAGTACTGGCACCAATTGTTGTGATAATTTGTAACTGTGGCTTGTTCTCCCTGGCTGGTAGCAGACTGGGGCTACCAGCCTCCAGTTTTGTTCCCTGGTCCCCCTGAAGCCTGCAAAAGTGGTCAGTGAAGGGAAGGGGGAGAGGCAGCTGCAGTGGGGAGCCATAAATGACAATTTTTAAAGTATACATTTATAAAAGAAGAAGATCTACAAGAAGATAAGCCTATGAAAGATGCTCCACGTCATATGTCATCAGGGAAATACAAATTAAAACAACGATGAGATACGCACCTATTACAATGACCAAAGCCTGGAAGGCTGAAAACACCAAATAACTGGCAAGAATGTGGAGCAAGAGGACTCTCATTCACTGCTGGTGGAAATGCAAATCGGTACAGCCACTTCAGAAGGCAGTTTGCAGTTTCCAGCAAAACTAGACATATTCTTACCATACACTTTGGTAGTGACCCAAATGAACTGAAAACTTATGTCCACATAAGAACTTGGCTCACTGCAACCTCTGCCTCCCTGGTTCAAGCGATTCTCCTGCCTCAGCCTCCCAAGTAGCATCACTGTCTGGCCAGACTGGTCTCAAACTCCTGACCTAAGGTGATCTGCCTGCCGTGGCCTCCCAAATTGTTGGGATTACAGGTGTGAGCCACTAAGCCCTGCCAAGATGTCTTTCAGTAGGTGAATAGATAAATAGACTCTGGTACAACTAGACAATGGAACATTATTTAGCCCTAACTAGAAATGAGCTACCAAGCATGAAAAGACATGGAGGAAACTTAAATGCATATTATTAAATGAAAAACACCAATCTGAAAAGGCTACATATTGTATGATTGCAACGATATGACATTCTGGGAAAGGCAAAACTACAGAGACAATAAAAAGATTAGTGGTTGTCAGGAGTTGGGGATTAGGGGGAGGATAAACAGGCAGAGCACAGAGAATTTTTAGAGCAGTGAAAATAATCTGTAAAATTCAATAGTGTTCAATAATTCAAGGCATGTCACGCATTTGTCCAATCCCATAGAATGTACAACACCCTCATACGCAACTATCAACTTTGGGTAGTAACGGCGTGTCAGTGTAGGTCCGTCGACGGGAACTACCGTTCCACTATGGTAGGGGATGTTGGTAATGGACGAGGCTATGCATGTGTAGGGGAAGAGAGTATATGGAAAATCTCTGTACCTTAAAAATCTCTGTGCCTGTAAACTTAAAAATGTTCTGGCCGCGTATGGTGGCTCACACCTATAATCCCAGCACTTTGGGAGGCAGAGGCGGGCGGATCACCTGAGGTCTGGAGTTTGAGGCCAGCCTGACCAACATAGAGAAACCCCGTCTCCACTAAAAATACAAAATTAGCCAAGCGTGGTAATGCAACCCCATAATCCCAGCTACTCAGGAGGCTGAGGCAGGGGAATCGCTTGAACCCAGGTGACAGAGGCTACAGTGAGCTGAGATCGTGCCACTGCACTCCAGCCTGGGCAACAAGAGCAAAACTCTGTCTCAGGGAAAAAAAAAAAAA
>NW_012115466.1:869593-886910 GCF_000951035.1 Colobus angolensis palliatus
AATTGTGGCTCATGCCTGTAATCCCAGCTACTTGGGAGGCTGAGGCAGGAAAATCACTAGAACCCTGGAGGTGGAGGTTGCAGTGAGCCGAGATTGAGCTATTGTACTCCAGCCTGGGTGACAGAGTGAAAGCCCATCTCAAAAAAAGAAAAAATGAAGGAATTATTCTCTTCATATAGTTGAGCATAAATTCAGCTAGCATGGACTTGGGGATCTGCTAACAGGCCTCCATAATATGTGCACAATATGTCCATCCATAATGCATAAATATGGAGTGCATACTGGGAATTACCTGCCTAACACGTCTTTTCTAAGAATGTATTTCCTCCCCACCCCCACTCTCACAACTCCCACTCAGGTACATTTTTACCATAGGAATCATTCTACACATACCTTAGGGCCCTGTTCCCTGGTCATTGTTCATTCATCCACAGGTTAGCACTGGACTTAAGCTGGGCCACAGTCCTTCTTTGTGGCTCATAGCCTAGGGATGACGGGCAAGTTGAACTAATCTCTCTTCACTGGCTCCACATTTATTAATAGATATGAACTCACATGCTCCTGGCAAGCTGAGAGAAGAAAGCCACTCTGAAATGAGAGAGTGAAGCCAACATTCAGAGGGGAACATGAGATGAGAAGAATCCTGACAACCTTCTAGTGTCTGGCTTTCAGCATTCAGAACCCAGCTGCATCTCTGCTCTTCCTGTGTCTTCATTATTCAATTATTCCTAGAATTCTATTTTAAAAACAAAAAACAGATCAAAAGAAAATACTGGAATCAGTTGAGCACTGTGGCTCACACCTATAATCCCAGCACTTTAGGAAGCCAAGGCGGGCAGATCACCTGAGGTCAGTAGTTCCAGGCCAGCCTGACCAACATGGAGAAACTCCATCTCTACTAAAAATACAAAATTAGTCTGGCATAGCGGCAGGTATCTATAATCCCAGCTACTAGGGAGGCTGAGGCAGGAGAATCACTTGAATCCAGGAGGCAGAGGTTGTGGTGAGCCCAGATTGCGCCACTGCACTCCAGCCTGGGCAACAAGATTGAAACTCCATCTCAAAAAGCAAAAAAAAGAAAAGAAAATACTAGAATCCTTCTAATCAATTGCCCTTCTTGCGTGAGGTAGTTTATGTTGGGTTTCTAACATCTACAACAAAAAGTTTCTAAAAATTATGTAAAATGTGGTGCTCTTCAGTGCTCAGATTGTGTGCTAATGAGACATCACCTGATCACTGGGAGAAGGAAGTGAGATAATGAACACAGGAATGCTTTGTCAGCTGTACAACATGATTCACCAATGACTCTTCTGAAGCCCTTATGTTCAACTGACTGAAAATAAAAATTTCTGCTTAAAGACCAAAGGGTTTGCCAAGCTTTATAATTTTCTTATTTTTTCATACTTTTTGTAATATCACTTTTTTTGAAATCTTGAGAGTTACCCAGTCTCCTTTAGATTAATAGAACCTTGACTACAGAACCAATGCATGTTATATAGGCACAATAATACCATTTGTAGAATGGCCAGCTGCGGCACTTTCGCATCCCTAATGCCTGGACTCTTAGGGATCTGTGAAGTGGGCAAGATATTCTAGGGCTATTTTTAGCATTTTAAAATCTCTAGCTGGGCGCAGTGGCTCACGCCTGTAATCCCAACACTTTGGGAGGCCGAGGTGGGTGGATCACAAGGTCAGTAGTTCAAGACCAACCTGGCCAACATGGTGAAACCCCATCTTTACTAAAAATACAAAAAATTAGCTGGGCGTGGTGGCAGGCACCTGTAATCCCAGCTGCTCCGGAGAGGCTGAGGCAGAGAATTGCTTGAACCGGGGAGGCGGAGGTTGCAGTGAGCCGAGATCAAGCCACTGCACTCCAGCCTGGGCGACAAAACAAGACTCCGTTTCAAAAAAAAAAAAAAAACTCTAACGACAATTGTACTTGCACGATATATCTGTTTATACAAGTTAACCATAACATCATATTTCTTTGCTTTGTGCTAAAATTAGATCAATTCAGTCTGCCAGCGACTAGCTCATGTTGCCCAAGTTCTAATTGGCTGTTGATGATACCTCTGGCATTGCTCTGGTGAAACTTGTGGATCAGACTGTTACCAGGTGGTAATAGCCAAACAATACCCATAGTAGAATAGACCTGCAGGGGAGCACAAGGGTGAACAGCTGAAATTAAGGAACCTGTGGCAGTGAATATTGCCTATACATTGATATGTTTACATATCACTGTGAATGAGATAAATATGTTTCTATTTGCTAGGAAAAGGTGTTCAAAACATGAGATAAAAGGGGAGAACCGGCTGGGTGCAGCGGCTCACGCCTGTAATCCCAGCACTTTGGGAGGCCGAGGTGAGCAGATCACGAGGTCAGGAATTCGAGACCATCCTGGACAACATGGTGAAACCCCATCCCTATTAAAAATACAAACATTAGCCAGGCGTGGTGGTGTGCACCTGTAATCCCAGCTATTGAGGAGGCTGAGGCAGGAGAATTGCTTGAACCCAGGAGGTGGAGGTCGCAGTGAGCCGAGATCACACCACTGCATTCCAGTCTGGGTGACAGAGCAAGACTTCATCTCAAAAAAAAAAGGGTGGTAGGGGAAAACAACAAAAGGGGCCTTGGGTGAGGAATGGTAACTTCTGGTCTACGATACTATCTAGGATGGTGGCTCCCTTGGCGTATTCCCTAGAATACTGATTCTGGGGTATTATAATAGAGTTACAAAAAGAAGAGTTATATGTTTTTTTTTGTTTTGTTTTTTGTTTTTTTTTTTGAGGCGGAGTCTTGCTCTGTCGCCCGGACTGGAGTGCAGTGGCCGGATCTCAGCTCACTGCAAGCTCCGTCTCCCGGGTTTACGCCATTCTCCTGCCTCAGCCTCCCGAGTAGCTGGGACGACAGGCGCCCACCACCTCGCCCGGCTAGTTTTTGTATTTTTAGTAGAGACGGGGTTTCACCGTGTTAGCCAGGATGGTCTCGATCTCCTGACCTCGTGATCCGCCTGTCTCGGCCTCCCAAAGTGCTGGGATTACAGGCTTGAGCCACCGCGCCCGGCCAGTTATATGTTTTTTTAAAGGGATATACTCACTATACTTGGGCAACATGGAGCCAAACAAATTTGTTTGTTTTTTTGTACAATTTCTCAGAGCCTTTAACACCTTTGCACTTTGTGAATCTCCAAGAGGAAGTTAAAGTGTCTCCCAGACTTATCTGACCATAGAACGCTTCTTGTTTGAGGCATTTAATGAGCCTAGTATTCCATGAAATAGACTTTGGGAAAAGCTGGTCTAAAAAACACTCATTGAGTGCTTCCTATTTTTAGGACCTGGCCCACATAGACATTGCCAGACAGAGCTGGCTCTGTCAGTTGGCAGAGTCACCTCACCTACCACTTAAAGAGCTCTTCCACCTCCCATCAAACCGCCTTCATTTCTGTCATTAAAATGTCATATCGGCCAGGTGTGGTGGCTCACGCCTGTAATCCCAGTGCTTTGGTAGGCCGAGGAGAGTGGATCACCTGAGGTCAGGAGTTCAAGACCAGCCTGGCCAACATGGTGAAACCCCATCTCTACTAAAAATACAACAACTAGCCAGGCATGGTGATGTGCCTGTAATCCCAGCTACCTCGGTTGAGGTGGGAGAATTGCTCGAACCTGGGAGGCAGAGACTGCAGTGAGTTCAGATCACGCCACAGCACTCCAGCCTAGCCAACAGAGCAAGACGCCATCTCAGAAAAAATAAATTAATTGATTAATTAATAATAAATAAAGTGCCATGTCTTTGGTTTTTTTGCTAATACTTTTGCTAATCTAGTGCCCAATATAAATGCTCCTCAGAAGATGCGTCAAATTTCCTCAATTATTTCCAGGGGAAAAAATACCTCTAATAGCAGAGCAGGGTGAATTAATAACCCTGAGTAAACTAAGTCTGTGGCAGCCAAACACTCAACATTTCCCAGTCTCCAGTTGGATTCCAACATTCTACACCATAATATATCTGTTTGCTTTAATATACATTGTTTTGTTGGTTGTTGTTGTTGTTTTGAGATGGAGTCTCACTCTGTCACCCAGGCTGGAGTACAGTGGTGCGGTCTCGGCTCACTGCAACCTCCACCTCATGGGCTTAAGCGGTTCTCCTGCCTCAGCCTCCCAAGTAGCTGGGATTACAGGCACCTACCAACATTCCTGGCTAATTTTTATATTTTTGGTGGAGACATGGTTTCACCATGTTGGCCAGGCTGGTCTCGAACTCCTGACCTCAGGTGATCCTTCTGCCTTGGCCTCCCAAAGTGCTGAGATTACAGGCGTGAGCCCTGGCGCCTGACCAATATACACTGTTTTAAATGATTTGGCAGCAAATAGAGTAGGTACTGTGATAATATGCACCAGGTCATAGCCTGCGGCTGTAGGTAACCCATTGTCCAGCTGGCTGAGAGACAGGCATTGGGGAGGGGGCATGGGTGAGACTTCAAGGAGGAAGTCAGAGTCCCTTTGAGAGGGGAAAGACACTGGAAGGGGTGGTAGGTGAGTACCAAGGCATGAGTACAAAGTGGGAAGATGGCGAGGTGCAGTGGCTCACACCTGTAATCCTACCACTTTAAGAGGCTGAGCTAGGTGGATCACTAGGTCAGGAGTTCAAGACCAGCCTGGCCAAGATGGTGAAACCCTGTCCCTACTAAAAACACACAAATTAGCCAGGCGTGGTAGCAGGTGCCTGTAATCTCAGCTACTTGGGAGGCTGAGGCAGAAAATTGCTTGAACTCGGGAGGTAGAAGTTGCAGTGAGCCGAGATTGCACCACTGCACTTCAGCCTGGGTGACAGAACAAGACTCCATCTCAAAAAAAAAAAGGAAAAGCCGGAAGATGCGCCTGTAATCGCGTGCAGCCTCATTCAAGTGGGAAGTGGCACTGCCACAGCCAGTACTTGAAGCGGTGGTGGATCCTTCCTCAGCAGGCTCTATTTCCCCTTCCCTCCTTCCGATAAGGAAGGCCGCTCCATGCCCACAGTAACCTTTTTCGATGCTTCCTTTTTCCTTTTCTATTCCTTAACCTCATTTTTGTTATCCCCTCCACCCATTTTCTTTATTTTCTCTTCTACTCTCCCCCAGTCCACGTAAGATTTACCATTGTCTAGGGGTGGGGGGATGGGCAGATAAGGGTGACCAGCATCAAAGATGTGCCATCTCTTTGTGATGAATGAAACAATTTTAGTTCTTTTAATTTCATTCCATGAGATCTAAATGGATATGAACACAGTGGTGAAGAGCAGGGGAAATAACATTCGGCCACCTTTTCTTCCACTCAGTAATTACTGGTATTGATGCCAGTGTTAGAAGGTGGCTTTTGACATCATCAAGTTCTGGTGGTTTTCAAGCTTTTGAAATTGAGGAACACTGTCAAATCAACTTATTTCGTTTTTTTTTTTTTTTTTTTTTTGAGACAGTCTCACCAGGTGGAGTGCAGTGGCACAATCTTGGTTCACTGCAACCCCTGCCTCCTGGGTTCAAGCGATTCTCCTGCCTCAGTCTCCCGAGTAGCTGGGATTACAGGTGCCCGCCACCACGCCTGGCTACTTTTTGTATTTTTAGTAGAGACAGGGTTTCACCATATTGGCCAGACTCGTCTCGAACTCCTGACCTCATGATCCATCCTTCTCAGCCTCCCAAAGTGCTGGGATTACAGGCGTGAGCCATTGCACCTGGCCTAAAATCAACTTATTTGTAACAAAGAAAAACAGTATTTTTTTTTTTTTTTTTTTTTTTTTAGTGTATGGATGTAACCATTATATTAAATATTCAGGACCCATGAAACACAGCAGAAAAAATCTTCATCTATGTCTCCCTTCTGTCCCTGCCTGCCCATTCTCTGAGGCTGCTATTTGTCTTAGGATGGAATTTAGTGCCAGCCTTTTCTGGTCCCTTTTAGATCTAAAAAAGAAAAAAGGACAGCCAGCTGTGGTAGCTCACACCTGTAATCCCAGCACTTTAGGAGGCCAAGGTGGGCAGATCACCTGAGGTCAGGAGATCGAGACCAACCTGACCAACAGGGAGAAACCCCGTATCTACTAAAAATACAAAAATCAGCCGGGTGTGGTGGCAGGCGCATGTAATCCCAGCTACTTGGGAGGCTGAGGCAGGAGAATTGCTTGCCCCTGGGAGGCAGAGGTTGCGGTGAGCCAAGATCGTGCCATTGCACTCCAGCCTGGGCAACAAGAGCGAAACCCCATCTTAAAAAAAAGAAAAAGAAAAAAGGTAAGTCCTTTGCCCACTATATTCCCTCAGTTTCAGTTCAGTTATTAATCCAATGAGTCCATTGGAATGAAAACTCTCAGCTTCTTTCAAAATTTATGCTTCTCTGCTCCCCAGTTAGCACTGCCTCAGGCTAAGCTCCAGCAATGAGAAAGGGAAAGGAGCTTTGGGTTGCTTTATTCTTATTCTTTTTTTTTTTTTTGGTACAGTGCCTTTCTCTGTCACCCAGGCCAGAGTGCAGTGGTGTGACTGTAGCTCACTGCAACCTCTGCCTCCCAAGCTCAAGCCAACCTCCCACCTCAGCATCCTACGGGCTACGCCACCACACCCAGCTAAGTTTTGCATTTTTTGTAGAAGGCGGGGTTTTGCCATGCTGCCCAGGCTGGTCTCAAACTCCTGGGTTCAAGCCATCCACCCACCTCGGCCTCCCAAAGTGCTGGGATTACTAGCGTAAGCCACTGCGCCTGGCCTAGAGTGTGTGCATGCCAGAAACTGTCTCCTCCTGGTTTATGACCCAATGTCCCCAGTAAACTTCTCCTTTCTACTATTTAGCCATCAAGATGGTCTTTTGGAAGATAACTCTTTCTCTCATGGGTTCTTGGGAGACTCTCACTTCTGTGACTTTCACTTTCATAAGTGGATGTCTTCAAGATGGATAACTGAGTCTTCCATGAGTCCCTACCTCTGACCTTTCTCAAACTCCTGACTTTTTTTTTTTTGAGACGGAGTTTCACTCTTGTCACCCCAGGCTGCAGTACAATGGCACAATCTCAGCTTACTGCAACCTCCGCCTCCTGGGTTCAAGTGATTCTCCAGCCTTGCCTCCTGAGTAGCTGGGATTACAGGCATGCACCACCACACCCGGCTAATTTTGTATTTTTAGTAGAGACAGGGTCTCACCATGTTGGCCAAGTTGGTGTCCAACTCCTGACCTCAGGTGATCCACCTGCCTCAGCCTCCCAAAGTGCTGGGTTTACAGGTGTGAGCCACCACGCCCAACTCCTCCGGCCTTTCTCTACTGAGGTCTCCTTGCTCTCCTAGGTAGCTCTCTGAGGTAGAATCTAAGGTAACCCCCCAGGCTAGCTCTTTCTCTTTCTTAGTTTGTATCTGGTCCACAGAAACATGCCCCTTTGGCCTTTCATACAAAGGGAGTACAGTTACTTCCTCAATTACAGTCCTCCAGGCCACATCTACAGCCTCCTGCTCCAGATCTCTTAAGATGGAGCCAGTAAGATACTGGTCCACTGGTTCCCCTCACACTGCAGGGGACATAAATCAAGTACTCTAAGTGATCAGGGGAAGCCCTTTTCACTGGTCATAGGGTAGGAAAAAGCACCCCCTTTTCCCTGCTTCAAGGAGAAATGGTACTAACAGCACATTGACAACTCTCTGTGAAGATCTAAAAATCTTCCCATTTGCGACTCCAGTCTTGTTTTATTCTAAAGTGGGTGACAATTGCAAAACTAATTTTCAGGCCAGACGCGGTGGCTCACCCCTGTAATCCCAGCACTTTGGGAGGCCGAGTCAGGCAGATCACCTGAGGTCGGGAGTTCGAGACCAGTCTGGCCAACATGGTGAATCCCTATCTCTACTAAAAAAAATACAAAACTTAGCTAGCTGGGCGTGGTGCCACATGCCTGTAACCCAAACTACTTGGGAGACTGAGGCAAAAGAATCATTTGAATTCGGGAGGCAGAGGTTGCAGTGAACAGAGAGCGAGCCACTGCACCTCCAGCATGGGGGATAGAGCGAGACTTTGTCTCAAAAAAAAATAAAAAATAAAAAATAACTAGTTTTCAACATCTTTTTGTTGGTTCTGCCCAATAAGTTTCTCCTACAATATGTTTTGAGTTCACATTTATAACATTTGAACTAAGATAATATTTAGATGAACTCTAAATATTCAGGAATTTGAAAATATTAAAAATCGAAAGAGTTAAAAATGATTGGTGCCAGGCATGGTGGCTCATGCCTATAATCCCAGCATTTTGGGAGGCTGAGACAGAAGGATCACTTAAGACCAGGAGTTTGAGACCAGCCTGGGTAGCAAAACATGATCCTGTTTCTACAAAAAAGAAATTTTAAATTAGCTGGGCTTGGTGGCGCAAGCCCGTACGTAGTCCCAGCTACTCGGGAGGCTGAGGCAGGAGGAGTCCTTGAGCCCAGGAATTTGAGGTTACAGTGAGCTGATCACATCACTGCCCTTTAGCATGGGGGACAGAGAGAAACCCTATCTCAAAAATCAATAAATAAATAAAAATAAAAGATTGCTGTGGTCAAAGGTCAGCCTCCACCTCCGTGAAATCAATCAGGCATTTGCAGAATCTTTGAAATACCTGCATGGAGTCATCCCTCTTGAGAAACACTAATCTTGTTCAGGTTTTTGCGATTTGAGATGAGTAACCTGAGGCCTAGATGAGTTAAGAGATTTACAGAGGATCACATAGTGATGGGCAGCAAAATAATGACCAAAAAACGGTGCCTGCATGCCTATTCCTGTAAATTGATTGCCACTTGTGGCCAGATTCCATGACTCTTAGAGAGAGGTATGTACATGTTGGGCAGCCCCTGTGGTTCTACAGTCAGAAACCTGGCTTCAAATCCTGGCTCCTTCATATACCCCTTGAGTGATCCTGGGCAAATCTGTTATCTTCTCTAAGTCTTGGTTTTCTGTCTGTAAAATGACATTGATACTAGTATAAAGAACAAAATGGGTAATTTATAGGAAAGTACTTTTAAAACTGCTATGTGTTAGGTGAATGCTATGGTTGTTATTATTATGGTATTGGGAGTGGAGATAACCATGGTTTCTTCAGGATAACCTTAGTTTTTGAATTATTATGAGACTTATTATAAGATTGCTAATTTATAATGGTGTTTAGTCATAAGAAATGCATAATCTAGGCCGGGCACTCAGGCACGGTGGCTCATGCCTGTAATCCCAGCACTTTCAGAGGCCAAGGCGGGTGGATCACCTGAGGTCAGGAGTTTGAGACCAGTCTGATCAACATGGTGAAACCTCGTTTCTACTAAAAATACAAAAATTAGCCAGGCGTGGTAGCAGACGCCTGTAATCCCAGCTACTCAGGAGACTGAAGCAGGAGAATCACTTGAACCCAGGAGGCAGAGGTTGTGGTGAGTCGAGATTGCACCACTGTACTCCAGCCTGGGTAACAGAGCAGAACCCCGTCTCAAAAAAAAAAAAAGAAAACCCAGAAATACATAATCTAAATAAGTTCCGAAAGTTAGTTTTCCACATAACCTTTATGCAATTGTAAGTCTATACAATCTTGCCTATTAAAAAAGAATTTTAGGCAGGGCACAGTGGCTCATGCCTATAATTCCAACACTTTGGGAGGCCGAGGAGGACAGATCACAAGGTCAGGAGTTTGAGACCAGCCTAGCCAACATGGTGAAACCCTGTCTCTACTAAAAATACAAAAAAAATTAGCCTGGCCTGGTGGCGCATGCCTGTAATCCCAGCTACTCGGGAGGCTGAGGCAGGAGAATTGCTTGAACCCAGGAGGTGGCGGTTGCAGTGAGCTGAGATTGTGCCACTGCACTCCAGAATGGGCAACAGAGAGAGACTCTGTCTCAATAAATAAATAAATAAATAAACAAATAATTTTAAAGAGAGTAGAAAGCATGTGTTACACTAATGTTATGATGTTAAAGAACAGTAAAGGAAATATACGTTTTGTGTATATTCAAAAGCTGAGTAAAACAGCTGGATAAATAAACAAATTGAGATTACAAGACATCATGAAAGAAGGCACAGATGTCACCACGGGCCTCGGCAAAACAGTAACCAAAGCAAGAAGACATTTGCCTGCCACCAGGCTGTGGAAGAGGACACAGTCTTTCTCTGAGGAATCTCTGTAATAGGCCACAAGGCACCCACTTCAAAGTCACATGGTGCCTGAAAGACTTTCTGACACACAGAGGAAAAATGCACACCAGGTGGCTCCCCCAACAGGAGTTCCTGGAACTAATCAATGTCAAAGGCACGGAGAAAGTCAGGGCAGGTCAAGGAGTGTCTTACTGAGGCTCAGAGGGAAGGCCGCTGGCAGAGGCTTCTTCCCCGAGCAGGAAACCACGCCCTTTATCCCTGCGTGATCTCTTTGGATTGCAAAATATATGCAATGCTCTTGTCTGACCTAAGAGCCCTTCAGAAAGAGGGAAGGGTGGGAGGGAGGAGGAGCACTCAACGGGGGAAAAACTTTAATCTTCTTTGTTACCATTTTCTGAGAGAAGTGAGAGAGATCAAAGGCAAGGGTTTCACTTAGACTGGAAAGCTGTAGTTACCATCCACTTTCAGCCTTCTATAGGGGAGTGCATGGCCAATCTTAAATTTGTTTTTATTTATGTTTGGTAAAAGCAAGAGGAGCAAGTTTGGAATTAACCATGAGCACTGACCTAAATGATCCACATGTGGGAGATGAATGCCTTGTGCAGCATGATGCAATATTATACAGGTAAACCAAAGTGTGTGGTGGCCAACAGGCAGCCCAGATCCCTTTATCTCTGCTGCTTAAAGCTACTTTATCTTGCATATTTTCTCAACATAATCATACATGCATATGCTAAATCATTTGTGTTGGCTATTACAATGTAAAAAGAACATGTTCAAAGGAGGCACACTGATTTTATTTTTTACTTAAAGAGTTTTTTCCTGAGCAGTGGCTCACGCCTGTAATCTCAGCACTTTGGGAGGCTGAGGCAGGCGGATGACTTGAGGTCAGGAGTTCGAGACCAGCATGGCCAACATGGTGAAACCTCATCTTGACCAAAAATACAAAAGCTAGCTGTGCGTGGTGATGCATGTCAGTAATCCCAGCTACTCGGGAGGCTGAGGCAGGAAAATGGCTTGAACCCATGAGGCGGAGGTTGCAGTGAGCTGAGATTGTGCCACTGCACTCCAGCCTGGGCAACAGAGCAAGACTCCTTCTCAAAAAAAAAAAAAACAAAAAAAAGCTGGGTGCAGTGGCTCACACCTGTAATCCCAGCACTTTGGGAGGCCAAGGTGGGTGGATCACTTGAGGTCAGGAGTTCAAGACTAGCCTGACCAACATGTTGAAACCCCGTCTCTACTAAAAATACAAAATTAGCCAGGTGTGGTGGCAGGCACCTGTAATCCCAGCTACTGGGATTACAGTAGGCTGGAGCAGGAGAATCGCTTAAATCTGGGAGGTGAAGGTTGCCGTGAGCCAAGATCGCACCACCGCACTCCAACCTAGGCAACAAGAGCAAGACTCCATCTCAAAAAACAGAAAAAAAAAAGACTTTTCCTTGAGTACTATGTTAGAGAGGCTCTGAGGACCATCTCTCTACTAGTCTACGGGTCTAGTTGTCCATGAGTCTAGTCATTCTACTCTGAAAAGCTAAACTTGGCTTAGCCCAGGTACCGTGCAATTCATTCAGTGCATTTGGGAGAGTCCTGAGCATCCAGGCAGGACATGATGAGTGCAATTGAATGAAAATGGAGAGAGCAATGAGCATTCTGGAAAGTGGCCTTGAGATTAAATCAGCGTTCAGTCAGCATCCATTTGCCAAGCTGGGGGTGAACTCTGGATATCCTCTGGATTCATCAGACTTCACTGAGCCACTATCTTCCCTCTGTGACTATGAGCCTGTCCACCAGAGGTCTGTGCTCCCCCGGGGAAGGAACCTGGTTTCTGGAACATAGTACTGGCTCAATAGACATTGAACTGTTTGATCATCAAATCCTAAATGTATTTTTTGTCTAACCATTTTCCCTTAATTTACTTCCTAACTCCCCCAGGGACTACTGCTATATAGTCAGGAATGAGTGAATGAATGAATAAATGGATATGTTAATAAACATATTATTTGTTGTCTGATTATACATAAAAGCATTTGTATAGTTTGTGAATGTAATAGTGTTTTCTTCCTAATGTTGTTTGCTTGAATATGGTGCCGTTATTCATTATGATAAATGTATCTTTACATTTCTAAGACTTTGTACTATTTACAAAATGCTTTCACATACATTATCTTATTTAATCTTCACAGCAGTGCTGCAAAGTAGATATTATTGTCTCCCAGTTTAGATAAGATAGGTGATTTGTCCAAAGTACGCAATGAGCACAGAGCTGGACTTGAACCCGAATTTTGCCACACAGGCCTATAGCAGTCCTTTTCCCTAGATTGAAAGGTGAGTAAGCAGGCAAAGGTTATATTCATTTGTAAACGGATGCTTGTTTCTAAAGATATAGCATAGCATGCACTGCCCACATACGGGAAGTGCCATCTCTAAACTCCTGGCAGGCTCTCCCACCAAGCACCTGGCTTGTCTTTGGCTACACCTGCTTTTGAATGTGCAGCTGGCCTTATGCCAAGTCACTCAACAGAACTTACATTTGGCTATAGCTACTTGATACTAAAACAACCAGTGAAAAGGAAGAAAATTCAGGTAATTAACCAGTTATTATTTTGTCTACACAATGACAATCTTTGGGGTTGATTTTTTGTCTTTAAGTTAAGTTGCTATATTCATGGAAATACCACAATTATTTCTTCTCCACTTGAATGTCAGTCCACAACAAGGAAGCCAGCAGGCTTGAACAGCAGGAGTCAATATTTTAAAACTAGGTCTCAAAATGTAGCCTGCGTCCTAAGGCTCCTACTGGTGCTCTTTTCTGTGCTAATGATCTCTGTTGTTGGCATTGCTGCTGAAGACACACTTAGTATCCTAGAGCTGTAAGGACCTTTGCAATCATTTAGTGCAGTAGTTTTCAAATTTCAAAAAAGTGGTACTGAATATTTTATTTAAATGAAATCTAACATAGAAGCCCAATCAACAAAGCAAATCCAAGCCGATTTGCTTTGGCTGAAGGGGAGATTGTGATAAACCTGAGGGAGCCTGCTATAGTTTGGATGTTTGTCCCCTCCAATGATCATGTTGAAATCTTATCCCCAATATTGGACGTGGGGCCTAATGGGAGGTGTTTAGGTAATGGGGTTAGATCTCTCCTTAATAGATTGATGCCCTTTCTTGGGCGGGGTGGGGGATGAACGGTGTGTTCTTATTCTGTGTTCCTGTGAGAGCTGGTTGTTAAAAAGAACCTGGCACCTCCCCCACTCTCTTTTTTCCTCTCTCACCGTGTGACCTCTGCACACACTGTTTCCCCTTAGCCTTTGGTCATGAGTAGAAGCAGCCTGAGGCCCTCACCAGAAGCAGATACTGGCACTATGCTTCTTGTATAGTCTGCAGAACGGTGAGCCAAATAAACCTCTTTTCTTTACATAAAACCCAGTTTCAGTTATTATTTATTTATGTATTTATTGGCTTGAAAGCCAGAGAAAGTCTAAGTTTCCTCTCTTTATAATCCAGAAATGTCTGGTATAAAGGGAAAAAAAATTCCATTCCTTTTTCAGCCCACAAGTTTGTAAAGGTGTGTCACTCTGTAAAGTCGTGCTTGACTTGCTTTAGTAGGAATGTGGCTTTAAGATGTTGATCTCTGCTCTCTCATTGACCACCAGTTCCTGACCATCCACTTCTGCTCAGGCACCCATGCTATTTGCTCTTTTCCAAAAGGGTCTCCTCCTTCAAGTCCTTGGTTCCTTCCTAAATTGTAAGTGTACTTTATTCAACACCCCATTCCTAGCCTCCCAACGCAGCCTGGACTCAAAGATCAGCTACATTCATAGTTCACAGACTTACCCACTCTAAACTTACTGTCGTGGCTTGTTTACCTGTTTGTGTATGCCCAAGACGCTCCCTGGAAGCATCCCAACCTTCTAGTCTGCTGGGATCACCCTTTCCTTTGATATTTACATAAAACAGCTTAAGTCCCCTCCCAACTTATAAATGAGGTTTGCACCCACCCCTCCACCAACACACATACTTTGTTATAGGAAAGGTAAGTAATTAAATATTTATCTTTCAAAACTCAGGGCTCATCTCATTTCCTTCCTAGAGACCATCTGGCTATAACCTGTCTCCTCACTGACCTTGACTCCAAGTCAACTCTGACTTGGTTTCTGGTTGCCTTTTTGATTGTCATGGAAAAATAGAACCACACTTTTCTTTGCAATAATGCTGTTGTTGGTGATGACAGCATCAAAAGATAGAGTCACTAAGAACACCAGGCTTCTTAGCATCACCTCATCCCCTAGTTCCCTACATATTAGTAACACAAGACTACTTTATGAACAGACTGTACTGAAGATTGGAGGACAATTAGTGGGAATAGATCTACAACTAGATGCTGAATTTGATTGTTTCCAGAGTCCAAGGAAAGGAGATTTTATTTATATATATATATATATATATATATATTTTTTTTTTTTTTTGAGACGGAGTCTCGCCCTGTCACCCAGGCTGGAGTGCAATGGCCGCATCTCAGCTCACGGCAACCTCCACCTCCCGGGTCCAAGCGATTCTCCTGCCCCAGCCTCCCAAGTAGCTGGGATTACAGGTGCGTGCCACCACTCCCAGCTTATTTTTTGTATTTTTAGTAGAGACGGGGCTTCACCGTATTGGTCAGGCTGGTCTCAAACTCCTGACCTCAGGTAATCCACCTGCCTCAGCCTCCCAAAGTGCTGGGATTACAGGCATGAGCTACCATGCCTGGCCACTAGTGCTGTGCTTTTTCTACTGGATTTTCATTTTATCTTCTCGCAAGTACTGTGAGATATTCCAAATACTCCAAGTACTCCCAAGACAAGGTATATTGCCAGTTATCTTTCAACATCTGACTTCCCCTTCCACAGACAGTTTCCACTGAGCCCATGGCTTCCTAACTAAAGACCACTGCTTTATCTAGCCACACTTGCAGCCAGAGGTGGCCATGTGACTAAGTTTTAGCCATGAAATGTGCCCTTTTTGTCAGTTTTGCCCTTACAAAGATGATGTATGCCTGACCCTTTACTTCCTTCCTGCTGGCTATGAGATGGGCAGAACAAAAGCAGGCATCTTTTTTTTTTTTTTTTTGAGATGGAGTCTCGCTGTGTTGCCCAGGCTGGAGTGCAGTGGCCGGATCTCAGCTCACTGCAAGCTCCGCCTCCCGGGTTTACGCCATTCTCCTGCCTCAGCCTCCCGAGTAGCTGGGACTACAGGCCCCGCCACCTCACCTGGCTAGTTTTTTGTATTTTTTAGTAGAGACGGGGTTTCACTGTGTTAGCCAGGATGGTCTCGATCTCCTGACCTCGTGATCCGCCCGTCTCGGCCTCCCAAAGTGCTGGGATTACAGGCTTGAGCCACCGTGCCCGGCCAAAAGCAGGCATCTTAAACCCAGAGATAGCGGGGTGTGGTGGCTAATGCCTATAATCCTAGCACTTTGGGAGGCCAAGGAGGATGGATTATCTGAGGTCAGGAATTCCAGATCAGCCTGGCCAACATGGTGAAATCCTGTCTCTACTAAAAATTCAAAAAAATTAGCCAGGTGTGGTGGCGTGTGCCTGTAGTCCCAGGTACTCGGGAGGCTGGGGCAGGAGAATCGCTGGAACCCGGGAGGCGGAGGCTGCAGTGAGCCGAGATCATGCCACTGCCCTCCAGCCTGGGCAATAGAGCAATACTCAAAAATAGAGCAAATCTCAAAAACAAAACAAAAACAGAGATGAACTACCTATTTCCGGACAACTATGGAGAAAGAAACAAGCACCTACTGGAGGCTGAGACAGGAGAACTGCTGGAACCCGGGAGGCAGAGACTGCAGTGAGCTGAGATCAGGCCACTGCACTCCAGCCTGGGTGGCACAGCAAGACTCTGTCTCAAAAAAAAAAAAAAAACAAACAGAGATGAACTACTTATCTCCGAACATCTACAGAGAAAGAAACAAGCAACTACTTTTTTAAAGCCAATGCATTTTGGCACTCTCTGCTACAGACGCTTAGGTGGAACCCAGTTAAATACAGTGACCATCCTCATGGATGCCAGCGTCCTTGCAGGAGACACAACCAGTAAGAGGCAGAGCTGGGGGCTTGGACCCAAGGCTCTAACCACGGTGCTTTCTTCAACCTTTCTAAAGATTATTAAATTTGACATGATAGTCCATGCCTTTTTGTAGTTTTCTTGTTTAAAATAGCTACTAATTTTTCTTCTGTTAAGGTAACACCGTCTAATGATCTGTCAACATCTACCTCAGCAGCTGACTTAGCTTAGCCTGGGAGCTCAAGAGTACAAAACATTTTCTGGAAACAATGCTTTCTTTCTTTTCAGTAGGTTCATCAGGTAATCTGCTGGCTTGAAACTTACAGGCAGAAAACTTACATCCAACAAGGATAAAGGAGGCTTTAGAAATACATAGAGGAAATGGAGGGTCCAGGTAATGAAAGCTAGTTGCTATGGATTCAGTGAATGTACTTCCCTCCCTCGATCCTCTCTAATAATCCTGCTAAGGCCCTCGAGTGAATGAAAGTGAAACAATCTTATCATACCCAACAGAAACACAGGGAGGCAGGAATTTAATTTCAAGCCATCATTCTTCACCCTCACCAGGAAGAATAAATCAACATTTGACAACCCTATACTAACTTCATCCAAAGAACAGATGTTACTAACTGTATTTTCCCATTTGCTTAAATAACAAACAATAGTAAACTCATAGAGCATTTGCTATATACCATACAACGTTCTACATGAATTTCCCATATTAACTCAGAAGTTTGAGTTAAGGTAGGTATAATTATTTTTCTCATTTTACAGACAAGGAAACAAAAGCACAAATATATTTTACATGCGTGTAAGTAGAGTAAATATATTTTGGTTAGCATAAAAAATGTCATCTTCTAGAGATTCTTTGTTGATGGTGTGCTGAATGATAGTTGTTGATGAAGTGTGTTCACTCATCAGTTTTCTCTCACCTAAAATTATACTCCTCTGAAACGGACCTACTTCTTTTTTTTTTTTTTTTTTTTTTTGAGATGGAGTCTCCGTCCGTCACCCAAGCTGGAGTGCAGTGGCATGATCTTGGCTCACTGCTGCAACCTCTGCCTCCTGGTTTCAAGCGATTCTCCTGCCTCAGCCTCCTGAGTAGCTGGGACTACAGGCGCCCACCACCATGCCTGGCTAATTTTTTGTATTTTTAGTAGAGACGG
>NW_012115466.1:887380-896258 GCF_000951035.1 Colobus angolensis palliatus
AGGCAGGAGAATCGCTTGAACCCAGGAGGCAGAGGTTGCAGTGAGCCGAGATCACACCATTGCACTCCAGCCTGGGTGACAGACCGAGACTCCATTCCCACCACCCCCCAAAAAAAAAAAACCTGAAGTACTAATATCAATCTTTGTTTTAGGAAAAATGAGTATTTAAATACTTATCTTTCAAAATATGTACTTAATACAAATTAATAGTTAACCAAGAACCCCCCAAAAAAGGTTCATAGGATTTTAACCATTTTAGTTAGGAGAGAACTGTGCTAATGGAATTTATGTGTACTCTGTTTAAATAATTTCAAAGATTTTTCTAACTTTTTAGTGTCAAAGCAAAACTATTGTGTTGCATTGTCACATTGTTTTATGGTAGCTAAGTCTACCATTGAAATGTTGAAATAGTTTCACTTGTCAATTCAAGTCTGAAGAGTCAGTACAGCTTCTCTTTTTTAAGTAATATTGTTTTTTGCCCAAGCTATATGTGACCAAGATTTATAATTTTCTCTATCCTCACTTTCTTCTGCTTTGGGGTAGCAAAGTGATTAAAAACAAAACAAAACAAATATGTGGGTGGGGTGTGGGCGCTGTGGCTCATGCCTGTAATTTCAACATTTTGGGAGGCTGAAGCGGGTGGATCACCTGAGGTCAGGAGTTCAAGACCAACCTGGCCAACGTGGTGAGACTCCTGTCTCTACTAAAAATACAAAAATTAGCAGGGCATGATGGCAGGTGCCTGTAACCCTAGCTACTCCGGAGGCTGAGGCGGGAAAATCACTTGAACCCAGGAGGCAGAGGTTGCAGTGAGCTGACATCTCACCATTGCACTCCAGCCTGGGTGACAGAGTGAGACTCTGTCTCAAAACGAAACAAACAAAAAGAAACAAAGATGTTAACTAAATTTCTTAGCAATCTCCCATGGCAGATAAAATGATGTGGATGTCATTGGGTGGGACTTCTAGGAAATCTGTTTAAAAGAAGTATCCTCTCAGCTAACAAATGTTTTCCATTGCCTTTTCTCTTCTGTCTTTGAGCGTGGACACGATGGCAGAGGTGGTGCAGGGAGCTTGTGTTCATGAGGCAATAAACACACACTAAGGATGGCTGAGTGGAAGCAGAGAAGGAGCCTGGATTGGGAGCCACCATGCCAGCCCTGAAATGCCTAGCTCCAGACACATAATGGGGAGAAAATAAAACTCTTAATTTCTTTTTCTTTTTTTTCTTTTTGAAACGAAGTCTCGCTCTTGTCCCCCAGGCCGGAGTGCAATGGTGTGATCTCGGCTCATTGCAACCTCTACCTCCCGGATTCAAGCGATTCTCTTGCTTCAACCTCCCAAGTAGCTGGGATTACAGGCACCTGCCACCACACCCAGCTAATTTTTGTATTTTTATAGAGATGGGGTTTCACCATGTTGGCCAGGCTGGTCTTGAACTCCTGACCTCAGGTGATCCGCCCGCCTTGGCCTTCCACAGTGCTGGGATTGCAGGCGTGAGCCACTGCACCTGGTCTAAAAGTCTTAATTTCTTTAAAATTCTGTTTTTCTGCCTTCTCTTACAGCCAAATGAAGTTTCTAAATTAGGTGATTAGATAAATAGCAGCAGAGGCTATAGAGGTTTTCAGCATCTTGAAGCTTAAAAATTGGGATAGGTCGGGCCGGGCGCAGTGGCTCACGCCTGTACTCCCAGCACTTCTTTGGGAGGCCGAGGCAGGCGGATCACCAGGTCAGGAGATCGAGACCATCCTGGCTAACACGGTGAAACTCCATCTCTACTACAAATACAAAAAATTAGCCGGGTGTGGTAGCAGGCGCTTGTATTCCCAGCTAGTTGGAAAGCAGGAGAATGGTGTGAACCCGGGAGGCAGAGGTTGCAGTGAGCCAAGATCACACTACTGCACTCCAGCCTGGTTGACAGAGCAAGACTCCATCTCAAAAAAATAAAAAATAAAAATCGGGATAGGTCTACAAAGTATGGTTAAACATTCTGTTCTACAGCCACTAGGTATTTTCAAATAGTATCTGAAATTAAATCATCTGTTGGCGAATCAGATCAATCATTCAAAAATAAGATTTGGTTACTAAGAAAAGAAAAAACACTAAATGCTACCATCCACTCTCCATTTATTTCAATAAAATTAATTTGGACATAGAAAAGAAGACATGCACTGATTTTTTTTTCTTTGAAAATGGACAAGAAGTACATAAAGTATTTTGATTTTTTTTAAATGATGAATTCTTGTGCTCAGATATATGCATATAGGTAGTATTGCTCATTCAGGTGAATGGGTTTTAACTTTAACAAAGGAAGCAGTAGAAACTTCTCAATTGTAGAACTGAAAAAAATACATAAAAAGTATTGGTAAGAAGGAGATTTTAGGCCAGGCCAGTGGCTCATGCCTGTAATCCCAGCATTTTGGGAGATCAAGGCAGGTGAATCACTTGAGCTCAGGAGCTCGAGACCAGCCTGAGCAACATGGTGAAACCTAATTTCTTCCAAAAATACAAAACATTAGCTGGGCATGGTGGTGTGACCCCCGTGGTCCCAGCTACTCGGAAGGCTGAGGTGGGAGGATTGCTTAAGCCTGGGAGGCAGAGGTTGTAGTGAACTGAGATCACACCACTGCACTCCAGCCTAGGTGACAGAGTGAGAGCTCATCTCAAAAAAAAAAAAGAGAGAGAGATTTTTAAAATATATACAAATATATATTTCATACTAATGATAATAGCTATTATTTAAAATGTACCAATAATAAGCCAAGTTTGATAGTAGATCTTGGAGCATGGAGGCAGGCCTTTTGACTTACCCCCAAATCTGGGCTTTATTTCTTTAAATCACTGGTGACAGCATAAGAATCATGTATTTGATGAAATGTATTCAGTGGATTCACTAATGTATTGCTGAGTTTCTTCTTCTCTTCTCCCCATATTTTCAAGAAAATTTTCATTCCAAAAAGTGATGAGATTTTGAGAGGCATTTTTATGCCACTAATAATTTTCTCAGTGATAGGTCCTAACCACAACTCTATCATTTTCTATATCTGTATAACAAATTACCACAAACTTAATGGCTTGAACAATACCCATTCATCACCTCAAACTTTCTGTAAGGTGAAAGTCTGGTGTGGCATACTGGGTTACCTGTTTGGGGCCTCACAAGGCTGAAATCAGGGTGTCAATCAAGCCACGTCCTCATCTCAAGATTAGGACTTTCTTCCAGGCTCCTTAAAGGGTTGGTAAAAGTTAAGTTCCCTGCAATATAGGACTGCAGTCATTTTCTGGCTGGCTATTGACCCGGGTGTGCCCTCAAGTTCTTGAGATCACCCACACATTCCAGCCATGCGCCCGCCTTCTCTCACAACCTGGCAGTTGGCTTGTCTTCAAGCCCGCAGGAGAGTTCACTGATGCTTCACCTTCCTGGTTTTTTTTTTTTTTTTTTTTTTTTTTGAGACAGAGTTTCCTACTATCACCCAGCCTGGAGTGCAGTGGCACAATCTCAGCTCACTGCAACCCCCACCTCCTGGGTTAGAGCAATTCTTCTGCCTCAGCCTCCCGAGTAGCTGGGATTGCAGGTGTGCACGGCCTACCTTCTTTTAAAGAGATCATTTGATTAAGCCAGGTCCTCCCGGGACCATCTCCCTTGCGATAAAGTCAGGGTGAACCAATTAGGAACCTCATCATGGGGATCTGCGGAATGACCAGCGATGAATCCATCACAGTCACTGTTCCCACTCACACTCCGGAGAAGGGGGTTTTAGAGGGCACGTGTATCGGGGACAGAATGCTGGGGACCATCTCAAAATCCTTCCTAACCCAACAACCTAGAGCATTTTGTTGCTTGAAATTATCATGATTACTTTAAATTCACAGCCCTGAAGAGGGTGGCAATGCCCAGATTCTGACCTAATTATCAAGAAGTGTCATTATCAGCACCATACTGTCACCGCTGTTTTGAAGTTAGATATTCAACACTTGAGGATGTCAATTCCTTCAAACTAGAATAAAAACAGATGCACTGTTGCTACTCCATCCTTCTATATAGATGTCATAAGCAATGCACTTTCAGACCTCCGCCCTTGGGGCTGGCACTGAGGAGTTTTCTCATCAGGCCAGTTCTGCTGCATGGTCTGGAACCGGCAGCAATGGTGGCAACTCTCTCATTAGGGTAGTGCTTCAGTATGGCTCTAGACCTTATTTATGGAGACTTAGCCGTTTACTCCAGCCTTCTCAATTATCCCATCAACTACCTAACATCTTTTATTAAATCTATTTCAGCTAAAATTAGCCAGGGTGAACTCTGCTATTTGAAAACAAGAGCCTTGACCAATATAGCAATTAATAGCAGATGTGGTGATGGGCAACAGACCTTTCAAGCAATGCTTATGTGATGTGGTCAGGTTAAAAGGCAGCAAGGATCCAGACCACGGCAGCAGAGGAGAGAGCGTTACCTAAATGATCACTTGGCCATGTGGAATGAGGAGCCTGTCAAAGACAAGCATTTCAGGGACCAAATAATCATAGTTATACAAGAGACAAGAAGAAGGCATGTGGAAGATTAAGCTGGATGCTTCTAATTGTTATGAGAACAAAAAGACAGTGGGATGGTTAATGTGATATGTCATTCGCTAGGCTACAGTTCCAAAATATTTGGTCAAATGCTAGTCTGGATGTTACTGTGATAGGTTTTTTGGTTTTGTCTTTTGTTTTTGAGATGGAGTCTCACTCTGTCTCACCCAGGCTGGAGTGCAGTGGCACCATCTCAGCTCAGTGCAACATCTGCCTCCCAAGTTCCAGCAATTCTCCTGCCTCGGCCTCCCAAGTAGCTGGGATTACAGGCACCTGCCACCACACCTGGCTAATTGTTTGTATTTTTGGTAGAGTTGGGGTTTTGCCATGTTGACCAGGCTGGTATTGAACTCCTGACCTCAGGTGATCCTCCTGCCTCAGGCCTCCCAAAGTACTGAGATTACAGACGTGAGCCACCACACCCACCCTGTGATGGTATTTTTAAAGATGAGGTTAACGTTTAGATTGCTAAGCCTGTAAACCCAGCACTTTGGGAGGCCTAGGTGGGTGGATCACTTGAGGTCAGGAGTTCAAGATCAGCCTGATCAACATGGCCAAACCCTGTCCTTACCAAAAATACAAAAATTAGCTGGGTGTGGTGGCAGGGACCTGTAATCCCAGCTACTCGGGAGACTGAAGCAGGAGAACTGCTTGAACCTGGGAGGCAGAGGTTGCACTGAGCCGAGATCATGCCTTTGCACTTTAGCCAGGGTGACAAAGTGAAACTTTAAAAAAAAAAAAAAAGAGAGAGAGAGAGAGAGATGCCTATGATCAGGTAACTGAGAGGAAAAACATTCCAGTTGAATTTACCAGCTACTCGGGAGACTGAAGCAGGAGAACTGCTTGAACCTGGGAGGCAGAGGTTGCACTGAGCCAAGATCATGCCTTTGCACTTTAGCCAGGGTGACAAAGTGAAACTTTAAAAAAAAAAAAAAAGAGAGAGAGAGAGAGAGATGCCTATGATCAGGTAACTGAGAGGAAAAACATTCCAGTTGAATTTACTGTTGGCTCCATTGCACATGGCAATACTAAGAAGTACCCTATAGGAACGTCTGTGTTATAGAAGTTTTTTTTTTGTTTTTTTTTTTTTTTGAGGCAGAGTCTCGCTCTGTCTCCCAGGCTGGAGTGCAGTGGTGCGATCTCAGCTCAGTGTAACCTCTGCCCACTGTAACCTCCGCGCACCACCACGCCTGGCCAAATTTTGTATTTTTAGTAGAGACAGGATTTCACCGTGTTAGGATGGTCTCAGTCTCCTGACCTCGTGATCCTCCCGCCTTGGCCTCCCAAAGTGCTGGGATTACAGAAGTGAGCCACTGCGCCCAGCTATAGAAGTATTTCTCTACATCCATCATGTAGCAGCCATTTCTTTGTCACTTTTTAACGTAGCTCAATAACCCCACTTGCAGAAGTGGACTGCCATAGCATGCCAGTCCCACTCAGGGGTGACCTGATGGTCAGTGTAGAAAAATAAATATTCCCAATGGGCAGAACTTAAAATAGTACATCTCATAATCCATTTATGTGGAAAGAAACACGAGTTGCAGATCAACATTAATTTGTAGCCAATAGCTAATAATTTCACTGGATAGTCAGGGACTTGGGAGGAATAACATTGGAGGATTGGTGATAAAGAGAACTGGAGCAAAAACCTCTCAGCCAAAGTCTAGAGTTGGAGAACAGTTGTGTCGCATATAAAGACCCATATAGATGGGCATTGTGCGAAAGATTTTCAATAGATGGTTGAACAAGACCAATGAGCGGATAAAAAAAATGTGGTATATATACACCATGGAATACTATTCAGCCACAAAAAAAATAATAATAATGTATTTTGAATGGAGCTGGAGGCCACTATTCTAAAGTGAACTAGCTCAGGAATGGAAAACCAGATACCATATATTCTCACTTATAAGTTGGAGCTAAGCTATAGGTATGCAAAGGCATACAGAGTGGTGTAATGGACTTTGGAGACTCAGAATGCAGAGGTTGGGAGGTGGGTGAGGGATAAAAGACTTCATATAGGGGCCGGGCACGTTGGCTCACACCTTTAATCCCAGTACTTTGGGAAGTTGAGGTGGGCAGATCACCTGAGGTCAGGAGTTTCAGACTAGCCTGACCAACATGGAGAAACCCTAACTCTACTAAGAGTGCAAAATTAGCTGGGCATGGTGTCTTGCCCCTGTAATCCCGGCTACTTGAAAGGCTGAGGCAGGAGAGTCGCTTGAACTGGGGAGGGAGAGGTCGTGGTGAGTTGAGATAGCGCCATTGCACTCCAGTCTAGGCAACAAGAGTCAAACTCCGTCATGTAAGCCACCACGCCCGGCTGAAATCAATATAGTTTAGATACGGATTTGTCTACCTGGTCTACCAAGCTTCTGCCGGCAACACCATCTGTAGACTTACCAAGTGCTTTACTCACTGTCACTGCAATTTATTAGGACAATGAGTTGAAGCATTTAGGATGCACTAAGATTTCTGACCAGAAGCAGTTGGCTTCATAGAACAGTGAAGTGACCTACTGAAGATTTAGTTTTGGTGCCTATTGGGAAATATCTTAGAAAGTTCAGGCACCATCCTGTAGAATACAGTATATGCTAGAAAACAGTCACCAATATGTGGTATTTTCTCTTCCATGGCCAAAACACATAAGCACTTCTTAGGAACTAAGAAGTGAAAATAGGAGTGACATTTCTCACTATTTCCTGAATGGCCCACTAACAAAATTTTTATTTCTTATCCTTTGATACACAATGTGGCCACAGAATAATACATCTCTTTTTTTTTTTTTTTTTTTGAGACAGGATCTTGCTCTGTCACCCAAGCTGGAGTACAGCAGCACAATCACAGCTCACTGTAACCTGGAACTCCTAGGCACAAGTGATTGTCCCACTTCAGCCTCCCAGGTAGCTAGGACTACAGGTGCATGCCACCACACCTAGCTAATTTTTTAATTTTTTGTAGAGATGGAGATCTCACCATGTTGCCCAAGCTGGTCTTGAACTCCTGACCTCAAGTGATCCTCCTGCCTCAGCCTCCCAAAGTACTGGGATTGCAGTCACTCAGCTAGAATATTTCTTTTAACACAAGTTTTTCTGTAAGGTACTTCTTATTTAGTATTGCCATATCCATTCATAAACGTTGATGAAAACTAGAGCTTCCACATATAGGCAGGACTACTACAGGCTCAAATCCCAAGGAATGAAAGTTTGGGTTACTGCACACTAGATAAAGAACCCCAATTAGGTGAATCGATACTGATCTGAAGATAAAAGTAATATAGGGGCCGGGCGAGGTGACTTACGCCTGTAATCCCAGCAATTTGAGAGGCCAAGGTGGGCAGATCACTTGAGGTCAGGAGTTTGAGACCAGCTTGACCAACCTGGTGAAACTCCGTCTCTACTGAAAATAGCAAAATTAGCCAGGCATGGTGGCAGGCACCTGTAATCTCAGCTACTCAGGTGGCTGAGACAGGAGAATCACTCGAACCCAGGAGGCAGAGGTTGCAGTGAGCCAAGATGGCACCATTGCACTCCAGCCTGTGCAACAGAGCGAGACTGTGTCTGAAAAAAAAAGTAATATGGAATGGTTAGTTGATGAAGAAAGTTATAATCATCAACTAAAGGTCATTTCCAGAAAATACAACGGATTTTCTGTTTTACCCTTGATTTATTTACTATGTTTTATGGTATTTATTTTATAATTTAGCCCACATATTATAAAATACCAAGGCAGAATTAAGAAAATATAATCATCACTACATATATTAGTCCTAGAAAAGATTTTACTGAATAAGAGTCTTAGAGTCTTCTTGCTTATGGAGAGAATGAGGTTTTTTTGTTTCATGAGAGATTATCAGCTTGTTAGATAAGAACATAGTGTTTGTTGCTATTTTTGTTGTAAGTTTGGAAAATAGATGTATATCCCGACAGAGTGAACTCTACGGGACATCTGTTTTTTGTGACTGCTGAAAATATCTTAAATACTCTTCTGGATTTCTGACTTTGTAAATCTCATTTTCCCCAGTTTGAATCCCCAAAACTATATTCTTACAGACTCTTGCAAATAGTGAAAGACATTATGTGGTTTCTGCTATGTGGGGAAATGGGGTCTGCACAGAGAATTCATTTTTTGATGATGGGAAGGGCACCAGAGGTAGATGTAGTGATGGAGCCTTCCTATTTGAGGCTTGCTACATATTTGAGAATGAAAGCAGGTGATAATTTCTTTTTTTTGGATGCAGAGTTTTGCTCTTATTGCCCAGGTTGGAGTGCAGTGGTGCAATCTCAGCTCACATGCAACCTCTGCCTTCC
>NW_012115466.1:898816-899969 GCF_000951035.1 Colobus angolensis palliatus
ACACACACACACACTCATATACATATGTATTACTAGAACAAAATTTATACTTTAAGAAATCTATAAGTTGACATGTATTAAAATTGTCATCATCTAATTTCTGTGCTATAAATATAAATTATTTTGTGATTTTATATAGCTGTATGTCTATTGTTCTTTGCTATAAATAAAAGCATCTGTCCTATAATACTATTAATGTCAGAAATCCAAGAAGAATTAAACATCAGTCTCATTTATCATTCCAATGTCTTCATTGAAACCACGTTATTGAAGACTTACTGGCACTTTACTTCCTCATTCAGCAATTCATATGAGCACTGTGCTAGTAGCTGATACTGTAATGAGCAAACAGACATGATCCTTTAGACATAATTGTGAGTCTAGTAGTCTCAGAAAAGAAATGCATTAATTAAATTATAATACAAATAAATGTAACTACAAACTGTAATGAGTTCCCTGAGAAAAATGCTACATGCTCTGGGATCTAGATTATGTAGGGAGTCAGGGAAGAGCTTCTTGAGGATGTGGTATGAGAACTGAGACCTGAAAATGACTAAGCAAATAACTAAGTGTTAGAATGTATTAATGCTCTCGACGTAGAGGAAAGCATGTAAAAAGCTTGTGAAGCAAAACTGGGCATACGTTTTAGTTCAAGGCACTGAAAGGAGACTGTGTGGTCGCAGATGAGAGCAAGGGAGAGGGGGACAAGTGGGGGCTCTCGAGGCAGCTACCACTGCCACAAGGCACTACAGAGGCTTTGCCCAGGTCATCTCTCCAGTCCTGGGGGATTGGATGGGTCAGTAACAACATTAAACACAATACCAAGAAGAGAAATTAGGTTCGGAGATGACAGACAGTGCAGGAATTCCATCAGAAAAAGTAAAAGCAAAGAGAGATGGAGAGGGAAATCCAAGCCAAAGTCCTTGTGCTACAGCCGAAAACTAGGAGTCCAAACACCAAAAACAGCAGAACCAAAGACGAACATGAAGTTTAGATCAAGCTGTCAAAACAAACATATCTATCTTTCTATTCTTTCTCTCCCAAATCCCTTTAGCCTACCAAAAAAAAAAAAAAAAGTTTAAATTTTCCTTTGGCTGGGTGCTGTGGCTCACATCTGTAATCCCAGCACTTTGGTAGGCCAAGGAGAGTGGAT
>NW_012115466.1:900805-901478 GCF_000951035.1 Colobus angolensis palliatus
AGCCTCTGAGAGAATGGCAAAAAGAGCTCTTAAGGACCCCCAAGAGTTCTATCAGCCGGGCGCGGTCGCTCACGCCTGTAATCCCAGCACTTTGGTAGGCCAAGGAGAGTGGATCACCTGAGGTCTGAAGTTCGAGACCAGCCTGACCAACATGGTGAAACCCTGTCTCTACTAAAAATATAAAAATTAGCTGGGCATGGCGGCACAATGCCTGTAGTCCCAGGCTGAGACAGGAGAATCGCTTGAACCCGGGAGGTGGAGGCTGCAGTGAGCCGAGATCGCGCCATCGCACTCTAGCCTGAGGGGGGTGAGACTTAATCTCAGAAAAAAAAAAAAAAGAGTTACATCCATCAACAGGTGGTACCGCCAGCAGCAAGACACCTCTGTGGGAGAGGGCAACCACGTGACTGTCCCCTCCAACAGGGAGATTGCTGCTGTGCCTTTTGCTCCCCATAGTTCTCTGGATATAGGAACTTATATCTTTTCTACTTCCATTCAAGGTATTTGTGTTATTTACCTGGCACACTTCACTGTCTCCCAACTAACACAATCATCTTTATGAAAACTTCACAATGACCTATTTTTAAAAATAAATCGGCCGGGCGCGGTGGCTCAAGCCTGTAATCCCAGCACTTTGGGAGGCCGAGACGGGCGGATCACGAGGTCAGGAGAT
>NW_012115466.1:902138-921438 GCF_000951035.1 Colobus angolensis palliatus
AAAAAAACTTAAAAGTATTTGTAAGACCTATATACTGAAAACTATAAAACATTGTGGAAAGGAGATTAAAGAAATCCTAAATAAATGGAGAGGTACACCATGTTCATGACTTGCAAGATTAAGTATTGTTATGATGTTAATTTTCTCAAAGTTACTTACAGATTTAAAGCAATCTCAATCAGAACCTGAGATGTTTTTGCATAAATTGATAAGCTGATTTTAAAATTTATACTAAAATGATAAAGACCAAGAATCCCTGGAAAATAGTCATTTTGAAAAACAAAAAAATTAGAGGACTAATACCACCTAATTTCAAGACCTACTACAAAGCAAAAGGAGCTGGGTGCGGCGGCTCACGGCCGTAAACCCAGCACTTTGGGAGGCTGAGGTGGGCAGATCAATGAGGTCAGGAGTTCGAGACCAGCCTGGCCAACATGGTGAAACCCCATCTCTACTAAAAACAAAAAATTAGTTGGGCATGGTGGCATGTGCCTGTAATTCCAGCTACTAGAGAGGCTGAGGCAGTAGAATCACTTGAACCCAGGAGGCAGAGGTTGCAGTGAGCAGAAATCACATCACTCGCTGCATTCCAGCCTGGGTGACAAACAGCAAAACTCCATCTCAAACACAAACAAACAAACAAAAAGACCACGGAGCGAAAGTCTAATATTGGTGTAAAGATGGGCATATGGGATTAATGAATCAAAATCAAAATGGAAAGTCCAGAAACAGACCCACAAATACATAGTCAGTTATCTTTTTTACAAAGATGCCAAAGTAATTCAAAAGGGAAAGGTCAGTTTGTCTTTTCAACAAAATTGCTGAAACAACTGAATATCCACATCTCCAAACAACTGGGGGGAAAAGAACCTTGAATAATCTCTCACATAATACACAAAAAGCACTAACCAGCCGAGTACAGTTGCTCACGCCTGTAATCCCAGCACTTTGGGAGGCCAAGGCGGGCAGGTCATGAGGTCAGGAGATCGAGACCATCCTGGCTAACACAGTGAAACCCCGTCTCTACTAAAACTATAAAAAATTAGCGGGACGTGGTGGCGGGCGCCTGTAGTCCCCGCTACTCGGGAGGCTGAGACAGGAGACAGGATAATGGCGTGAACCCAGGAGGCGGAACTTGCTGTGAGCTGAGATCGCGCCACTGCACTCCAGCCTGGGTGACAGAGCGAGACTCTGTCAAAAAAAAAAAAAAAAAAGCACTAACCATTAAAAAATTATAAATTGTACTTCATCAAAATTGAATTTTTCTTTCTTTTTTTTTCCACTATAAAAGTGAACTTCACTATAAAAGTGAAGCCACAGTCAGGGAAAAACTATTTGCAACACAAATAAAGGACTTGCAACCAGGATCTTTACAAATCAATAAAAAGAAGACAACTCAATTTGAGAATGGGCAAAAGATTTGAACAGGCAAACAGGAAAATGTATGAATGACCTCAAAGCACTTGGACATATTAGAGAAGTGCATGTTTAAACCATAATGAAATACATGCCCACTAAAATGGGCAATTTTTTGTTTGTTTGTTTTGAGATGGAGTTTCACTCTCATTGCCCAGGCTGGAGTGCAATGGTGCTATCTCAGCTCACGGCAACTTCCACCTCCTGGGTTCAAGTGATTCTCCTGCCTCGGCTTCCCAAGTAGCTGGGATTACAGGTGCACACCACCACACCAGCTAATTTTTGTATTTTTAGTAGTGACGGAGTTATACCAAGTTGGCCAGGCTGGTCTTGATCTCCTGACCTCAGGTGATCCACCTGCCTCGGCCTTCCAAAATGCTGGGACTATAGGCGTGAGCCACTGTGCCTGGCCAGTCAAAATTTTTTTAAATTTTTTCCTTAACTGCCCCTTGTGGAGCAGGGCTAACCCATGGGCAGTGTGCTCAGGGTAGCTAAAATGGCCAAAATTTAAAAGCCTAACAATAACAAATGTTAATGTCCATCAACTGGTAAGCTGATCAGCAAATTGTGGTATATCCATGTAATGAAATACTACTCAGAAATAAAAAGGAACAAACTGGCCTCCACCCGGGAGGCAGAGATTGCAGTGAGCCGAAACTGCATCATTGCACTCTAGCCTGGGCAACAAGAGCAAAACTCTGTTAAAAAAAAAAAAAAAAAAAAAAAAAACGGAACAAACTACAGCTATATGCAATAGCATGGATGATTCACACAGATAGTATGGTAGTATGGTTAGCAAAAAAAGCAAGACACTAAAGACTACATATGATATAATCTACTTATACGAAGTCCTAGAAAATGTAAAGCTAATCTGTAGTAATAAATGTCACTGCTTAATGGTTTGGAAGATGGAGGAGGATTGATTGCACCAAGGCAAAAGGAAACTTTGGAGTTGATAAAATGTCCTATATCTTGTTCAGAGTGGTTGTTATATGGGCATATACATTTGTCAAAATCCATCTAACTATGTACTTAAAATATAACTATTTTACTGTGTGCACATTATGCCTCCATAAAGCTGATTTGTTTAAAATAAAACTCTCATCTTACAAGTGAAAAAAAAATGTGTCTCTGAAATTCAATAGGTGGGATAAATATAGAATGGACTCAGTAGGAGATCAAATCAGTTAACTAAAATATCCAAAGTAATGTTTCTTAGCCAAAAAAGAATACTTGATTAGCAATATCAAGTATTACAGAACAGTTGAATACTTCAGATAATTAAAAAGATTCCATTACTATGGAACTCTAGAAAGGAATTAATAGGAGCTCTAGAAAGAGGAAACAGAATAAAGAATAGGCAGTTTTTTAGAAGAAAAGTACAATTTCCCAGAATTGAAGAAAGTCAGTGAGCTTCACACTCCAAATACCACTGGCTGCAGATAAACAGAACGAATGAAAAGACAATTTTTTTTTTTTTTTTGAGACAGAGTTTTTTTTTCTGTCGCCCAGGCTGGAGTGCAGGGGCATGATCTTGGTTCACTGCAACCTCCACCTCCTGGGTTCAAATGAATCTCCTGCCTCAACCTCCCAAGCAGCTGGGATTACAGAAGCGCACCACCCCACCTGGCTAATTTTTGTTTTTGTTTTTTGTTTTTTTTTTTTGAAAACGAAGCCCCCCCCGGCACCCAGGCTGGAGTGCTGTGGCCGGATCTCAGCTCACTGCAAGCTCCGCCTCCCGGGTTCACGCCATTCTTCTGCCTCAGCCTCCCGGGTAGCTGGGACTACAGGCGCCGCCACCTCGCCCAGCTAGTTTTTTATAGTTTTTTTTTTTTAGTAGAGACGGGGTTTCACCGTGTTAGCCAGGATGGTCTCGATCTCCTGACCTCGTGATCCGCCCGTCTCGGCCTCCCAAAGTGCTGGGATTACAGGCTTGAGCCACCGCGCCCGGCCTAATTTTTGTATTTTTAATAGAGACAGGGTTTTGCCATGTTGGCCAGGCTGGTCTCGAACTCCTGACCCCAAGTGATCTGCTCGCTTTGGCCTCCCAAAGTGCTGGTATTACAGGCATGAGCCACCACGCCCGTGGGAAAAAAAATTGTTTTTAACCAACAGAAATGTTGGTGAAATTTCAGGATCCTCAGGAAAACCAGAAAATTCTAGACACAGTTTACAAAGGAACAAGGATTTGACTGGAATCAGATTTTATATAGACAACATTGATTATTGGAAGATAAGCAATGTCTTCAGTATTTTGAGACAAAAAAAAAACATGATTTGAAGTCTAATTTTTTTTTTTCTTTTCATTTTTATTTTTAGAGATAGTCTTGCTGACCAGACTGGCCTCAAACTTCTGGGCTCAAGCGATCCCCCTGCTCAGCCTACCGAGTAGCTGCAACTACAGGCGTGCTCCACTGTACCTGGCTGAAGTCTAAAATTTTGAATCAAGTCTAAGCAGCATTTATTTATGATGGCAGAATAAAGATATTTTCAGACATACAAAATCTTTCCATCTCCACTTGGTTTACTGCCACTTGATCTCTCTGCTTCTGGTCTTGTCTCAGCCCATACTCTCTCCACTTTGCAGCTGGACGATCTTTTTGTCAAGCAAATTGCATCATTAACTCCTCAAGGAATTTACTTTCCACACTGGCTCCAGGAACTCTTTTATCCCACCAGCTACTTCTGGTCGCACGCGAGCCCTTCCTCTCCACCCTTTCTCTCTGGGTTATGGTCTCTGAGTCTCTAGAAGGTACCATGGTCCCTTCTGATTCCTTCTGCAAAAGATGCTGTTCTGGCTCATCCTTCATCTTCCTTCAGTCTTGATGTTATTTCCACAGAAAAGTATTCCACGGACCCCCACTCCCATTCCCATCACTCCATCGGATTAGGTTTAACCCCTTTGTTAGTGACCCTAATAGCACCTGTGCTTTTTACTTATAATTATAGTAATTGTATTATACAGCTATAATTTGTATAATTATTTGTTTTATGTCTTTTTTCTCAATAGGCAGTAAGCTCTATGAATACAGCCTCATTTAACCTACAGCTCTGTGGGTGAGAATGCTGTCTATCTGTTCCCAATATCTAATTTCTTTTTCTGTTTTTTCTTGTGTGTGTGTGTGTGTGTGTGTGTGTGTGTTTGACAAGTGCTCACTGTCACCTAGGCTGGAGTGCAATAGCACAATCATAGCTCCATGCAGCCTCAAGCTCCTGGGCTCAAGCAATCCTCCAGTTTCAGCCTCCTGAGCAGCAAGGACTACAGGTATGAGCCATCATGTTCAGCAAATTTCACATTTTTTTCATAGAGATGAGGTCTCCCTATGTTGTCCAGGCTGGGCTTGAACTCCTGGACTCAAGGGATCTTCCTGCCTTGTCCTCCCAAAGTGCTGGGATTATGGACGTGAGCCACTGTGCCCAGCCCAGCCTCAATATCTGCTTTCCACTTCTCCAGTAACAAACTGGATTTTCCAGTCTCTCTTGACTATGTGACTAAGTGCTAGCTAATGAGGTATGAGCAGAAGGAACATGTACAACTTGTGAGTTGTGCTATTAAAGGAAGCAGGTTTGATCTTTACTTCTCCACTTCTCCTTCCTGCTGGCTAGTTAACCATTATAAACCTTACTAAAGTAGACTGGGCACAGTGGCTCACGCCTGTAATCCCAGCACTTCAGGAGGCCAGGGCCGGTAGATTACCCAAACTCAGGAGTTTGAGATCAGCCTGGCCAACATGGCGAAACCCCGTCTCTACTAAAAATACAAAAATCAGCTGGGTGTTGTGGCAGGCACCTGTAATCTCAGCTACTCGGGAGGCTGAGGCAGGAGAATCGCTTGAACCCAGGAAGTTGCAGTGAGCCGAGTGACTCCAGCCTGGGTGACAGAGCAAGACTCTGTCTCAAAAAAAACAACATCAGCAACAAAAAGAAACCTTACTAAGGTCAATGCCTTAAGGATGGATAATCAATAAGGCAGGAATAAGTATCTCTGACCAAAGGGCCACCTCATACCCATCCTAGAATAATATTCTTGAGCTATTACATGAGTTTCAAAAAGAAAAATACTCCAGATTTTATTGCCAGAGCCCAGCCTCCCTCCTGAAAAATAGTACCCTTATCCCCAAAGAAAGAACTCTAGAATCACCTCTCATTTCACTGATGGTTCTTTATATGCTTTTTCCTTTCATTCACGGGTACTATAAATATTTATTATATTCAATGATCTATTTATATAACCTTTCAATTTTTTATTATCCAGTTAGCTGGATGCCCTCTATAAGACCTGCTGCTTCCATGTTATCAATCTTAAATTATAATGGGGAAAGAAGACATACCCGCAAAATGCCTTCTTAAACTTGGAGTCCTAAAGGTGTCCTTTTCCAAGAAGAGATGGGCCATCCATGCTGAAACAAGCAAAATACAAGTCAGTATGGAAAGTTTCTTATTGTATCTTGAGTTTCAAGGGGGATTGGTAAGGACAACTTCACACGTACTTTAGGTGGCCAGTTGCATAAATATAATTATGTATGGAACATTGCACTGGCCTCTTAAGTGATCTACCTGTTTCCACTATGAGCCCCTCAAATCTGTCTGCCAGAAAGATCTTTCTAAAATGCAAAGGATCACGTTGCTTAAAATCTTCTTTTTTGGGGGGGCGAAGGGGGGTGGGGGACCGAGTTTCGCTCTCGTTGCCTAGGCTGGAGTGCAATGGCTCCATCTTGGCTCTCCACAACCTCCGCCTCCTGGGTTCGAGCAATTCTCCTGCTTCAGCCTCCCGAGTAGCTGGGATTACAGGCGCGTGCCCCCACACTCGGCTGATTTTTGTATTTTTGGTAGAGATGGGGTTTTGCCATGCTGGCCAGGCTGGTCTTGAACTTCTGACCTCAGGTGATCTGCTCACCTTGGCCTCCCAAAGTGCTGGGATTGTAGGCGTGAACCACTGCACCTGGTCTTTTTTTTTTTTCTTTTTTTTTTGAGACGGAGTCTTGCTCTGTTGCCCAGGCTGGAGTGCAGTGGCGCCATCTCAGCTCACAACAAGCTCCGCCTAGTCGGTTCAAGCGATTCTTTTGCCTCAGCCTCCCGCAAGTAGCTGGGACTACAGGCGTGCGCCACCACGCCAAGCTAATTTTTGTTTTTTTGTTTTGTTTTGTTTTGCTTTTGAGATGGAGTCTCGCTTTGTCGCCCAGGCTGGAGTGCAATGGCGCAATCTCGGCTTACTGCAACCTCTGCCTCTCGTGTTCCTGCCTAAGCCTCACGAGTAGCTGGGACTACAGGCACCCACCACCACATCCAGCTAATTTTTCGTATTTTTAGTAGAGACAGGGTTTCACCGTGTTAGCCAGGATGCTCTTGATCTCCTGACCTCATGAGCGACCTGCCTCGGCCTCCCAAAGTGCTAGCATTACAGGTGCAAGCCACCGCACCCAGCTAATTTTTGTATTTTAAGTACAGACGGGGTTTCACTATGTTGGCCAGCTGGTCTCGAACTCCTGACCTCGTGATCTGCCCCCCTCGGCCTCCCAAAGTGCTGGGATTACAGGTGTGAGCCACTGTGCCTGGGCCCCCCCACTTAAAATCTTTCATTGGATTTCCATTGCTCTTGGGAAAACACCAAAATCCTCACTGTGGCCTGAGAGCCCCCTTGGGACCCTAAGCTTCCTATGCCTCCCTCTCTTGTGTTCACTGAGTGCCTCTCACATTTGTCTTTCTTCAGTTTCTTCCAAACTACTATCTTCTTCCTTTTGAAGAGCCTTGACAAAGGTTATTTCTTTTGCTTGAAATAGTCTTTCTTTCTCATGCCTCTCTCAACTTATTTAACTCTTACTCAAATGTCACATTTTTAGGGAAGTAAGCCTCTTCAGACTTATTTGCATTCCCCATCATGTACATTTATATGATTACACTTTTTCATAGAACTTTTACAGTCATAATTTTCTGTGTATTTGTAAGCATATTTGATTCAAGTATGGCCACAAGGCTCATGACAGGAAGGACCATGTCTGTTTTGCTCACAATTGTCTCTTATTGCTTATGAGGGGATTTAATAAATATTGGTTCAATAAAATGAATAAATGAATGAATGAAATATGATTTGTAAGGTAAGGATAAAAGGCCTGTTCTTAGAGCCTGGAATTCTCTTCATTGTTTGAGCCTGATGAAGTAACATGAATTGGGAAATGCATTAAGGATTTCTGCAATTTTTTTGTGGGGGGGACGGGGTTTCACTCTTGTTGCCCAGGCTGGAGTGCAGTGGCACGATCTTGGCTCATGGCAACCTCCGCCTCCCGGGTTCAAGCAATTCTCCTGCCTCAGCCTCCTGAGTAGCTGGGATGACAGGTGCCCGACACCACGCCCAGCTATTTTTTTTGTATTTTTAGTAGAGATGAGGTTTCACTATGTTGGCCAGGCTGGTCTCGAACTTCTGACCTCAGGCAATCTACAGCCTCGGCCTCCCAAAGTGCTAGGACTACAGGCATGAGCAACCGCACCCAGCCGATTTCTGGAATTTGATTGTTGAGCCTGAAATGTATGTTTATAAGGCTCCATTTCTCTTTCCTTCTTTCTGTCTTCCTTTCTTTCTTTCTCTCTTTCTTTCTTTCTGCCTTTCTTTTCTGAGATGGAGTCTTGCTCTGTCACCCAGGCTGTAGGGCAGTGGCGCAGTCTCGGCTCATTGCAACCTCTGCCTCTCGGGTTCAAGCGATCCTCCTGCCTCAGCCTCCCAAGTAGCTGGGATTACAGGCATGTGCCACCACTCCCAGTCAATTTTTGTATTTTTAGTAGAGATGAGGCTTCACCATATTGCCCAGGCTGGTCTCAAACTCCTGACCTCAAGTGATCTGCCCACCTTTGCCTCCCAAAGTGCTGAGATTACAGGCATGAGCCACCGGGCCTAGCCATCAGGCTCCATTTCTATTTGTAACTACCAACTAGAAACAATATGAAAGAGCAGTGGCCGGCCGGGCGCGGTGGCTCAAGCCTGTAATCCCAGCACTTTGGGAGACCGAGACGGGCGGATCACGAGGTCAGGAGATCGAGACCATCCTGGCTAACATGGTGAAACCCCGTCTCTACTAAAAAATACAAAGAAAACTAGCCGGGCGAGGTGGCGGGCGCCTGTAGTCCCAGCTACTCGGGAGGCTGAGGCAGGAGAATGGCGTAAACCCGGGAGGCGGAGCTTGCAGTGAGCTGAGATCCGGCCACTGCACTCCAGCCTGGGCGACAGAGCGAGACTCCGTCTCAAAAAAAAAAAAAAAAAAAAGAAAGAGCAGTGGCCCTATAAAAATGTTAGCCAAATGTCTACTTGTGCATATAATACCCTGGCGTACAAACTCAAGTGTGGCAAAAGAGAGGGAGAGGCTTGAATGAGGACAGATAGCATGGTATGGTGGTTATGAGCTCAGCCTTTGGAACCCAACTCTCTGGTTTTGAATCTCCACCCCATTGTTTATGAGCTATTATTCTTAGGGAGTTTCCTGTTTTCTCTGTGCCTCAGTTTTCCCAACTACAACATGGAGCTAAACAATGCCTCATAGGCTTATGAGAATTCAGTCATTTCACATTAGCAAAGTGCTTCGAAGATTTCCTGCAAGAGGACAAGTGCTACGTAAGTGTGAAATAAATAACACATACTTCATGGGAGTTGCTGTTCCTGGAGAGGTAAAAATATATTAGTAGTCACAATAGTCAAGTACTACATATATAAATGCCACTTCAGAGGGTATAGGTCAGGCCTACTCCCTTCTCACCATCCTCAATCCATTGTCTTGGGTTAAGGAATTGTGTCACCAAGACTTTCTTGTTATACACAGATGTTTTCCGGGAGCTATAAACAGGGAGCTATTACCACAGCTTCAGCAAGGTCTAAGTGTAAGGTCTAGGATGATTCATTTCAATATACAGAAGTCAGAAAGAAGTAGTTCATTTACGGCCAGGCACGGCAGCTCACACCTGTAATTTGGGAGGCCAAGGCAGGCAGATCACGAGGTCAGGAGTGCGAGACCAGCCTGGCCAGCATGGTGAAACACCGTCTCTACTAAAAATACAAAAAATTAGCCGGGCGTAGTGGCGCGTGCACTGTAATCCCAGCTACTCGAGAGGCTGAGGCAGGAGAATCACTTGAACTCAGGAAGCAGAGGTTGTGGCGAGCGGAGATCGTGCCATTGCACTCCAGCCTGGGCGACAAAGCATGACTCTGTCTCAAAAAATAGTAATAATAATAAATAAGAAGTAGTTCATTTAATCTAACAAATATTTACTGAGAATTTCTGAGATTGGCTAGCTGTTTGCCATTTGCCACGTTCTTGCCCTCCTGGGCACACTGCTGGCTTGCACCTAGATTCAGCCCAGGTGCCTTGAATCTAGGAAGGGACCATAAAGAGCTCTCTCCAGTGCGTTGTGAGCAGGGCGATGGGAGGCACTTGCGGGCCATGGCAGTTGACAGGTGTGCTTTCTACATCCACTGTCTTTTGTCCCTTATCTGAGGCTCTGCTGGAGGGCTCTGACGTCCTGGGTATTGCAAAGACTTCGGAAAGGTCGCTAAATGACTGCACAGAGCAGAGCTTCCACCTCCCCTAATTCCAATCTGAGGTTTCTGTGTTATTGGAGTTTAAATTGGAGCCTAGGAGTCATTTTAATGGGGCTTCATCACCAAGCAGCTCAAAGAATGGTATTACTGTGTATTTACAATTAGCTTTGGGCTGGGCATGGTGGCTCATGCCTGTAATCCCAGCACTTTGGGAGGCCAAGGTGGGTAGATTGCTTGAGCACTCATGGCAAAACCTCGTCTGTACAAAAAAATTTAAAAAAAATAGCTGGCGTGGTGATGCATGCCTGTAGTCCTAGCTGCTTGAGAGGCTAGGAGGAAGAATCACCTGAGCCTGAGAGGCTGAGGCTGCTATGAGCTATGGTTGTGCCATTGCACTCCAGCCTGGACAACACAGTGAGACACTGTCTCAAAATAAACAAAAGACCAGGCATGGTGGTGGGCACCTGTAATCGCAGCTGCTCTGGAGGCTGAGGCAGGATAATCACTTGAACCCAGGAGGCTTGAATCTAGACAGAGCTGGGATTACAGGCACGTGCCACAAAACCCAGCTAATTTTTGTATTTTTAGTAGAGACGGGGTTTTGCTTTGTTGGCCCGGCCGGTCTCAAACTCCTGACCTCAAGTGATCCTCCTGCCTTGGCCTCCCAAAGTGCTGGGATTACAGGTGTGAGCCATCATGCCTGACTGACTCACTATATTTCAAAGGTCCTTTTCTCAAAGACATACCAAAAAAACACACACAATTACTACCACATGACTTCGTCCACACCCCCAGGATTCCGGGAGAAAGGAGCAAAGCTGGCATGGTTTCTGTCTGCTCCATTCACTTGAGAAGGAAGGTCTCTGCACTTTGGGGGAATTACGGTAGTTTCCCCTCACAAAAGGGGAAGAACTTTTGGTTTATGACTTTTTAACTTCATGACAGTTTTCTCTTTCCCTGTGGAAAGAAAATTAAATCCTATCTCTTCCACTCCAACCCCTCAAATAGTAAATTGAGGCTATCAAGACAATTCCAATTCTAGGTTTCTTTTTGCTATAAGGGCTTAAATTGGAGCCCTTGAGTATACTTTCTTTGCTGAGAAGTATTATGAATGATTTCATATCTAACACTAGCTTTGTTATTGAGGCTATAGATAAATGACTCTCAGCAACAGCAACCTTTGGGACTTCTGTTCTGGAATATCACATTTGTAGTAAAGTACAACCTAGAAAACAACTCAGCACCTTAAAAGCCTTCTAAAATGGCTTGATTTTATTGTATTACTAATTCTGGGCCAAAGAGTTTATTACGTCAGATGATACAAATTAGAATGCGCAGCAGAAGACAATACTGTGCAAGGATAATCATCCATTACTGGGCCGATATTTGATAGAAAGTGTTAATTCATTTTCATTGTTAAGTATTCATTGAAAATGCAGATACTATCATGATAGTATGATCTTTGAATCAAGGGCTCAGATTTTTGTTAGAATCTCATGATTAAACATGTCTTAATTGATAGATTGAAATAATAAAGCTTGTTGCACTTAAGGTAATATGTTTTCTGGTCTCAAATCCTTGTTTTCTCCTTTTGTCCTTTAAGCATTAATAAGTATAATCTGGCCGGGCGTGGTGGCTCATGCCTGTAATCCTAGCACTTTGGGAGGCTGATGTGGGCGGATCAATTGAGGTCAAGAGTTTGAGACCAGTCTGGTCAACATGGTGAAACCCCATCTCTACTAAAAAAACAAAAATCAGCAGGGTGTGGTGACGTGTGCCTGTAATCCCAGCTGCTCAGGAGGCTGAGGCAGGAGAATCATTTGAACCCAGGAGGGCAGAGGTTGCAGTAAGCCAAGAAGATCACACCACTGCATTCCAGCCTGGCGACAGAGTGAGACTCTCTGTCTCAAAAAAAAAGAGAAAAAAGATATAATCTTCATTTTATGATAATGATAAAGAAAATGAAATTCCATTACTATTTATTTTTTAAATTAGGAATAGATTCTAAGTTTCCACTCTGAATCACTGACTTTGTTCTTTTTCCATGGAGGTGTAAAGATTAATAAGGGGCCGGAAGCAGTGGCTCAGGCCTGTAATCCCAGCACTTTAGGAGGCTGAGGCAGGTGGGTCCCTTGAGGCCAAGAGTTTGACACCAGCCTGGGCAACATGGCAAAACCCTGTCTCTACTGAAAATATAAAAATTAGCCGGGCACTGGTGGTGCACACCTGTAATCCCAGCTACTTGGGAGGCTGAGGCAGGAGAATCACTTGAACCCGGGAAGCGGAGGTTGCAGTGAGCCGAGATCACACCACTGTACTCCAGCCTGGGCTACAGAATGAGACTCCATCTCAAGAAAGAAAAAAAGAAAAAAAAAGTTAATAAGGAACTGAAGAGAGTTAGAAATATCTTATTTGTACTTATTTAAGAATGAAAAATGAAAATACTACATATGCTTTCTAAGCCTAGCTCCATTGAACTGATGCTCGAAAGCAGAGATCTTAGATAAACCTTGTGTTCTAAATTAGTATTGGTTGACTCGCTGTACCTTTGAATCAGTGTATTATATTTCACTTTCCAAAAAACAGCTGCATTTTAATAAGCCTTTTATGTTAGTATGTTCCCCATAGAGAGTTAGACCTGCCAATTGTGTGTGTATTTTTCTAGCATATATAAGACTATCTGAAATAAAATCGTAGATTTTAGGAACTACAAGTTACTTGGAACTTTTCAATTGTAATCTAGGCAGCTTATTTGCCATTTGTCCTGTGCATCTGCTTGAACAACAAGAAAAATTTCAATCAGACTTTGAAAAAGAATAAAATACAATTTTTAAAACCAACACTTTATTAAATTGGACAACAGGTAAATCAGTAAGTAGCAGAAATACTATTTTATTATCTTGGTTTTAATTGCTTCTTAAAAATGGTTCAAGAGTTTTCTATTTATTTATTTATTTTTGGGGGACAGAGTCTTGCTCTGTTGCCCACGCTGGAGTGCAGTGGCGGCATCTTGGCTCACGGCAGCCCCTGCCTCTCAGGTTCAAGCGATTCTCTTGCCTCAGCCTCCCGAGTAGCTGGGATTACAGGCATGCCCTGCCATGCCCTGCCATACCCTGCTAATTGTTTTGTATTTTTAGTAGAGAGGGGGTTTCACCAAGTTGGCCAGGCTCATCTCGAACTCCTGACCTCAGATGATTCACCTGCCTCAGCCTCCCAAAGTGCTGGGATTACAGGCAAGAGTTTTGGTTTTTGTTTTTTTTTTTTTTTTGAGATGGAGTTCCACTCTCGTTGCCTAGGCTGGAGTGCAATAGTGCTCTCTCCACTCACTGCAACCTCCGCCTCTAGGGTTCAAGCAATTCTCCTGTCTCAGCCTCCCGAGTAGCAGGGATTACAATCATGCGCCACTGTGCCTGGCTAATTTTTTTGTATTTTTGGTAGAGAGGGGGTTTCACCATGTTGGCCAGGCTGGTCTTGAACTCCTGACCTCAGGTGATCCATCCGCCTTGGCCTCCCAAAGTGCTGGGATTACAGGCGTGAGTCACTGCTCTTGGCCCAGAGTTTTGTTTTTAATTAATGTATTGTTTTTTAATCTCTCTATTTTTCCTACACCTTTTTTTTTTTAGACTGAGTCTTACTCCGTCACCCAGGCTGGAGTGCAGTGGTGCAATCTTGGCTCACTACAACCTCCACCTCCTGGGTTCAAGCAATTCTCGTGCCTCAGCCTCTTGAGGATTACAGGCCTCTGGGATTACAGGCATGTGCCACCATGCCCGGCTAAATTTTTGTATGTTCATTTTAGTCAAGATGGGGTTTCACTATGTTGGTCAGGCTGGTCTCGAACTCCTGACCTCGTGATCCACCCGCCTTGGCCTCCCAAAGTGCTGGGATTACAGACATGAGCACGGTTTTTCCTGTACTATTAAACACAAACTTCCTGGACCATAGGGAAGACCATAGGGGATTTAAGGGAGTGGAAAGGGGAGCATAAAAGATGAATGAGCTCCAGCAGGAGAGGCCTTGCGGGCAACTGGGGCTAGTGGGTTCCCGCCTGCAATGCACTGGAAGCACTCAGGGAGTTTTTGAAAATGCAGAGTCTCGAGTCCTACTACGGAGATTTAGACTCAAAAGTTGTAAGTCATGACCCAGGAACATATATTAAATTTCTCTGGTAATTCTGATGATCATCTGACCTGTTGCACCTCCATTTTAGTTCAGTTCTTCCACTCTACAGGGCAAATGACCAGAAATGGCTTTCACAAAATTAATTAGTAATTAGAATTGAGGTTGGAATCCAAGTATCCATATGCCTCGGATTCCCTTATCCATGTTCCTTCAACGTTACCATACTCGAGGGAGAGAGGAATGAAGGGCCCACAGGCTGAACACTGAGAAATGCAGAGGACCTGATGGGGGCGGTGGCTCACGCCTGTAATCTCAGCACTTTGAGAGGCTGAGGTGGGTGGATCACGAGGTCAAGAGATCGAGACCATCCTGGCCAACATGGTGAAACCTCGTGTCTACTAAAAATACAAAAATTAGCCGGGCGTGGTGGCCGGCGCCTGTAGTACCAGCTACTCAGGAGACTGAGGCAGGAGAATCACTTGAACCCAGGAGGCAGAGATTGCAGTAAGCCAAGATTGCACCACTGCACTCCGGTTTGGGTGAGAGAGCGAGACTCCATCTCAAAAGAAAAAAAAAAAGAAAGAAATACAGAGGACCTACCTACGTGCCTTTACCTTGAATAGTCCTGATAGCCTGTTCTGAAGAATCTGACTCAGCAATTCCACTGGGATATTTACAGTAGTGAAAATTGGAAACAACTTAATTGACCAACAATACGGATATTGAATATATAAATTATAGAACATAGTTATGGTACAAGGGAAAAATATGTGGCCATTAAGAATGATGATACAGGTGTATACTTTTAGCATGAAAATATAGTCACAATACATATACACACAGAGAAAAACTTTCTGAAGTATATACATCAAAATATTGACAGTGGGTTTCTCTGGGCAATTGAGATCATAGGAATTTTTTCAAAAGTTTACTAATCATATTTCACGTATTTTCACAACAAATAATCAACACATACACACAACACATTCACATATGAAACCAGAGGTTTTTTTGGTTTTGGCAATTTGTTACAGTTCATTGATTCTTTGGGGAACGAAATACCAACCCAAACAAGAATAAAGATGATGAGAAGGTTACAGGTCTTTTCCCTTACATGCTTTTCTGTGAGCTCGTAAGGGTTTCATAAAACTGAAATAAAATTATGCACCATGTCTATATTTGAGTTGATTGTATATTTATTGAATGTGCTTATGCGATGACTCTTCCTAGCATATAAATGTGAGTATCATAATAAATGTTCATTTTTCTTTCCCTTAGGGATTTGATTAGTGGTTTCGTAGGACATGGAACAGAGGGCTACAATAATAAAAAGGTATAGCAGTTTTTTGTAAGAAGAAAGGAGTGAGATTCTGAAATTGACCCAATATTAGATCTACAGCTCTACCAAAGATCTTACTGTCTACTGTGCTTATTAATAATTTAGCTATAGTGCTACACAAAGGAAGTGGTTTGTATTTATGAGAAAATACTGAAACCTCCATTGAAGATAAGGTTATATGGTCTAGCAATAAAAATGTGTGTATGTGCAATATATTATTATATTTTCCGAGTTGACTGCAGCCCTAGTAAGTCAAAGGTGGTTATTTCTTCTGTGAGACAGGGTTGTGATGGAAAGAACATTTGCTCATTTTATAATTTTAATCTTGTCTCTGCTACTGACTAGTTCTGTGATCTTGGGTAACAGCAACATGTAAAGTTCAGGGTTCAAAACAAATCTGGCTCTCTCTATAGAAAGTGCTCCATTTAGATATGTGCATACCTATACAAGTTTAAGTACATATGTATATATGCAATATTTAGCCACAAGCTAAATATACAAAGTTGTTATATTCATATACTGGCCAGGCGTGATGGCTCACGCCTGTAATCCCAGCACTTTGGGAGGCCGAGGCGAGTGGATCACCTGAGGTCAGGAGTTCGAGACTAGCCTGGCCAACAGGGCAAAACTCCTTCTCTACTAAAAATACAAAAATTAGCTGGGTGTGGTAGCAAGCACCTGTGATTCCAGCTACTTGGGAGGCTGAGGCAAGAGACTTGCTTGAACCCAGGGGGCAGAGGTTGTAGTGAGCCATGATCATGCCACTGTACTCCAGTCTGGGTGACAGAGTGAAACTCCATCTCAAATATATGTATACACATATACTAAGAATTTCAGAGTCCATGATCTAGATGTTATTTTTTAAAGGCCATCTAAAAATAGAATATCTTTAATTAGGTTAGAGCCCTGGAACATTAAAAATATAGGAATGGGCCAGGCACAGTATCTCATGCCTGTAATCCCAGAACTTTGAGAGGCCAAGACAGGCAGATCACCTGAGGTCAGGAGTTCGAGACCAGCATGGCCAACATGGTGAAACCCCGTCTCTATTAAAAATACAAAAACCAGTTGGGCACGGTGGTGCATGCCTGTAATCCCAGCTAGTTGGGAGGCTGAAACAGGATAATTGCTTGAACCTGGGAGTGGAGGTTGCAGTGAGCTGAGATGACGCCACTGCACTCCAGCCTGGACGACAGTACAAGACTCCATCTCAAAAAAATAATAATTATTTTATATATATATGTGTGTGTGTGTGTGTGTATATATATATATAGAGAGAGAGAGAGAGAGAGAGAGGAATGACGGCACAAGGTGCTTTTTATAATACCTGCTTCTTCCTGCCTTAGAACTATTTTGCTAGTTTTCTAATGGTGAGGACACCATGCTGAAGCATGAGGCAAATTACTAGGTTGGGACTGTTGTGCAGTGACATTGGCTTTATGTTTTTGGAGTATAGTTCTATCTACCTCTAACATACCTGGGTGTATTCTAGTCCCATGGTTGCAATAGTGATAATAACTAGCATTTGTTTAGTGCTTATTGCTCGTCAAGCCCTGTGGTAAGTATTTTACATGCATCAACTCATGTACTCTTAATTGTATTGATTAGGAAATGAAGCACTGAAAGGTTAATTGACTTGCCTAAATTTACTCAGCCAGTAAGAGGCAGAGCCAAGATTCAAATGTAGATCATCTGACTCCAAAGCCACACCCTTCTCCACTCCCTGCACAGCCTTGTCTATGAGATCCCTGTGAAGTTCCATGAGGAGACAGGTCAGGTCTCTCATATTCACATCTTATTCACGGAGCCTGGTTCTGGGTTTATGCACAATTAACATCCCTAAATAATGAATAAATGATATTGGTATTTCTCAGATCAGTTGCAAGACACTTTGCCAATGACTTGTTTCAAATGATAAAGGATCAAAGTTTGTAAACTGTCAACCAAAAAATAAAATAGCAGAATCAAGGTTGACTGGGAAATTGAGTCATACTTTACTCATGTGCCTTCTGATGTGGTAATAAACAAGCAAAATGTGTTGGTGGCTTAGCAGGAAAGAGTTTATTTCTCACTTACACCAAGTCCTCTGAGCAGGTCAGCAGGTCACCTGTCCTCCTTACAGTGTCTTGATACACAGGCGCCTTTGTCCCAAGGCAAGAGTTCAGAAAAGAAGCTTTAAGATCAGGTGGGGCTCCACTCCTCAGCCTGAAATGACATGTCAATGATGCATTGTTTCCACTCAGAACCTACTGGCCAGAATTAGTCACAACTAACGAAGCATGAGATCTGAGAAGTGCAGTCTTCCATGTGCCCTAGGACGAGAGGAGAACTAGACATGGATAAGCCCTAATGGCGGCTTCTATAGAGAGAGAGGAATGGATACTTCATGAGTGCTGGGATTATTCTTGACATTAGCAAGGCCTATTGAAGTGTGTCACACATTGACCAGTGTTGCCTTCGGAGTAGGAGACAAAGAGAGAGGAGAGGGAGGGATAATTTAAAATGCGCAGGGAAGGCCGGGTGCCATGGCTCACGCCTGTAATCCCAGCACTTCGGGAGGCCAAGATGGGTAGATCGCTTGAGGTCAGGAGTTCAAGAACCGGTTGGCCAACATGATGAAACTCCATCTCGACTAAAAATACAAAAATTAGCCAGGCATGGTGGCATGTGCTTGTAATTCCAGCTACTTGGAAGGCTGAGGTAGGAGAATCGCTTGGACCCAGGAGGTGGAGGTTGGAGTGAGCCGAGATCATGCCACTGTACTCCAGCCTGAACGACAGAGTGAGACTCTGTCTCAAAAAAAGAAAAAAAAAAAAAAATTGCAGGGAAAAGTTGTTACCATACCACCTTTCTGCTCATGAGCTGGAGAACTTGCAGTTTGTCATACACACATGCAGAATGAAGAAAATTACCTCATCATGTACAAACAAAACATTTTAGAAGGGGTAAAGAGCCAAATATAAAAAGAAACCTATAAAGGTATTTTCTAACACAGAGAAAAGCATGATTATTACCTTAGGCTAGGGAAGCCCATCTTAAGCAACACAAAGTATAAAACCTATAGAGAAAAAAAGAGTGTTGTTTTTTTTTTTTTTTGAGACAGAGTTGCCCAGGCTGGATACAATGGTGCCATCTCAGCTCACTGCAAGTTCCACCTCCCGGTTTCAAGTAATTCTCCCGCCTCAGCTTCCACAGTAGCTGGGATTACAGACGCATGCCACCACACTCAGCTAATTTTTGTATTTTTAGTAGAGACCAGGTTTCACCATATTAGTCAGGCTGGTCTCAAACTCCTGACCTCATGATCCACCTGCCTCGGCCTCCCCAAGTACTGGGATTACAGGCATGAGCCACTGCACCTGGCCTAAAAGAGTGATTTTTTTTTTAACTATATGAAAATTAAAGCTTATCTTTGACAGAAGACACCACAAAGTTGAAAGACAATTGATATACTGGGAGAATATATTTGCAACTTGTTCAACGGAAAAAAGAATTACTGTTCAAAATACATAAGGAATCCTAAACATTAAAAAAAGACCAAAAAAGGCCAGGCACGGTAGCTCACGCCTGTAATTCCAACATTTTGGGAGGTTGAGGTGGGCGGATCACCTGAGTTGGGGAGTTTGAGACCAGCCTGGACAACATGGTGAAATCCCGTCTCTACTAGAAATACAAAAATTAGCTGGGCGTGGTGGTGGGTGCCTGCAATCCCAGCTACTCGGGAGGTTGAGGCAGGAGAATTGCTTGAATCCGGGAGGCGGAAGTTGCAGTGAGCTGAGATCGCGCCATTGCACTCCAGCCTGGGCGACAGTGCGAGACTCCATCTCAAAAAAATAATAATTATTTTATATATATATATGTGTGTGTGTGTGTGTATATATATATATATATAGAGAGAGAGA